>NC_043712.1:18310809-18500430 GCF_006229205.1 Suricata suricatta | reverse complement strand
AAACAGTGATTCAAATAGGATAGAAATGTCCTTTTTCCTTATGGAGCAGTCTCAGGACCCTTGGTTGCCAATCCATATATTCTTCCTTTGAAGACACAGTCACGGATTTAGAGTATGCATTGCATAAATGCTGCAGAATATTCTCCATAAATGCTGGAGAAACATAACCTGAGTGATATAGACATTTTTAAATTTCTAGTAGATAAAGAAAGCAAAAGCAACAAGTGAAATTAATTTTAATAATATATTCTATGTAACTCAATCATGCAATCAATGTAAAAAATTATTCATGAGGCACCTGGGTGGTTCAGTCAGTGAAGCAACTGACTTTTGATTATAGCTCAGGTCACAATCTCACAGTTCATGAGTTTAAGCCCTGTGTTGGGCTCTGTGCTTACAGTGAGGATCCTGCTTGGGATTCTTCCTCTTTCTCTGCTCCTGCCCTGCTTACACTCTCAAAATACATACATACATACATACATACATACATACAAACTTTAAAAACAGTTATTCATGAGATATTTTACATTTCTGTTTTCATACCAGATCTTCGAAGTTCAATTTGTAGTTTCAGTTACAGCAAGCACATGTCAATCTGAAGCAGCCTCATTTTTAGGGCTCAATAACCACATGTGGCTAGCGGCCACCCTGGAAGACAATACAGTTGTAGATTGTGTCTACTAGAACAATAGCACCATTGTATGAACAGATAAATTACTTTGTTACAAAAGACTCTGCTAATTAATTCATGCAGATTTAATTAAGTCTATATAAATACGGAAGAGAACATTATCTACCCCCACCCACACACCCACCCCCCGCATCCCTGAGGATGACTATGGATAAGTGACCATAGCTGTTGACTTTCTGGATCATCAGAGTTCTCACTAGATGCTCATACCAACTAGCCAAATCAGGTCAAACTGGCTGGTATCACACTATGCCACTTACCAGTACTATCAATAAGAGTAAGATGCTCAGTTCCTCTGAGCCCAAGTTCCTTACCTGTAAAAATGTCACATGTTGAGGAGTCTTTTTTTAAAAGGATATTTTTGGAAGCTGGACTCAGAAATAGTATAGGACCAAGAATAAAGGGTTTGGATTGCCTCTTCAACTTTCCTTCTGACTCTGAGATTAATAATCTTGTCTTTCCTCTGGATCTTACCTTTTCCATTTAGAAGCTAGAGGTGGGGGTAGTATTTTAGATGCTCACCAATATGTCTTCTTTTTCTTTACAGATGAATCACTTATAATTAAAGTAAAACTAAAATAGTCATGACTCTTGAATACTGAGAACAAACTGAGGGCTGAAGGAGGAGGGGGAATGGGGAAGGGGGGTGATGGTCATGGAGGAGGGCACTTGTGAGGAAGAGCTCTGGGTGTTATATGGAAACCAACTTGACAATAAACTATATACAAAAATAAATAAATAAATAAATGAAATAGTCACATATCTAGGATACAATTAGGGAGATGATTGGTTTCTCCACTTGGTCTTTGCCAAAAGGCCGAGAAGCGATGATGATTGGCTTCTCAACTTGAGGTGCCTTCCAATAATTTCATCAAAGAGAGAATTGAGATTTGGAAGGTTGAGATATCCATAGGAGTTCAGTGTTTGTAAACAGATACATTCTTTGGAAAAAGGAGTAGGAGGGGTCAGGTAGAACTATCTCAATGGTAGTGACTGAACCCTTACCATAAAGGTTGAAAATAAAGTCTAGGAGCTATCATTGCTGGTGGAAGTGTATATTGGGGGAGAGTGTATAAATAGTCAAAAAGTTATGGTATAGGTATATGTGAGGATATTATTAAACCACTAAAAGCCATGTTTTCAAAGAATATTTAGTGATGTACAGAAATGCTCCACTACAATGTTGAGCCATGAAAGATCCCCAGAAATTCATACAATATCATTCTAAACCCCTTTGTAAGTTTAACTTTGTAAGCCAACTTCTTCCCAGAGAGTCCCCCAGGGTCCCTGTCCTTGTTGCCCTGTCTTCTGACCCTTGCCTCTCTCCCTCTCCTTCTTCCTATGTCCTCAGAGTGAATCTTCATTCTTAAAGTTCAAGGTTTCTTAACGTTGGCACTCTTTTTTTACTTTTTTCTTTTGACACTCTTGATATTGTGGGCTGGATGGTCCTTTGTCACAGGTAGGTGGCACAGGGCTGTCCTTGCCCTGTAGGATACTGAGCAGCATCCCTGGTGTCCTTTTACTAGATGCCAATGGCACTCTTCTTCCAGATGAGAGGACCAAAAATGTCTCTAGATATTGCCAAATGTCTCCTTGGGGACTAAACCACACATTTCCTCCTCCAGTTTGGTGATTAGTCAAGTTTGGTGATAATTATTCTTGCCAGCGAGAGGTGGAAATTGAAGATTCTTCCTGATTACCACCCCCTCCCCTAGCTGTCCTTGTGTCTCACACACACACACTCATACACCCCCCCCCACTCTCACAAGTACATCCTCATGCTCTCCTATGAACACAAATATTAGTTCACTGAGACAGCTCAGTCTGTGTGCACAGTTGGCACTTTCCTCCATCGAGTGTTCCCAGCATGATCTCTTTCCACCATGGGAACAGGGCTCTCAGAAAGCAGGTTTTCCTCTCCTAGTTTGTCCTCTGGTTTCCAGATAACAGGATTCTCACACAGAAAAGATGGGACATGTAGGCTTTCTTTGCCCAGGAAGTGATTTTATTTGTCATGCCAGCGCAGGCTCAGTAGGTTCATATCCAAAAAACTGAGCTCCGAGCACATCCGGGTGCAGCCTTTTATGCATTTCTACTTCTTTGTCTTCCTTATATGGTGACATGTAGTCTGATTGGACACAGTTCAATTTACAGAGTTGTGTCAGAGCTACTCCACTTGTATAGGGTTATGTATAAAGCTCCCATTGGCTTCTCTCTCCCTACCTAGTGCAGTGCAACACCATGATGAGGCATTGGGCCACGATGCCTTCCTAGGTTCTGAGGGGGCCTCCAGCACGTTCCTTAGGGAGGGGCTTTACCTCTACCACATCCACACTAAATGGGGATACCTGAACTCCTAGAACTTAGTGATCGAGAGGCAGAGGCCCAACAAGATTTTACCATTTGTTCCAGTAAATTCTTGTCCAAGCAGATAAGCTGTAAAACAATAAATGACTTCATCATTAACCTCAGGCACCTCATTAAAACTGTTCATCCTGCTTGGGACAATTGGACACTCATCTAGGCGAACACCACCCTTCTCCGAACAATCGATTGTGTGGCTGGGCAAGACCTCTTGCTTATCAAACAACTGTTTACTCATTAACATTCCCCTCAGGACACTAGGCTTTCTTGTTCTCTAATCTTAAACTACTAGGACAAAGATATTCCTGAAATACTTAAATCTGGATCCCCAAACACTACAAATATGACCCTTGACTGCCCCTTTTGAGACACACAAATATTGCCTCAAGATGGTATTCTCCCTATCGTGACCAGTAAAAACTTGGCTTTGCCCAATAAAGTCTTTTTGGGGAAAAGGCTGTCCTACAGGGCCTGTCTACTTTTATTGATCTATCTATCTATCTATCATCTATCCATTATTAATGTTCAGTTTTGAGAGAGAGAAAGAGAGAGAGAGAGAGAGAGAGAATGGAGAATGAGTAGGGGAGAGGCAGAGAAAGAGAGAGACAGAATCTGAACCAAGCTCCAGGTTCTGAGATGTCAGCACAGATGTGGGACTTGAACCCACTATCCATGAGATCATGACCTGAGCCGAAGCTGGACGCCCAGCCAACCAAGCCACTCAGGTGTCCTAGGGCTTACTTTTGAGAAAGAGAGTGCCATTGCTAAGCATGGACCCAATGGTGCGCACAAAATACTAGGGGGAAATCTGGACACAGCAACGTCTCTGCAGTTCTGGTGGGTAAGATACCTCATCAGGGTGTTACACTGCACTAGGTAGGGAGAGAGAAGCCAATGGGAGCTTTATGGTCTTCCCACCCACAGCATGTGAGTGCAGGTGGAACAGAGTGAGGGCCACAGGTTCTGGAAGCAGAGAAAAGAGAAATCACAGAAACACATATGTACCCATGAAATTATGAGTTATTTCATTGTTATGTGTTTTCATATTTAAATTTTTTGTGTTAGGGAAGATGTCTTCCTGTTCATCAGAATAATTACTGTGAAGATTTTAGATAAAATAACAGGTTAATATAATTCTCCCCTAGAAGACAGTGGGAGATGCAGGATATTGGCTTTAAGGAAGTGCCCAAGAAGTCAGAGACTTAGTCCTTGAGATTTTGCTTTCTCTTCATGGTTCAGAAGAACACTAGCAAAAACTACAACAGTTTTCTTGTTTGTACCAAGAATTGCTTTGTAAATTTCTTTAAAAAATTTTTTTACATTTATTTATTATTGAGAGACAGAGAGAGACAGAACATAAATGGGGTAGAGGCAGAGAGAGAAGAAGGCACAGAATCCAAAGCAAGCTCCAGGCTCTGAGCAAGCTGTCAGCACAGAACCCGATGTGGGGCCGGAACCCACAAACCACGAGATCATGACCTGAGCCGAAGTCAGTTGCTCAACTGACCAAGCCACCCAGGCACCCCCCAAGAATTACTTTGAAGTGGAAATGAAAAGGATTGCAATTACTCTCCCTACCCCATATTTCTTTAATAATCTCATGGCTACGAGTAAATGTACTGAGCAGTGGGATGGGATGTAAGCCATGGGACATATGACAGGATATGATGATAAGGGACCAAAATAAGTCACACAGCTGATACCCAGGGACATGGATGGATGTATAAACTGAGTTTTCCCTTGATCCAGTAAGTCTCTGTAAAAAAGAACCCCCTGAGTTTGGCTTCAGTCCTACCACTTATTTTATTTCGTGACCATGAGTAAAACGTGTCACCATTTGACAATCGTTTCTTCACCTGCAAAGGTGAGATATCTGTCCCTCGTCCAGTGAACTTGATGAGTTTGTTATAAAAATCCAGAGATAATGAAGGGGCAGCTGGGTGGCTCAGTCAGTTAAGCATCTGACTCATGTTGATCTTGGCTCAGGTCATGGTCTCCCAGTTCATTGGGTTTGAGCCCCGTGTGAGGTTCTGCTTATGTGAGATTCTGTCTCTCCCAATCTCTGCCCTTCCCCCTCCTGTTTTCTCTCTCTCTTTTTCTCTTTCTCAAAATAAATTAGTAAACTTTAAAAAGAGGGGGTTAATGGGTATATACATGTTTAGGAAACAGTTCATACGCAGGGCATTATGAGATTATCTCTCAATTTTTCAAATGCCTCATTGACTGATATTAACATAGATTAAGATAATCATCCCACGTGCAATTTAAATGCCAGGGCAATTTAGCTCTATGGGACAGCTTGGGGGCAGAGATATAGGCATTTGGGGATCTCCACCTTATCTTGGAGCACCCTGGCCTGGCACAGCACCAGGGATCCGGTTACAGCCCCCCAACTTGGAGCTTGGTTTCCACAGGGCTTTGTGGAAGCTGGGTCTTCTTGTGGAAAGCACACCAAGAGGAAGGCTTAAGTTCTTAGGAATGCTTGCCAGCCACTCCATCCGCAATTAACATTTCATGCCTAGTATGTAATCCTCAAATTAGATTTTCCAGGGTGGAGTCAGAAATAAGAGGAATGAGGAGGAACAGAAAGGGAGAAATATCTCCTGTATCTGCTGTTTATTTATTGTGGACCCACCATGCTGGAGTACATGTTATCTCATATAACAACCAGAGCCAACTCTATTATAAAGCCTGTGTGATTGTACCCATTACAAGCTTCAAGGGTTTCAGCAGTTTGCCCCAGGTCACAGAGCTCACCGATAACAGAGCAAGAATTCACACCCAGCTGCACAAATTTCATTCTGCCTTTACTCCGGCTGAGTAATGAAAGACATTTGGGATTTGCAGATTAGCCACAGCAGGGTAGGACAACATCAGTACTAGATTTCCCACTGTAAATTCTTTATATCACCTGCACATGGCCAGAGGGTAGAGGGCAAAAGAAAGTAAGAATAAATGAGAACTTTAATGTTTAGTGGTCTTAATTCTCCTATGCATAGTTTATGCCCAAGTATGTAAAATGCTTAACTATTCAAATCATTACAGAATTGTTACACTTTTATTGGGCAGTTCCTGGGGTTAAATGCTTCCTATTTTCTTCTCTGCCACCTTTTGATTTAAAGAATCAAATAATCAAAGAGTGCATACTCCAATGTTCACTGAATGAAACACTTGTGACATTTCATCAAAATAAATATTCTTCTTTTTTTGAACTTAATTTTGAGAGGTGGGTGGGATGAGTCTAAGTAGTAACTTCCTACTTTTTCTGGCTTTTGAAATTCAAGTGGGGAAACTCTGTAAAAACAGGGTCTGATAGGTTGGGGAAAGATTTTTCTAAAATCCCTATGACAGGCCGAGGATATGAATAAGGTCACTGTCATTATTGCTTGTGAGCCCACATGCCCACCAAAAGGAAATGTAGTGCTTCCTATTTTTTTCTTCAGACTCCCCCAGATGCCTATTCAATTCGAGAGGACTGGTTCTTTGTTCTAAACTCCAAATCTGGAAGGAAAGTTGGATTCTGAGCCTCTGCTTCATCCTGCCTCACGGTGGCGCTGTGGTAGCTCCGTCCTGCAGAGCCTTGCTGTGGCTTTTCTTGTCTGTAGTAATGGGCTTTCTGTTCCAACTACTTGTCCAGCTGCACATGTTATGTGGTCTCCAGGGGAATCATTTCTTTTCATTTACATCCACAGCCTAGGCAGTTTTGCCCACATCGCTATGCTCTGCCTGAGTGCTACACCGGAACCAGCTTTCCTTGTGTTAACTTCGGATGTGTTTCACTTTCCTAAGCATGGCTTTATTTCTGGTGCCTGCTGCCTTTCTCTGAACCTCTAATTAGGTATGAGCCCTCTGGTCCTTACCTTCCACCTGTTAGAGTCCTTCTTCACTTTGAAATCTTGGTGAGCAGCGACGAGGTCCTCTTATCCCTCTGCTTTCAGAAGACCTGCCCTGTATTCCTTAGATGAACTGACTTCCCTCGCTCTTATTGAGCTATTCTGTGTACAATCATTCTCCATAACTAACTGACGTGATAATACAAGATTCTGTTCCTGATCTGCCCTGCCCCACAGTGTCGCCTATATTTATGTAACTCAGGAAGCCCAGAACATAATTTTTCTTTGTCCAGATCTAAATAGAAGAGTGACTAGCATAAAGTTTAAATCCATCCCTTTGGGGCACCTGCGTGGCTCAGTAGATTAAGCATCCAACTTCAGCTCAGGTCATGGTCTTGCAGTTTGTGAGTTTGAGCCCCACATTGGGATCTGTGCTGACAGCTCAGAGCCTGGAGCCTGCTTCAGATTCTGTGTCTCCCTCTCTCTGCACCTCCCCCATTCACATTCTGTTTCTGTCTGTCTCTCTCTCAAAAATAAATAAGCATTAAATAAATAAATAAATCCATCCCTTCAACCGATAGATACCCTGTTTGATGTCCTGACAACACTCTTTTGGTGACATATTACCTGACATGTGTGAAAAAAAGCTTAGGGTTTTTGGTCTGAGCGGTTGGCCTTTGAAGGCCAGCACCCAGTCGTCACTTGTGTGATCAAGTTACTGTCATCTCAAAATACTGTGATCTCAAGGACTCTTCCCCTTTCCTCCTGTTTCCCCATCACTGACCCAGCCACCATGCCGCAGCCAGATTGACTTGTCTAAATCACTGCTCCGTGTGACAGGCTTTTAAAAAAGTATCCAATTGTGTGTATTTCGAGATTTCTGCATTGATCGTGCATTCCTTTTGTGCTTTAGAAAGTAAAGCAGGGAACACATAAATCAAACACAATGGCATACATCTGGCAGTTAAAATGGAAGGAACTAGATGTAAATACAACATCAAGGATAAATTTCCAAAACTTTTTGATGAGTGAAAAAAGCGTGGTGTAGGTATGATCTGAATAGTTCTATTTATGTTCAATTTTAGACCCACAGAGAGTAAAAGATGCTGGGATTTGAAGGACCCAGGAGAGGGTGCTTCCCTTTTCTTTCTTTCTTTTTCTTTTTTTTTTTTTTTTTTACGTTTTTTACTTATTTTTGAGAGACAGAGAGAGACAGCGCGAGCAGGGGAGAGTCAGAGAGAGAGGGAGGCACAGAATCTGAAGCAGGCTCCAGGCTCTGAGCTAGCTGTCAGCACAGAGCCTGACACGGGGCTCGAACCCACAAACTGTGACATCATGACCTGAGCCAAAGCCAGACGCTCAACTAACTGAGCCACCCAGGCACTCCAGTGCTTCCCCTTTCTATCAGATGTCAAAACCATCACATGGCAGGGGCCACGGGGCAAGCTCTCCGCTTGCCTATTGAAGATTCTTCTTTGGTGTTGGGGTGGGGGTAATGACATCTTCTGCCCTTCCCTATGGTGGGAGGGGGGTCAAGACAAAGAGAGTACCTGGCAAATTCTTTCTCCAAAACGTCCCTCATTCTTTGGTTTCTTTTCCCCCCAGAAGAACTGATTGTAAACTCTTTCACAAAGCCTGCAGGTGAGTGACCGGGCAATGTTGGCCGCCTGACCTCAAGTCTTAACATGGAACCTCTGTGCTTCAGAAGATGGGGTGTTTGAGAGGTTTTGCTTTATAGGTGGTCTTTGGTGGGGGCAGAGGTAGTTTCTGCACAAACTCCCAGGTAGTAGGAGTCAATGTGATTAACATTTTACACTGCGTTAAGGCCCAGTGTTTCCCCAGTTGGGACCCACTGGCTCGCCCAGCCCTGTGTTGGGTGCGTGGACATGGGCAAGGCCAGGCTCCCAGCTTTAAGGGTTTCAGAACTGGTTGAAATTACCTGCCTGGTCCATTTTCTTCAACTATCCCCTATCAACAAGTTAAGCCTCACAGGTGTGACTCACATGGATGACACCACATCCTTCCCTACCTCCAGGCCTTTGCTCTGGGTTTCTCTCTGCCTGTGCTAACCTTCCTTCCTCTGGTGGACATAGGCTCACCCCGAAGTCCAGGAAACTTCTGCTGATGCCTGGTTCACTGCATTTCTCCTGTCCTGACCCTCAGATTTCTCCTCTGTACAAGGCTAGCCCTTCTTCCAGCTGGCTGGGGTTGCCCATGTCTCCCCCACCCGCCTAGGAGCTCTGCGAGGGCACAGCCCTTGGCTTTTTATTTCTGTGTTTTCTAAGATGCCGGGTGTAAGTGACTGACATCCGCAGGTAGGACTACATCTAAGTGTGTCTTTTGTGTCATGAGCTGTTTGACCTTTAGTACATAGAATGCCCCCCCCCTCCTCTTCCTGAGGGTGTCCCTTATCCAGAAGGCCCTGGATTCTAAAGGGGTCTCAGGAACAGTGGCTGTCCAGATGTATGGAAAGAGCCCTGGGCACAGCATGAGGAGGTTTGATTTTCATCCCTGCCCTGTGAGTTCCCTGCTCCAGGGACAGTTACTTGCCATGTCTGGGCCTCTGTCTCTGCCTCTCAGATGGGGCCTGTGGCTCAGAGCTCTGAATGTGTCTCTTTCTGTTTGCCGTGCTTCTTTCAGATCAAACCTCCCCTGTTGTCTCCATCTCTGTCTCTCTTTCTTTCCCCTCTGTCCTTCCTCTTAGGTGCGTAATAAACCAAGAGTTTACAGTAAAAGCACAGGAAGAGCTGAATGATGTGTTCTCTTCAGGAAAGTACCTGGTCACCCAGGGAGCCAGAGGCTGCCTCAGGAGCCCTATGCCTCCTGAGCTGTGGCTCCTGAGGGCTTTCAGTGTAGACCCGCCAACCCAACTCTAGCCTTTGATGTGGCTTTGACTGTGCATCATACACAAGCAGCCCTGATTCCGAGCTGCGGAAAGGGGTGCTGCTCTCTGGCACTGACCCCAGGGCCACTGCAGTGGTGGTGGGGTACCGTCAGAAGGTCCATTGGGAAAATGGCAGAGAGTGTGAAACTCAATAATCACACCCCACATGATGCCCAGCCTCCTCCAGGCAGGACCAACGTCTTCTCCACCACAGCTCTCCTCAAGAGGGAAAGAGACGTGCTCTTAGAATCTGTGTGCATTTTGAGAAGCCAAGCAATACTCAGAGGAAATCCCTGGAGACACAACACACTAAATAATCAGCCCCTGAATCTTCAGAGGTGTGCTCTTATAAAGAACTGAGGCATCCCTAATTTGTTTATTCATGTCTTGTTCTTTGCAGAAATAAAGGTGGTGGAGGAGTCTGAAGATATGGTTTCAACTCATGGCTGAACTTCATTCAACTCATTCATTTATTCATTCATTCACTCAGTCACTTACTTAGCACAGATTTGAGGACTTCCGTTATACATGGCACTGCACTGCGTACCTGGGGTATATGGGTTTTATATAGATGGACAGAGAGATAGATGATAGATGAAATGGATATGGACAGAGATATAGATATATAGATACAGATTTAACTGGGCCCTTGCAAAGCTCAGAGTCCAGTAAAGGACACGGCATTATATAAACAGGCACAAATTATTGTGGTAACTTTCCAGAGGGAATTGACTGGTGAACCACAGACCTATAGGATGGGGGAAGTCTGATTTATTCTGGTGGTCAGGCCAGGCTTCCTATGTCGTCATTTGAGAGCTGAGCTCCAATGAAAGGAGACGGACAACTCCCTACCCCCTACCACAAACACCTGTGACACTGATTGTAACATGGATTCTGAAGGCAGACTGCGTGAGTTTCTCTTTGTGTCTCTGCTCTAAAGTAGTTTTGCAGAGTCCTGGAGGACCAGGATCCTTCATGCTACCTTCCCATCTGCAGCCCTAAAACACCGCTTAGGGGTTCAGGTAATGGGAACGTTGCTGCTCATCTCGGCTTCGCGACTGTCTATTTTCAGGTGCAAAAAATAGAAGGACCAGACCCCAAAGGGGGCATTTTCTTTCCAAGAGGTTCCCCAGGGACTCCACCCACTGGATTCTGCCAACATCCCCTGTTCCTAGTTCATTATTCCTGGTTGAAAGGATGTCCCGGGGAAGGCAGGATTTCAAACTGGGCATTTTGCCTCCTTGGCCGGATTCAGAGGAGACTGGGGGGTCAACTAGCTGTGTCTGCCTGAGCTGTAGGCAGTATTGATTTCTTTCTGGTAATCTGTATCTTTTCTTCTTTTTTGGCAACACCGATCAGATTTTCTTTCTGGAAAGGAATCTGCTCCCGTGATGGGAGTTCCTGGTGTTTGGCCTCCTTGAAACTGAAGAAGGGACCTTGAAGTCTTCGAATCCTGAGCAAAAGAGACAAAGTTGGAACGAGAGTTGTACATTTATTCTAAGGAGGCATGGTCAAAATGATGCGCTATTTTATCTGCTACCCAGGATGCCGGGACTGCCTATTTTGTGTTCTTTTCACACTGGTTTTCCTAATCTTCTCTCAGATTCAGGAAACCAAAACCTCTGCTCTCTCTTCCCAGATACCTCCAGTCAGAAGTGCCATCTGCTCCCATTATCCCCTACCCAGCCCTCCTCCCCACCTCCCCCTGCCCCTGACCCCCAGCACCCAGCTCTTTGCTTGAAGCTCATCCTAGCGGTCAAGTTTGGATGGCTTTTCTGCTTTAAGTCATTGCCTATATATCTGTGCCCTCCCCTGCTTCCATGTTTTTGACTGTTAACTCCTGAGGGCAGGGATGGACTGAATTCATTTTCGGGTCTCTAACACCTAGCATGGTGATTAGCACATGGGGCTTCTTGATGCATGTTATGGTTGCTATTCTTTTAGAGCTGTAACGAGGTACTGGGGCCCATTAGAAAACAGACAACGCAGAAGACAAGAGTCTTGGCCATGGAGAGATTCCTGACCATGTCTGCAGAACTTTTCCAGAATCCTATTTGCTGCACAGACTTAATGACTCCATTTTCTTCAGTGAATTTTGACTCGTGGAGCCACCTCTCCTCTGTATTACAACAAATATATTACAATGAATTCTCCTTCCCTTCCTCCTTCTCCTCTTCCTCCTCCTCCTTTGTTGCTGTCTTTGCCTTCATCATTGTCACCCTTATCATTATCATTGTTAATCTATATTAAGCACTCACTATGTGCCGGGCTTGTTCTAAGTGGGATGTAAGAAGATAAGCCTCTTGCCCACGACTATAGCTAATTCATGGCTGGATTAGGACTCAAACTCAAGTCAGTTTGACCCCAAACCTGTGTTCTTGACCCCTCCCTTCCTCAGTCACAAAGGCTCTGGGGGTGATGGGTAACTTTTCTAGCCATGTTCTACCTTAAATCTTTCCATGAGCTCTACAGTGCCTGCTGTGGTGCACATAGACCCCTGAGCCTGATGACCCATGCTTCCGTCCAGCCACAGGGAGCCGTCCATCACACCGCCCTGCCTCTATTCTGGGTCATTCACCTGAAGCTCTGACCCAAACATCCACCTGGTACCACCAGGCAGGCACTGTGCTTTCCCAGCCTGGTACCCCTGCTGTACACTCTCTCTACCCCAAACCCCCTCCCCCAGTCCACTTGTGGGAATCATTCTCTTCACTGAAGATCTATGCCAAGTGCTAGAGGCACATGAAATCCGCCAGGATTCATGCTCCCTTTCAAATTTAAGCCTCTCTTTTTTTCTAAGTCTCCACAGATCCTCTTATTTTCTTCTCAGGTCTCAGGAAGCAGTGCAAGGGACAGACCAGGGTGTTGGAAACAGACACACTGTTGGAACCTCTTGCTAGTTTGGTGAATTTTGGAAAGTAACTTGGCCTTTTAGTATCATGAAAAGGATATAATAGTATATATTTTGGGAATACGAGACAATTCGCATAAAATGGCTCATGCCCCTGCCCTCTCGTGACTTTTGTTATCTTTTCCACCCACCCTCTATCTGAGGCCAAACTGCGAAGCAGCCCACAGGCCTGACTTTCTATTGTTTATCTTCCTGAGAATAAATCACCTTAGTGATAATGGCATTAAGAAACGATACCACTGGCCGTTCATCACTTCTGTTTCCTCTGAGAAGACACTCATTGACCTCGGAGTAATTTCTTGGCCTCCTGATGTTTCGGTGCCCCAAGGGCTGGGGAGAAGTACTCTAGACCTGAATATCTGCCCCACTGAGGACGGAAATCCTGTCTCAATAACCTTGCCACTGGCTTATTGGTAGCTGAGATAAAGGGCATTACAGACGGTATGTGGAGGGGCAGGATATGTGTACACACGAAAGGGAAAAAAATCTGGTCTTAGTTATGGAACTGCCTCAATTCACTGTGTGATTCCATCAGGTTTCTGCCCTTCTCTGGCCTCAGTTTCTCATCTATATATGGGGATGGAGAAGAAACTCAATTCCTAAGCAGTGTCTACCTGAACCAACTCATTACAGTCTGTAAGTCTGTTTCAGGGGAATCAGCCTGGCTTTAAATACCCCATGGTTTGGGGGGAGGGCTGATTGTTGATGGTGGGTCATCCGGAACTAGAGGGGCCCAAAATGTGGGGGGAGGTCATTTGGGATGGAGGGACCATGACCAATTCAGGGGTCTGCTAAGAGACATCTACCTAGGGACAGTCACTGGGAATCTGGTGCCACTCTGTGTCCCGGCGCGCTCGTCCCCGGCGTTCGGCGGTACCTGTCTCGTCCACCCTGACCGGCAGGGTAGAGAGTCCTCGTGGGTTCTTTTTCTGAGGGAGGGAGAGAAAGGGCAGGAAAAGGGACGCACAGATAGTAAAGACACAACTCACGGTTTCCGATCAGGCAAGAAAGAGAGAGAGCTTTATTCAGAAAACTGTCTCTTATAAAGGTTTCAAGGCGGGAAAACAAGGCAGCTGACCTAGGTCAGTTGCTAGGAAACAGGGTTAAGGGATTAAGACTGGAGTAAAAGGGGAACCAGACTAAAGTGTTTTAGCACAGCGCCTGAGGGGCTGATACCACCCTGCCTGCAGGCGGTTGATCTTTGGTCTTTTGGCTTCTCTGACAGGGAGTGGCGCTCCCCTGCCTATTTTGCAACTCCCCTCCGGGAGTGACAAATCCTGCTAGCAAATGGCCAAGCAGCTGCTGGCCAAGCAGCTGAGATCTTTGCCGCTCCCCACAACTTTGAATTCTTGAAGACTCTAGACAGCCTTTGTAGATTACCCTGAAGCCCAGCCATTGATATTCATTGAGTATCTACTGTATACCTTTGTGATACTGATAGGAATTTTACAACTATATTCATGTTTTTTATGTGGATAGTTGAGTTCACTCAAATGCTTTATCTCAAGGTACAGTATGATCTTTGGTCCAAACAACCTTTCTTGTTTTATATTATCAATATTATTTTTCTTCCCTGCACCTTCTTCCTCTCTCCATTCTTCCTATACCCATCCTAAAAATATGTGTATATTTTTTAGCATGTGTAGCATTTATGGTGAATGGGTAAACTTTTAACTTATATATGTGATGCCATGATGTGTATCTCATTCAGTTTCTCCTTCCTTCACTCAACATTTTTGTAAGGTCAAATCAGTGAAGTGAGAAAGTCACAAAACAGAGAGACCAGGAAAAGAGACCAGAGCTCCCTTTATTAAAGAGCTCTTGGGCGAGGTTCTGTGGCTCGGAAGGAACGAGCCAGGGAAGTCACAGAGACGATGCAGAAATCCGAAGTCAGAAATAAATGTAAAAGGCCTTTTTTGGGAGTGCTTTCTGGCGAGGTTCCCTGGTCTGGACAGAATGGGCCAGGGAAGTCGCACGGAGGGGGCAAAGAGTGGGGCCTTATGTAGGGCAATAATTCTGCGGGGGTGTCCAGGGGAGAAGACCTCCTTATGAGGTGAAGAGATGAGGCCAGAGCAGATGAGTGTTTTCCGGGAAGCCAGCAGTGGGCAGAAAGTTCCAAAATGGTGGTCCGTTAGTCATCTTGGTATTCTTGGTTGGGGGAAGGCCTTGCGATGGAGGTCTGTCAGCCATCTTGGTGTTCCTTTCCCCGAGTTCGCCAAACTGTCAGTTTTCAGACTCTATCCAAGTTAGTGGGTGTGCTTCTGGTTGACATTTCCCACTGCCTCATGATATCTCAGAGTTGATAACTACTTTGTACTTTTAATTCCCTTAGGGACTCCAAGTATATCACCCCTAATTCCCAGAAGCAGGGATGCAAGTCTCAGCTGCTAGGGTACACAGCTTTTCCCCAGTGCTTTTTAAAGGAAGAATTGCTGCTAATGGACATGGTTTTAGATGGTGCATAGTGTGACTCTGAGTAACATGGGATTAGGTGCTTTATTGCATCATAAAGATTCTATCAGTTTGGTGCTAGTAAGTTATATTGCTAACCCTCTTTGCTCGCTAAATTTCCCTTTTTTAATAGATCAGGAGCAGACCTCAGGCTAACAATATTTGCAGGCAGCATGCTCTGGCTGAAATTTAATTAAAATATAATTTAATAAAATGCAGTTGTTTAAATGGCTCCTTCTATTTTTAATAAGCAATCCTGGTTTTCTACTTAAAGAAATGACATTCCATATTTCATAGAACTGAAAATGTTGCTGATTATCAAAACAACATTATTCTATATTCCATTAAGAAAGGAAAAGAATTCTGCTAATTAAACCACCTTCCATCACTCAGGATAAGAAACATGCTGCTTTCAGAGATGTCAACATGTGAACAAATGAGCATCCGCTTTTGTTTCCTTTAATGCATAAAGTTGTTTAAGCAAAGAAGAGAACCGATTTAGTGAAAACAAAGTAAATAAATGACAATTGCCATGGTAAGTAAATTTGGCCGAAATGAGGACGCAGGTGCAGGAGTGACTGGAGCTTGGGAAACACTAACCTATGTCACGTAGGTAATCTTCATACCAGCTTTGTGAGGGACGTGTGGTGATGCCTGTTTAGCAGGAAAGAAGGAGAAGTGACCTTCCCAAGACCCCAGGGTTAAGGTAAATCATAGAGTTACCCTATGATTCAGCAAGTCTATTCTTAGGTACACACTCAAGACAATTGAAAACACTTGTCTCCACAAAAACTTGTATGTGAATATTTGGAGTAACATTATGCAAAGATCTAAAAAGTGGAAACAACCCAAATGCCCATCAACTGATGAAAAGAGAAATAAAATGTGGTCTATCCATGGAGCAGAATCTTATTTGTCAAAAAAAAAATAGCAAAGAAAATATCGATACCCCCAGCCATAATGGCTCAGTGAAAGAAGCCAGTCACCAAGGAGCACCTACAGTATGATTTCAATGAAAAGAAATATCCCAACAGGCAAATCCATAGGGGAAGAAAGGAGATTCGGAGTTGCCTAGGGAATGGGGGGTGGGGGATTAAGAGATGATAAAGGGAATGGAGTTTCTTTCATGTGATAATTAAAGTGTTTTAAAATGATAGAGATGAATGACGCATATTGGGAATGTACCAAAAGCCACTGAATTGTACACTTGACATGAAGAAAGTGTATGGTATGTGAATCATATCTCAATCAACTTGTTTTTGTTCTTAAAAGAAATAATACAGAGGTTCTGTGTACTCTTTAGCCAGTTTCCCTCAGAGGTAATATATTCCAAAGCTACAGTAAGATAGAAGAATACTAAGACCAAGATGCTGAGATAGAAATAATCCACTGATGTTATTTAGATTTCTTCATTTTCTTGTGCTTATATCTGTGTGCGTGCGTGCGTGCGTGCGTGTGTGTGTGTGTTTGGTTCTACACATTTTATCACATGTCTAGTTCTGTGTATCCACCAGTACCATCAAGACACTGAATGAAATATTGCCTCTTTTAAAGCATGGCTCACCCTAGACTCTGAAGCAGTGCTCCATTGACCGACCGTTAGTCTGCCCTCACTGTTAATAACCCAAAGCAAGGAAACCTGCCTCCAACCATCTCCTCCTGGTTGTCCAAGGTCCAGAGTCACCGAAGGACAAGAATTCCCACCCCCGCCGGAAGTACGGAAGGTTGGGATTAGGCACCATTCATCTAGATTCTAGAATCACCCACACTTCGGAAAGAGTAGGAAATGATCTTACCAAAAGGAAGAATGTGAATTCTGGAAGGAGGCACGCCCCCGTGTCTCGACTCTTCGCTTTCTCCTCCCACCAATCTCGAAAACCATCTAACTCCCAGGCCTGGTGGGTAACTTGTCAGCGCTTTCGGAGATCCGGTATTTATTGGGTTGCCATGAGCAAGCGCTATCAGGGAGAGGACTGGCAATGATTCATCGGTACTAATCCCTGTGTTTTCATCAGCTTTGCTGCTGTTTGAGGGGACAGCCCCGCTCGCTCTTCCACATCATCATCACTTTGGTTTCTCTCAAAATGTTTGCTCAGAAAAAGCCCAGTCTGGCCTCTGTTCTCTCTGGGCTTCCAGGGGAATTTCCCGTCTTTCTCGGACTCCAAGGGTGAGGTTGCTAGAAGGTTTGCTTCTTTCCTGGCAGGGCAGAAGGTAAAGCTGTCTCCAGCATGGATTTTTTAAAAATCAAAGACAAACTTGCTCTGATCACATCATTTGGGACAAGAGCTGTGGAAAGAAGTAGCTGGTATTATTCTCTGTTGCTCGACTGTGATCCCACTGCCCCCAAATCACAGATCCTATCATAGCTGACCACATGCTAGTCCTGGCTCAACCTTCTACCTGGATATTATAACCTAGCCTTGATTTGGTCATCTAAAACTTACCTTATGCACATCAATTCCATACAACCCTAACTGTGGCCCATGAATACTGACTTCATTACTTGACCCTCACCCCTGCAAAACCTCAAATCCCGATGTTCACAATCTCAGTTAAACTTTGCCCTGTGCCTGGAAAATCTCCAAAAGTGAATACTACTACCTATGGTAGTAATAATATCTTGATTAGTTGAGTAACTTTGTGAGACAGAGAGAAGCTCAGATGTCAAGAGACTTGACACCGTAATGATGATAAAAATTTATAATAACATAAGTTTCTCCTCTTTAGCCATGGTTTCCTTGCAGCCTCTTACCTCCTTCAAAGTCATTATCCTAGAATACAGGTACTTGGCCTCCTTAGTAAGACCACAGTCTTACAAACTGAACCTTACAGAGAAGAAAGGGATGACCAGCAGGCTAGAAATCCAAGGAGGTGTTGACATTGAAGCCTGAGTCTGAAGGTTATTTGCTGGCAGAATTCCCTCTTCCCTGAGGGATGTCAGCCTTTTCCTTATGGCTTTCAACTGATTGGGTATGGCCCACCCATATTATGGAGAGCAATCTGCTTTAGTGAAAGTCTAAATGTTGATCTTATCTGAAAAGTACCTTCACAGCAACATCCAGACATGTTTGATCAAATATCTGAGTACTGTGGTCTAGCCAAATTGACACATAAAATTAACTATCCCACCAGCTGAGAGTTTTATGGAAAGAAGATTGGGAGGAAAGAAGGCAAGGGGATGGGAAATGTCCTATGAGAACATTTGACCAAGAAAAGAAAAGCACTTTAGATAAACAGAAGAAACATTCAGAACAGAGGGTAGTTCTTGCTTCTACTCTCTGCTTGGAGAGCCACCAAACAGAGCCATGTTACATGACACCCTAGTAATGTCAGAATAGCCATTTCAAAATAAACATGGCAGTGCAGTGTCTTTGCAGCCCAGAGAAGCTTAGAGGTTCAGCCTTCTGGAGCTGGGTTTGGTTCCCATGTGCTGTAGACAGCTAGGTAAGAAGGTCTATCACAGCAGGACCAAGGTGGTTCCATAGAGAAGTCTGCAGAGATAAACTGCATTTGGACTGAAGCTGAACGGATTCACTGCCAAGCCTCAGAAAGGTCTGGAGAAGGGGGGCCTGAATCAACCAGGGAGCACCCAGACTTTGCCTGAGCAGAGAGAGAAAGAGCGAGAGAGAAACCTAGCCAACCTCATTTCACCACTTGCAGACTGCAAATGCAAGTACCAGCAGGTCAGCCTGAAATTAGGTAGACCAAGGATGTTGCTTCTAACACTAGCATCGAACTGGCTCCGGGCCCCAGCGCTTCCCTTCCGCCATGAAGGGGCATAAACCATGCCCAGGTGCCATCTTGGAGAGGAGTTGGGGGAGGGCCAGCAGAAAACCATTCCTTTGGAGATTGGATCTTTTTCTCCTGGAGAGACTGAGAGGTTCCTAAAAAGACTGTTTAAACTATTGGCTGAAATGAAGTATAAATTACATAGAATTTAAAGTCCACCTTTTATCTGTTAACTGGCATGAAGAACTAGTTTCTTTAGAGACAGCAATAGATTTCAGAATTGATGTGTGATTACACGTGTGACCTTGTTATATTAGTAAGGGGTAAATCCAGGAGTGAAAAAACTAGCTCTTCATTTCTTCAAATCAAAGTTTCATGCTGACTCCCAGACAGTGTCAACAAGGGTTGACTGACACTCTCTATGACCCTCTGCCATCACTGGCCAACTCCTACCAGCCTTGATCTTGCTTTTTGGCCACTACCTTCAAGCGTTTACCTACTCTGAGGTCAGTAGGTTAACTGAGGGAAGGAATTCTTCCTGGTTCTTTGTACAACCTATTGTTATATTTTGATTACTTTTACTTTGAGAACTTTAAAAAATACAGAAAGGTATAAAGAATCATATCACACATATGAACCCTATCCAAACTATTAGCAAAATATAAATGCTAAGGTTTACCACATTGGTTTCTAGAGTTTTTAATCATGAAGAAAACATTACAGATGAAATTACTGTCCCCTTTGAGCATTAGGCCTAGACCCATTTCCTGCCTTCCTTTCCCAGAAGCCACCAGGTTCATGAGTTCGATCTGGATTCTTCTAGTCCATTTAAAAATACTTATCCACATTGGAGTCCCTGGGTAGCTCAGTCAGTTGAGAGTTGACTCTTGATTTTGACTCAGGTCATAATCTCACGGATCATAGTCTTGAGCACTGAGTTGGGCTCTATGCTGACAGCATGGAACTTGTTTGGGATTCTCTCTCTTCCCCTCTCTTTTTCTGCCCCTTCTCCACTGTCTCTCTCTCTCAAAATGAGGTGGAAAAAATAAAAACCTTATATACACACAATTGCACACATCCATGGAGAATACAGAGCAATTGGTGTATGGTTTTAAAATCTAATCAAATGGTATTGAACTATACATATAATCTGATAACTACATTTTCACTCAGTCTTAATGAGGCTACATGTTAATAATTCTAGTTATTTACCCGGTGTATTATATTTTTTTCTTATTGATGGACATTTAATGTTTTTCTACTTTTTAAATTTGTAGCCAAAATTTCAGTGGACATCTCTGTACATGTTTCCATGAGCACTCATGTATGTCTCTCTAGGGCATCTTCTAGAAGGGGTGGTGCAGGCTTCTTTATACATGTGTGATACAGTTATCATATTACAGGATCAGTAACTTGTGCCTGCGTCTATCTTTCCATTTAGATGTTGAATCCTTGAGGTCAAGGGCTATCTTTTATTCATCTCTATATGCAAGCACCTAACACGCAATGTAGAGATAAATGATTAGCTCCACAAATTAAGGAAACATTTCCATCCCTCCCCCTGCTTTCCCAAAGGAGCTTCTCGCTCACCCTAGCATGAGGACAGTAAGGGGAACTCCCTGTGGCAACTAACGATGTGTGTTACTTGCACTGTCTCATTTGATTACCATAACTTTCTGAGTGGTGCCGCTTTACCAGTGGCAGCATGGAGGGTTAGAGAGGTGACTTCCTGCCAACACACGGTCATTAGGATAAATGGCGAAATTTGAACTGATGTCTTTCCAAATCTCCATTCTCTTAGTTTACCTCTCAAACGGTGGGATTGACTCAAAATGGAAATGGTCTGATTGTTTGCCTTCCCAGACATAACATCAGCCTTGAAAATTCTCTCCTTTTTAGCAAAATCTTTTTTCCCTTAGAGTCTGGGGGAAATCACCTTCATTAATTATCCCACAGCTTTGAATAATTAACCTCTATCTTTCTCTCTCAGGTCTTGATTCTACATGTTAGAATCCTGAAGCATTAGCAGTTGCTTTGGTATCATTTAGGGAAACCCCATGGTTCTAGAGATGGGAAAGTGATACCAAAAACCGACGAAATGTGCCCAAGGTGACACAGTGAATTAGAAGTCAAGCTAAGGTCAGTACCAGGTCTTCTGTGACTGGTCTGGTGCCCTTTGATCTGGGTTTTGGATTACCTGATGAGGCTGGCGCTTCTCCACCAGGGAAGAGACCTGGGTGGTGTGTGCTTTGCTGCCTCACTGGTTTCAAGGGCAGGGGGCTCTTGACATCGACATCAAGAATAGAAATCACAGAGATCAAGAAATGAGAAGTCAGTGAAGTCCAGCTTGGAAAATGGATGGAAGCTCCAAATAATGCTGAATCCATTGGACTGAGGTCAGAGAGAAAACCACCTAGACTGCCAAGGAACTGTATTAGCCAAGGTTGGCTAACTGCTGTGACAAACAGCTTCATGCAGTCCGTGGCAAAATGCTATCAAAATAGATTTCTTGCTCACCTCACGGAACAGTGCCACCAGTGGATTTGATCTCTGTTCTGTGGGGTGGTTCAGGGAATCAGGCTCCTTCCACCTTTGAAGCCTCTCCTCTCCAACACACAGCCTGCAAAATCAGTGTCTGACGTAAATAGGGAGCTGGTGGGAAGGCAAGGCCACTCAAGGGCAGGGCTTGGGCATTCCTGGCTCCCTGGTCAGTAGATGGTATTTCTGCCACACTGTCCTGCCTCTCAGCATCTCTAATCCTGTTGGCTCCTCTCTGGAACAGGAGTCCTATGGCCTTCTCTACTCATTCTCGACATCGTGATTTCAAGGACTAGATGATGTTTTATAAATGGGAGCTTGGCCTGCAGATAGAAGCCTGGCTGTGGGTTCTTTTCTAAATGACAAAGCATCCTGCCCACCCCAACCTGGAGCCTTTTCCCTTCAGGCCCTGAAAGTAGGTGATATATCTGAGCAACCTTGTACATGAACGGAGGGAGAATTGCAATGTGACCTCACAGGACACGGTAACTGTCACCGTGAGTGTAAGGCACAGGCAGCATCTGTCCCTAGGCAATGCTGGTGAACCCGTGCTGTGTGTGGGTTTTGACACTGAGAATCAGCTTCTACCTCTTCCAGGTCCTCCTGCCTGAAATCCTCGAGCTTACCTCTGCAAGGTCAGTTGTTGACCTTGAACCTGGACGGTAGCACCATTGGATCCCGGCAGGGTAGTTGGTTGGCCAGAGACTGAGATTTGAAATCCTGAGAACTCTGGATTCAAGTCTTGGTTCAAGGGCATAGTGGGCTCACTTTCCTCATCTATAAAATGGGGAGAATGACTTATATGGTTGTTTTAAGAACCAGATGAGCTCATTATGAAAACTGCTGAGCGGGTTGAAAGTAGGCAGTGCTCAGGAAAGCTGTGGTTATTTTCATGCCAAATCCAATGCGCTAGAGATGAGTTCTGGGCCCTGGCAGAAGGGTTGAGTCAGACCTTGACCTTGCAGCTTCCCTGGTGGCCCCATTTTGGTGAGCGGCTTTTTGCATCAGTGTCCCTGGCCATCCTAATTCTTTCCCTGAATCTCAGCCACCATAGCAGAGGCCCAGAGACTCCATCTAGCCCTGGTGAGGCCAGGTCCCCAGCCATCACTACACCCCCATCTCTAATCACCCCTTCCCCCAAAGTCCCGCTGGCTGGATTTTCAGGCTGGGCTCCATCATCTTAACTATCCAGGCAGTAGAGTCTGAAATCTAAAGCTTTTCCATGGCCTGTTCGCTGTCTGGCTCATACTAACCTTACTGACTTGATCCTAGATAACGCTCCTGATTCTCACTATAACATCAGTGAGCTTCTGCCTCGCACAGGAGGCCTAAAGTAGAGCCTGAGGCAAGGGCTTTGGAGATGATTTTGAGATGCAGGAGTAAGGGTGAGAGCAGGTAGGGACAGGGAGGAAGGGACAGCCGGTGTGAGCGTTGCTGCTCAGTTCCTACAGTGGACAAGTGTGGCTCAGTCCCACTGAGGCCCCGTGATAAGGCACCCTTCTTTCCGTGAAAGGAGAGGAACTGGGGCGTTCATCCAGAGTTCCTGTCCTTCACTGGCTGAGGGTCCCTGGGCATGTCCCACCTCCCACTTGGAAAATGTCCTTGTGTTAGATCGGAGTGGCTTCTCAGGCTCCGAGGAAAGAGAAGTGGAGAGACTGCAAAGCGTGCTTGCGGGAGAGCCTGATCCCTGCAGCTGCACATCAGGGACCATGGAGCGCACGGGTCTACCGAGGCCACCTGACTTAGCAAGCAGTTTCCTGCTCTGGGCCTCTCTGCACCAGAGGGTGCCCTGTGCCACACGCAAGGTCTAGGTGCAGAAGGTTGCAACCCAGCTGAAGAAGCCTGACCTGCGGTCAATTCTCTGATGGTTTTCTTTACGAGAACCTTCTCAGACAGCCTGTCTGCTGTAGCTTAAATCCTATCAGGCTGTGCACGTGCCCTGGTGCTGGGATCCATTCAAACAAGACTTATAATGGGCTGGGCTCACTACAGAAAGAGAGGGTCCAATGCCATTGCCAGTCCAGGAAACAGGCACCAAAGAGTGCTACAGCTGCGGCTGGTGACCAGGTGTGGGAGTAGCAGGGGTTGGAGTCAGACACGGCAGGCAAGGCAAGCAGCTCGCAGACTTCAGCAGGTGGCAGGAAATGGGCACTTGTGAGGAGACCAGCAGGTCCGGTGTGATTTGTGCGAACGACGTCAGGCTGGCAGGAGACTTTCTTGGGAATGGACAGGTTTCACCTTCTGGTCCTGCTTTGCCATTTCAAGGGCACTCCTGTGTATCTGGGCTCTGCTCCCTCGGTGTGGCCACGCAGATGATGTCATTAAAGGTTGGGAGAAGTAGTGACTTGACGCACACCCCGAAGAAGATGCATTTCAGTCGGCTGTAGCTCTTTCTGAAACCCCGATGGTGAAAGGATTCTAGGGCTTGGAAGGGGGTTCCTTTCGAGTTTGGGCGCCTGGGATTCTGGAGACTCTGAAATGCAGAACAGCAGGGTAGTCCCTTCGGTTGATGGCAGATTTCTGAGCCACAGGTGAGAACGCCTCCCCTCCCTAGCAGACCCAGCTGGGCAGGACCTGCTTGCCTGCACGCAGTGAATCACCCTACAGCGCGTGGTTTTCCCCATCACGTCCCTGTCCCGATTGTCCCCTGCGGGAGAGGTGTGAGGCCAGAAAGAACTTGCGGAGTAATGTGTCTGCTTCTTGCGGTCAGAGAAAACATTAGGGTGTGTGCCCTTATACCTATGGGTCTTCTCTCCTTCCAACCCAGTGACAGCAATAAATAGCCTCTTGGCTTCATTGTTGATTACCTTCAGGTACTGCAGTTCATGAGAGTGGAGTGTGAATGGTAGACTCCTCATCATGACAGTTGGTGCCTGTACTGTGTGGGTTGGCTCCCTTACCAGTGTTTTGAGTGTATTAATTCTATTCACAGCTGTCTTTCTTGGTCCCAGATGATGAGATTCTAAATTAAAGCTTTCCGTTATAATTCTAATTGGATTACATAAAGAACAATGGTGTGGTTTTGAAGTTCCCCAGCCTTTGCATACCTCAGTTTCCTCCTGTGTATAATGGGTACAATGATATTACTTACCTCACAGGATATGGGGGGGAGATTGCATGAATTTCCGACGCAGGAGGCACTTCCAACAGTGCCTGGCATGTAGCCAGCGCTATTGCAGGGGTGCGGGGCTCTTACTGTTTTGGGAAAATCACTCATTTAAAGATGGTGACAGCGAGGAAGAGAAGTCAGGTATTGTTTCCAGACCAGGAAAGTCCAAACTGGGAAATCTGGGTGCCATTTTTTATCTTTTGGTGTTCTTCTTGCTTACCTTTTTCCCCCCAGAAAGATTTACAGATTAAACGGGAAGCAAAAGCAGCCCATCGGGATAAAAAAGAGAACAGAAACCGGTGGAAGAAACAAGAAGGAATAGATTTGCCACAGCCCAGGGCCACGATGATTGAAAGAAGTGGGCAATGAGTTTGCTCTTGCTGTCTTTGAAGCTAAGGCAGTGAGGAGGCACGTTGGATGACCTATATTTCGCTTCCTGATCACGGCATCATATACACATTCGTTTGCAGAAATGAGTTCTCGAGGGGAGGGATGGGGGACTAGACGCAGTAGGAATTTATTATGATGTCGGTCCTTTAAGGATATATGGCTTTGGGTACAGTTGCTCATGTCTGTATGTCCAGCTGTACTAACGAAAAACTTTTAAAGGCATGAGCCTTCTGTGAATCCTCCAGAAGTTTTGGAAACTTTGCCTTTAGGAGCCGAAATGCTTCAGACAAAATTGCAGTGAGGATGAAAGACAAATACAAGTGTTAGCTGTCTCCACAGCAGAGATCTGCCTAAAGGTTGGATTTCCTTCTCGCCTTCTGCCCCCAGCTCTTCCAGGGAGCAGCTGTGAAACCCAGCACACATGACCTCGCCTGTCTGTGCTTCCTCCTCAATTAACTGATTCCATTCATCTTAGTTCCAAGTATTGATCAGCCAGGCAAATGTTTACTGATTATTTCCCGTGTGTGAAGGATGGTTCTAGGGAGTAGAAAGGGCATAATGTACCGAGTTACTATAAGCAAGGCACTTTCTGGGACACTTTATGCACGTCACTGCATTTATTGAAGTCATTCAAGGTAGTTACCAGCATTTCTGATTTATAGATGAAAATGTTTAAAGCTCTGAGAAGTTCTGCAACCCAACCAAGGTCACACTGCTAGTTCTGTAGCAGAGCCAGAGCTTGAAGCCATCAATCGATTCATTGATTTCATTCAGGGATCTAACATAGTGCTGTCTTCCCCAGCAGGTGTTGCCGATACAGAGTTTGCTACGAGATGGTCCTGCCTCCAACACGCCTGCTGTCTGGTCCTGCTTCCGTGGTCTGGGGGTGGGGGAGTCTCAAGCCTTAGCCTTAAAAACATATATCATATGATGTACGTGAAGTTGTTTACATTCCACTTGAATGCTCTTGGTATTCAGATTAAGTGGGAAGAAGAGGTTAAGGGATGAGTGATATCGGAGGCTGAATGATAACACTGTATCCCTGTTCACACTCAAGATCTCCTTTCTAGAGACTGCTACTTTGTGCAAGCCTCCTGTAACGTCTCAAGTGAAAGTACAAAGTGGAATTTGGCCCTGAGCAATCTCTTGCAGCAAATATCCCCGGTGTGTGTGAGGGTGGGGGTAGGGCGCAGGGAGACCGTGAAATTCTCTGGCTGTGGGTCATGGTTGGGGTTACAGGTTTCTTTTTCTGTAAGAAGCTTGCTTCCAAGAAACTCATTAAACCTAGAATTTTTAGAAGAGTAAAGGTTTTGCCAACTGGCAAGGGTGGCCCCTTCTGCCCTGCTCCGTTTAATCTGAGGAACAGTCAACACTGTGTTTATCTCCTGTCTCTCCAAGAGGCTGGCTTCTTCAAATAATATCAGTGTTTCGTGGTGTCTTAACTCTGTCATGTGACCTTTCCTTTCACTGCATTTGAGACCCAGGCTGGAGACGGGAGCAGAAGCACTGGGACAGCGTGTATGTGACAGCTGACTGAGCCAGGCAGGCAGAATAAGTCCATTTTAGGGCTAAAAGAAACCGCACAGCACTACTTTATTTAGCGTGTGCACCTTGACACCTAGGACCTCTCCGGCACCAGGGGCTCATGGCCTCTCTGACGGCCTGCTTCTTCCCTGGATGGTTTTGGTCACACGTTCTTTTCTTACTTGGGTACCGTTTCCCCATGTAGATTTCACCGTGGGATCCCAGTTCTACCTTCTGCGGCTGAATAAGGGAAGTCTGCTTCCTCTGTTCCAGGACGAGCCTGCAGAGATTCTGAGACAGAGATTGTGTCCCTCCTTGTTATCTCATTTTCTTTCTTGAAAGACCCGGTGCCTTCAGTTTTTTTCACCATCAGATTGTCTAAGTAAGCACCATTCTAAGGATGATGAACAGATTAATAAGACATCTAGTAACTGAGTGTGACTTTCTCCCACACTGGGCCTGGTTGTGACCTCAATGCCCTTCTTAATAATTTCCAGGCAGTTATAGAAATTGATAGTTTGATAGAAGGGAGAAGATGGAGGAGAAGTCCTAATTGTGCAACTACTGTGTTCCAGCACTCTGCACCGTGGATGTGGTGCTGGAGACCCAGTGGAATAAGCCAGGCCCTCATGCAGTTTGTAGCCTGTCCTGGAGGGAACCTCGTGCCCTGGAGCAGTCCTGTGTTAAACTCAGTTGAAGTTCTTTGCTGCCTTACTGGGCTTTTGGGGAGAGACAGATGTTTTTTCAAGCTTAACTCTGATGCTCCTCTGTCGAGTCCCCAGAGCTGGGTCTCCTGTGTAGACTAAACCCCTTCCACACACCTGAGGCCTGCTCCACCCTCTCTGCTAACCACTCAGAAGGCCTTGATGGTTGGGAAATAGATAGACTTCTTTTTGGAGAAATTCTTTTTTTTTAAATTTTTAATGTTTTATTTATTTTTGATACAGAGAGAGACAGAGCATAGAGGGGGAGGGTCAGAGAGAGGAGGAGACACAGAACTGGAAGCAGGCTCCAGGCTCTGAGCTAGCTGTCAGCACAGAGCCTGACGCGGGGCTTGAACCCACGAACGTGAGATCTGACCTGAGCCGAAGCCGGAGGCTTAACCGACTGAGCCACCCAGGTGCCCCTGGAGAAATTCTTGAATGCACAACTAGGTGAATTTAGTTTATGATGTTTCTACCGTACCTGAAAAGTTATCTCTGTTTCTGTCTTTGTCTTTGCCTCTCTCTCTGCGTCTGTCTCTCTCTCTGTGTCTCTCCTTCTGTCTGCATCTCTGCCTCCATCTTACTCCCTGTGTCTCTCCCTTCCTTTTCTGTCTTTCTTTCTCTCCCTCTCACCTCATTAATGTTTAAAGTTAATATATGTAAATAAAAGACTCGAGGGGTCACCAGTTTTGCTCACTCCCCATCGACCCCTGGGAAACGATGGTTCTCAGTGTGGTGTGGGGCCATGGTAGGGCCTCTGTCCAAAATTGGGAGGGTTCTCTCTGAGGGACCACAAGTGTGGAAAGTCCCTGGACAAGCGACTTTGGTAAGACACACACCATGCTCTGTCTTTGAAAGGACCGATATTTATGGTGCTTTTCTCTCTAAATGTCCGGCTGGCTTTCTCCCTCTGTGCCTGGGAGACAATCTCAGCCCACAGCCCATCCCTCCCAAGAGAAGCTGCCGCGTAGGGCCCTCGATAGAGCCTTTCCTCTGCTGTTTCTTTAAACCACACGGTCAGGTTCTGACCTACTGTGGTGATGGTGTGGGGGAGCAGGAACTGAACAGAAATGCATGCTGGTTGCATGAGGGCTTTGGGAAAATCACTTCTCTGAGTTTGCTTCTGCTTAACATGGTGATCTGAAGACAGAGTTAACACTCAGGTAAATAGAAAATAGGTCTGGTCTCATGTTGAGTTAACACGTGAGGACTGAGAGACAATGGAATGGGCTTTGTTCGAGGTGCTGGAGATACAACAGGGGGCAGATAAAGTCCCTGTCGTCAAGGAGCTGAATTTCTAGAAACCAGACCCATAAATAAGTAAAGCAGCGGCGTGTCAGGTGGAAACACATGCTATGGAGAGAAATAAAGGAGGGTGCAGGGGCCCGGTGGGCCCGTGTGAGTGTGCATGCATTCGCGCGTGCAGCGTGCGTGTGTGTGTGTGTATGTGGGGCCGTGAGGGAAAGTCTCACTGAGGAACGACTTTGGGAGGTGGCCTGAAGGAAGTGAGAAGGCGAGCGTGCATGTGCATGTGTGTGTTGCTGGGAACAGCATCCCGGGGGAAGGCTCAGAAGTGGGAGAGTGCTGGGTTTGAAGACAGTGGAGAGGCCAGTGCACCTAGATCTCCATGAGTCAGGCATTGGGTTCAGAGAAGTAACAAGGGACAGATCACTCAGGGCTTCCAAAGCCACGGTCATGTCTCTGGCTTTGCTGTAAGCCAGAAGGCAAGCTTTGAGGGCTTGGGGCAATGGAATGAGACGGCTTGAGTCAGCATTTTAAGAGGATCATTCTATGCCTGTTTGTGGTATAGACTGATGCAAGGAGCCAAGCACTGGGATGCAAGGCACTTGGCTGTGTTTCTAGGGTTGTCAGAGCTGCTCAGAGTAATCCAGAGAGGTCACCAGCTAAGCCAGACTTTTGAGAAAAGGGTGTAAAATAGCAACAACAGCTTGCTCCCATCTCCAGAAGAGCCTCACTCTGTGCTGGAAAGTTAAGCAGTAGGGCAGGGGTTTTCCTGGAGCTTTCTAGGATCCTGGGAGCCCAGGGGTCATCACTGCAGCCCTGTGAACACCTCTGGGCGGAGCGCCTCCTTTAGTGCCCTCAGAAAGCCGGGAGAGACTGCCATCTGCTGGCTGACTTGAGTATTGTATCCCGATGCTCAGCTCCGGACAACTGCCTATCAACTTCAGAGAAAGAAATGTGTGCTGGCATTTTCTCCAGGCCAGCTGCTGTCCACTTCTCTCCTTCAAATCATCACACTTCTCAACAGGGTATTTCTCCTTCATTCTAGTTTTTAGGGACACTCAGAAAAATTAAGCGACTGGGCCAAGATCATTTGGTAATTGGGAAACGGGATGCCAGCCCAGTTCTGACTGCAAAGCTATGATCACGTTGGCTTTGTAAACTGTAACGTGTTATGAAGGAACTGGCATGGCAGGTGTCCCTTGTACACCGAATGGAAGAATGGATAAAGGAATCTGTATGCCAATAGATGCTCCTCAAGGCCTACGGGGTCAGAAGACCTAGGATTGAGTCCTGACTCTGGCAATTCAAGGTCAAGGGAACCCTGGAGAAGTCAACTCATGGCTCTGAAACAGCTTCACCAGCACTTGCAAGCGTTGGGCTAACACGGGAACTACTCACTTTGTACGTGCGTGCATGTATGTGTGCGTGCGTGTGTGTGTGTGTGTGTGTGTTGTCTTTCCACAACACATTGAAATCTACTTTCCAGTCTTGGTGTAATTCAAGTGATTTTCAAGAGGAGAGCCTTTTCCTGCTTCCTATCTGAACTTTAAGTTCATTGGCGCGGTTGGCCCTGGAGGGAGGAGGGCGAGGGAGTGAGCCCCCTGCTGGCCACGGGCATAGCACACCTGCCCCAATCCTGGCCGGGACACAAGAGGGTTCGCCCAACACCCCACTGAGGCCAGAGGAATGGAGAGCCTGAGCAAATGCCTTTCTAGTACGGGATTGAGCCTTCTAAAGAGCGACGCTGATTTTATCACTCCTACTCTAGACACCGTCAGCATCTCTTAACTGCACTCACAGGACACAAAGCCCCCAAGGGCGAGGCCCCCCGCCATCACCTTCACCCTTTGCAATTCAGCCACAGACTCCCCTTGGCGTAGATCCTTCCTCCTTCTAACCCCTTAATCCCCAAGAAGCCTCCCCGATTCCCCCTCCCCGCACCAACCAAAGTGCGAGGAGGAGCGATGCCTAGTGCTCAGGACCCTGCAGCCCTTCTGGTTCCTGAGGTTGATGGGTCTTTGACTCTGGCTCTGCACTTCCCTAAGGAGACGTGGAGTCGCCTCTGGAAGAGACCCGCAGGAACTGAGAGTCATTCAGGAGCTGGGGTGTGGGCGTGGAGCGCGCTCTGGGCCCCCACTTCCTATGGGTTTTACCTTCTAAATGTCTCTCAGAACTGTATGCTCCATCTCCAGTGACCTACCCAGACTCCACCGCCTTTCACCTGGGCCCCGGCAGCACCTCCCATCACGCTCCTCCCGGCCCAAGTTCAAAGTGCACCAAAAAGATGATTTAAAGAAAAGATATGATCATCATCTTCCCCTGCTTGAAATTCCTTAGCAGCTTCCTATTGCATTGAGGAAAAAGATCAAAATCCTTATCTGGACCAAAAGAACTTGCGGAACCAGATTCTTGCTGCTGCCTCTGGCTTTTTTTCTGCATGCCTGGCTGCCTCAGGGCCTCTAGGGGTACTAGCCCTCTGCCTCCCTTGCCTTCCTGGCTGATTAACTCCTACCTATCATTTAGGTGACGATTCAGATCCACTTCCTCTGGGAAGCCTTCCCGGTCAGGTCCTTGTAGATGTTCTCAGAGTGTCTTGGATTTACTTCCAGAACATGTGAGTAAGATTCACTCTGTTTGCAGTTATACATTCATTTGTCTGATGTGGTGGCTGTTGCCAGCCTCCCCCTGGCACGGAAGCTGCACGAGGCCAGGGCCCGTGGTTATTTTGTGCACTTAGTGCTGCACACATAGGCAGTATTCAGTACTGCCTTTTAAATGAAAAGGGAAGAGAGAAATCTTGGGAGAAGAGACCCAATCAGCACAGCCCACAGGGATCCCCCATACTTGGAACTGGCAAAGGACGGTGGGAAGAAGAAAGGTATGGGAGGGCCAAGCTGAGATAGGGAGAAGGTGGGATCGATTGTCCAAAAGGATGGAGATATGTGGACGGGCACTGTGGTGGCACTGGGGAAGCCAGCCGCATAGGCTCTTTGATTTGCATTCTTTGCTCAAGGTTAAAAGTCCCTCTGCAGATATTCAGAGGGCAAAGCTCACGTTGTATGTCCTGGCCCCCACGGGGCGGAGGGAAGATTATTTCCCCGGTGGCTTCTATGGTGGGAGGTGTGAGTAGAAATATTGGTATAAGGCAAGTAGGAGGTTGTAACAGTGGTGCCCAGCATCCTGGAGTGTGGCCATATCTGCCAGGGTCCCTGGGAGAGGCGGAAGTTGAGGGACTGTCTCCAAAGGTATGGACAGTGCGGAGGAGAGCCACTAGGGGGAACACAGTTTGCAGTCCAGAGTAGCTGAGGTACAGGGACCCTCCTGTGCCCAAAGGGGCCTGTGGGGCGAGCAGTTATCCTAAACCTGGGGAGTCCGGCCAGTGGACCAGCATTGTGCCTCTGTTAGAATGGAAACAGTTACTCGCCCTGTGACACTGTAGAAATGGGGGCTGGAAAAGCAGTACCCTGACCCCCTAAATGCCCAGCCTCCTACCTTCAGTGTCCCAGTACTTCCCATTTTGATTTCTCCCCTGAAACCTGAGGTGTCATTCATGCGGGGTGGCTTTGAAGGCCACAGCTGGGACGAGGGAGGGGAGCAGATGGAGGAAGGGCAAAGGGAAGGCCAGGCTGCTTGGAAATTCATTCTCCGTGGGGAGCTTCATGGGAAGCAGACGTGGCCTTGGACTTTGAGGGTGGACTAGAATTCCAGGAGACCTTTTTTAAAAATTTTTTTATGTTTATTTTTGATACAGAGAGAGACAGAGCATAGAGGGGGAGGGGCAGAGAGAGAAGGAGACACAGAACTGGAAGCAGGCTCCAAGCTCTGAGCTAGCTGTCAGCAGAGAGCCTGACACGGGGCTTGAACCCACCAACATGAGATCTGACCCGAGCCGAAGTCAGAGGCTTAACCGACTGGGCCACCCAGGTGCCCCCAGGAGACCTTTTGAGAGGGAGGAGGTTACCTGAACAAAGCCAGAGTCAGCGGCTGAAGGACGTGGTTGAGGCATGGTGAGCTCATGTGTTGACTGGTATGTGGGCAGTTTGAAACCGACTACGCAGCATTGAGTGTCTTCTGCCAACCCATGCCCATATGGGGGCATCTGCCCCCTTCCCAGGTCCAAGGTCAAGGACTCCCATTTGACGGGGATTCTTCAGCAACCAGACCTGATTCTGGTGTGGCTTCTGGGAAGCACCTCACCAGCTTAGTTACATCTGCCCTTGGCGGAGGGGCTGGGTCTGCTGGGGTTTACACGGCAAGGTGAGCGCTGCTATGGCCAAACTGCAGGCAACAAGTCTTATGATCTGGACCTGGCAGTTGTGTATATAACATGACGGCATTTATTAGAGCAAGATAAACTCAGCAGCAGAGGGTCTGGCTGGAGCCACAAATTCTTCTCTTCCTCGCTTCAGAGCCATCACATTCCATTTGAATGAGGACTATCAGCCCAAACGTTTTCATAAATAAGTCCATGGGCTGAAAACTGAGCGAGAATCAACTGGGAATTGCTCCCCACCCCCCAGCTCACCATGTTTTAACAGACAGCGGTGTAATGTGTAGTTGCCAAGTGCAAACAGAGCTGCTGTGCTGGGCAGTGGGTTCCCTCCACTACTCGATGCATTCAGGGCGAGGCTGGGGGCGCAGGGCTCTGAGTCGGGGAGCTGGGGCGATTCCTAACAGACGTTCTAGTTCTAAGACCTCAGGGCTGTAGGAAGGATCCACCTGAACCTCCTCACTCTCAGTCAGTCTGTACTGTGTGCTCACAGCACACATTTCCCTGGGCAGGGAGGGATTTTCACCAGCGTCGTGAGGGAGGGCAAGAACTTTGAGGCCTGAGTTGAGATCCTAGTTCTTTGATGAAGTGGGTAGGTAGCCGCGGGCAAGTCGTTCCATGTCTGTGAACCCCCATTTGTCATATATAAAGTGATAGCAGGGACAGCTAACACTTAGTGGCACTTAATATACACCAGGCACCATGTTAAGGACCTCATCTGGATGATATCATTTATTTATTTTTTTTTTGGCAGAAACGCTATGAAGAAGTGTGAGCATCCCTACTTTACCCATTAGGAAACTGAGACACAAAGAGGCAAGGGAACTAGGGGATGGTAGAGCCGAGGTTTGAACACAGGCTGTCTGCCTCTGGGCACTTTCATCCTTGGTAGATGACAGTTGTCACCTCATCTGTATCATGGAATTTTTAGGTTACCTTAGAAGGTGGGTATAAAAGCATCTCTGAAACCACAAGCCATTAGTCTGGAAAATTTTGGGCAAGAGGCTGAATCTTAGGTGGTAACCTTTTTTCCAACCTTGTTCAACTTTGCTCAAAATGGTGCTCTCCTCTCTCCCAGCTCGTCACTTCCCCTTTCCTTCTTCCTCTCTGACTTGACTGCCATCCTTCCTCACTTTTCCTCCCTCTCTTCAAATACTTTGGCTTTGGTGGAATTCAGGCTCAACAGTGAAGGGCAAAACAAAGGCCATTTTAAAAGTACTTGTGCTTTTATTAAAAAAAAATACAATCAGGTACTGTCCAGATGTGTTTTGGAAAGGAAGATCTCTTTAAAAATCCTTAGTTTTCATCATCATTATTATTATATTAATCATATTAATCATATTCTTAAAATCAAAACGGTATTGCTTTTCTGGTTTTTGCTGTATGAAATGTAAAAAAAAAAAAATGGGGCCGGCCTCCAATGACACACACTGATTCGTTGTGGACAAAAAGAGTGATAATTAATTATACAGCTTTGTGTAACATACAGTTGGTTCTAACACTGACTACCACTGTACAGCCTACCCCTCTCGCATTCGCAGAGCCACCCAAGAGAAGGACAATCATTGTGATGCTGTCACTGGAAGACTTTTTTTTGCTGATTCGAACAACAAAACAGAAACCTGTGGAGATCATTGTCTTTGGTGCGAAGGAAATGCTCGCAGAGTAGGTGAGGCGGGTGCTTCCGCCATTGGCCCCGATGATCCGTGGTCAACTTTAACTCCTGCCAAATGCCCGGGCGTGGCTTGTTGGTTGGACTGGTTGTGTTGATACTTTGGTAAAATTTGCTTCTTTCTCTGGGCCCTACTCTCTCACCCAGTTGTCCCTGGAACTCATGCCCGTTTGCGCCTGCCTTCGAGGTTTCGGAAGTTGCTGGGTCTCAACTTCATCTCAGCAAACTGGATTGAATATTCGTGGCCCTTCCAATGGAACCAGTTAACGCCCTGTAAAAGAGAGGAGACCTCTAGGTGGGTTTTGGACAGGCAAGGTGGTCACTGATCGTTACTGCTTAGTTGACGAAACCAAAGAAGTTCTGTTTCAATCTGACCATTTGGTGGATTAACAGCTGTCTCTTGTCTATCTCTCTCTTGGTCTGTGTGGTGAAAACTTTCAAAGGAGCTGCCTGAATCTGACTCCATTTTTAAAATTTTAGTCAGAAGTCACCTGCATTTGCATTGAGCTTTGAACTGCGATTTTGTGAAACAAAATGGTGGCTCTTGAGACTTGCCATGGGTAGAAATAGGTGCTGAAGGAATTCAGGTCATGACTGGAGGTTACAGAGTTGAGTAGCTATATGCGGGGGGGGGGGTTTCTAATTCACGGGATTCTTGTGGACTATTTTAATAAGGGTTTGTATGGAATGGCAGCAAGAGCACAGGTGGAACCAAATTGTACAACCTGACAGAGAGAGTTCAATCTTAACGTTCTTACTTGAGGCATAAATGGTCTTACATGGTCATCAAAATTTTCTGGGCCTTGGTTTCACTACCTTTTTTTTTTTCCTTTTAGGGTCTGATAATGCCAACCTTGAAAGGGTGCTATGAAAAGTAAATGAATTTGTAAAGGAACAACTTTAGTACTGGGCGGCTTGCAGGTGTGAAGTAAATATTACCTCCCTGATGTCAGATAGGGAGACATATCCTTGGAAAATTGGCCAAAGATTTTTTTTTCTCAAGAAAAGATTATATTTCTGTCTGGGCTTCCTAATTCCATAATTGACTCTTCCACACAGTCTGCAGATAGTAGAACCTGCCCTTGCCCCACTTGGAGAGGGGTGTCTGCTCCCAGGCATGCTCCTGTGAGGCCACCAATGCATTCTCCGACCCTTCTTCTCTCTTTTTAAATTAAAAAAAATTTTTATTTTTATTATTTTTTTTTATTCTCAAGCTAGTTAACATACAGTGTAGTCTTGACTTCAGGAGTAAAACTCAGTGATTCATCTCTTATGTGTGATACCCAGTGCTCATCCCGAAAAGTGCCCTCCTTAATGCCCCCCCCCCAACAACCCTCAAGCTTGTTCTCTGTATTTAGGAGTCTCTTATGGTTTGCCTCCCTCTCTGTTTCTATCTTGCTTTTCTTCCCTTAGGTCAGTCAGAGAAAGACAGATCTCATATGATTTCACTCATATGTGGAATTTGAGAAACGTAACAGATGACCCCTCTTCTCTGGAAGCAAGCCTTCCTCGCTCTGTGTGGGAGACTGAGCCCAGAGAGGGAGACTGACATCACAGAGTCCACGCGGTGGCCAGAGCAGAGCCGGAGCTGGGGCGGGACTCGCGCCGACTCCTCGTGGCCCTTTTCTGTCGGCTCGTTCTTCTTCCAATATTGGATGGGAGTGGGGTGGAAAGAAAAGTTTCCTTCTGGGCAGGCAGCTTTGGGTTGGCTCCCCCCTCCCCCCAGGAGGAGTCTGTATTGCCGTGCTGGCAGGGGACAAGGACATAAAGGTGGTGGACGAAAGCTTTCATGGGAGCATCCCTGAGGCAGCGTAAGAAGGTGGAAAGAATACCCTGCTTTCACCCCTGCTTTGCCTAGATGGCTTCCTTTTTTTAAAATTTTTAATGTTTTTCTAATTTATTTTTGAGAGAGAGAGAGAGAGACAGCATGAGTAAGATAGAGTCAGAGAGAGAAGGAAGATGGCCTCCATTTTATCTGCTTTCCTTCTGGGCTGCAGACCAAGGTTCCATCCAAGGAGACCTTTCCGTGTTTGGAATCCACGTGACTGGTGGTTCTCCTCAGGATCACATGGGCCGCTTCTAGGATTTCACCTCACCTGCAGTGTCCCTAAGGTTTCTCCTTGCTGGGGACAGAGGTGTCACAACCTCCTGGAGATAGCTGCCCCCCACCCCCCGCCCTGCCATCTCAGCCAGAACCGAGGGGCAGGAGTGCCTGCCAGTCACCCCAACTGGCTTCCCAAGCCCTGCCCCAGACCCCTTGCTTACCTGACTGTGGTTGTTGTCCCCATATCTTCCCATCAGGTTGACACGGTGACAGTTCTTATACCAGAAAGCCCCCTTGTAGGACAGGGCACAGTTGGTGATGGCTGAGTCCGTGTCCTTGTCGTAGGTGGAGAAAGACCTGCCATTGTGGTAAGCCATGGAGTCACCTGCAGAGAGAAAACAATGGATCTGAGGAATCCCAGCTGGAGTGTCCTTGGGGGCTCCGAAGGGCAGAACCAGAGTGGCCACTCAAAGGGCCTGGGGTGAGCTGGCCTTAAACACTGAACCCAGAGTTAGGGTCAAACATGGGGCTGGAGGAGACATGAGAGTCATCCTGGGGGCTCACTTCTCCTAGGAGCAGCATAAGGTGGTAGGAAGAAGGTTGTGGGTGGTTCTGGAGGTCCAGCTCTGAGTCCCGTCCCTTTCATTCCCTAGTGTGACTGTGCACACGTCAAGCCTCTTGCTGAGCCCCAGTGTTCTCCTCCACAGAACGGGGCTAGCACACTGATTCTGTCCACCTACGGGTGCTGTCTGGACAATGGATTTGAAAGCATACACCAAATGGGTAGAGTAGGATGTATGATAGCTGTGATCGCTGTGACTGTCATTGTTTCTCGCATTCCTTGACGTAACTGGGCTCAGAGAGTAAGGCGGGGAACCCGTACTTAATAACGGTATGCTTTCCCCAGCAAGTACAGGTATTCATTGCCACACTAGTAATTAAACCCATAGATATCAGACGCCACCAAATAGCGTGTGAATCATACAGTTATTTTTCATTGTTTATGGGGCCAGTGTTCCCTGATTCTTAGACAAGATGCCCATCTGTTTGTAGCACTATCTAGGGATCCAGTTTGTCATTTAATATATGGCTTTTTAGAGACATTTAAGTGCCATTTCGTTCTGTGTCCCCGCACTCCCAGCTCTGGCCAAGGCAGCACGCAGACATTTCAAGACACTGACGCATTTTGCCCTGGTATCTTGAAGCAAAGTACAAAGGGTCTCAGAGGCCTTTTTAACAGGAAGCTACCTTGAGCAGGTGGGTATGGAAGACATAAGATACCCTCCTGGGGAGGGTCAGCTGCCACCAGATGCAGCGTTACCAGGGTCACCTTAGTGAAAGGGTTCTGGAAATGCAGAGAGAGACGCGTGGGGGCTGCATTCCTGCCCACTGGGGGCTTGGCTTTGCCCAGCAACGGATCCTTCTTGCCTCAAGCCACTTTACTCAAAGAGGTATTTATTGGCAGGTAATAAAAGGCCAGGATTCTTCAAGCTTTCAGAGAACAACTGTGGCCGTGGGCTTCTCTCTCTTCACTATCACCAGACTGATCTCAAAAAAGCTTGGTCTCTCCTTAGACCCAGCCTGGCTCTCAGCAAATCTTTACCTGGAGACTCTTCGCATCTCGGATGTTTCCCCACGGGGCTCAGGGAGGTTGGGAACATACTCTAGCTTCTGTCTTTTCTGTTTTCATGGACGTAACTGGACGCCAGCCTGAAGCAGGTAAGGGTGCTACCAGGTGGTCCTGCCATTGGACCCGGTCCCTCCTCGTTACCGGGCACACTTGTCCACAGCCAGGCCTGCTCCGGCCTACCTCCTACAAGCTGCTTCACCCAGGGGGAAATTGCCCAACTTTTCTGGGGTTTCCTCATCTGTATAACAGCAATATCTTCCTGGAAGGGTTTCTGTGAGAACTGATGCAGGTTGAACATCTACAGAAGATGCTACCTCGTAGGCCTGAATGCGTGGTGCTTCTTTAATTTCTCCTCTACCAACGATCCAGGAAAACCACACCAAGGCCATTGCAAGTCGATGAAATCTTCAAGATCTGAGCTAGATTAGGTACCAGATAGGGAATGAAAGGCCCACTTGAAAGGCAGTGAGCCAGGGGCACCTGGGTGGCTCAGTTGGTTAGGTGACTGACTCTTGATTTCAGCTCAGGTCATGATCTCAAGGATCAAGCCCTGTGTCGGGCTCTGTGCTGACAGTGCAGAGTCTGCTTAGCATTCTCTCTCCCTCTCTCTCTGCCCCTCCCCTGCTTGCACTCTCTGTCTCTCTCTCAAAATAAATAGATAAACATTAAAAAAGAAAAAGGCTGTGAGCTTCTTGTCATGGGGGTGTGTGGGCTGAGACTGGATGATAACACGTGGCAGGGATGTCTTAGAGGAGATTCAAGCATTTAGTGCTGGGTGGAGTGTCTGCTACTCAAAGTGTGGTCCACAGACCAGCAGCACCCCCAGGAAACCTGTAAGACATGCAGAATCTTGGGGGTGTCAGCTCCAGCACATTAATAGGGCCCCTGAAGGTCACATGTGCCCAAGAAACTTAGATGCACTTGATTAGATGAGTATTAAGGCTCCCAAGAGACTGTTTTTCTATCCATCTAAACCTGCTATCTAAAAATGGGTAAGAAAAAGACATATTCTTCTGATTCCTAACCTACTCTGTGCTCTGGTGACCCAAACAGCGAACCTGCTCTGTTCAGCGGCCGCTCTGGATTAGTACCTGATGAGGATTCAGATATTTTGGTGGATCTGATAAGTGGGTGCATTAATGAAGGAAGGAGTGATGAGGCAATTAGCCAAAAGCTCTGGGAAGGCTTTCTGAGGTTACGGAGGCCGGAAGTGTGGCAGCTGGGCGCCTACCTGCGGTCCCGCTGTAGCCCTCCACCTTCAGCCTGTAGCGAGTCTTGGCGTCTCCCACGCTGAACTTGTCGTAGACGGCGTAGGCGGCCTTCCCATGGTCGCGCAGGTCCACCCGGAGCTCGTACTGCCCTTGGGCTGTGATTTTGTGTAGGTTGTCCAGCCCTGTGGCGGACACGCAAGGGTTACCGCGGCTGCACGAGTGAGCGAGCCCATTGTTTCTACTCCATCCCCCTTGTAGGGGCATCGGTTAGGCTCCCAAAAGAGGTTGGAGTCACATAGACCTGGGCTTGTGGTTTGGTCCACTCCTCGACGGCACAACACCAGGCAAAACACAGAGGATGTCTCAGAGCCTCAGGCAGACCTGGGCTGACATCTTTGCCCTGCCAACTTCCTAGGGCATCGTGAAGATCAAAGTGGGGGCGCCTGGAGGGCTCAGTGGTTGCGTGTGGGGCTACTGATTTCAGCTCATGGTTTGTGAGATCGAGTTCCGAGTCAGGCTCTGAGCTGACAGTGCAAAGTCTGCATGGGATTCTACCTTTCCCTATCTCTCTACCCCTCCTCCCCCTCTTTCTCCCTCCTTCTCTCTCTCTCTCTCTCTAGATAAATAAATAAATAAATAAATAAATAAGTAAATACACATTTTTTTTACAAAAGATCAAAGGAGAGACAGTGGAGAAAGCACCTTTTCAACTCCCAAGCTTCTTGCATGAGAGTGTGAGCTGCATGCGCCGAGGGATGGCATTGTGGTGTTGTTTTGGGGGAATTTCAAGTGGCAGCTCAACTGCTTATTGGCTAGATTCTGTGGGCATGCAGCGTCTTCTCCCGCGCCTACATGCACGGTGGGGATTTTGAACCTTGCCCGAGTGCCACAAGGCTCAAGATTAGACCAGAGTTTTCTTTTTAATGACCTAGAGAATTGAACATCTTTTCCACTGAAGATTTGCTTTTCTGAGTCTACTACCACAGCCATTGTTCTCTCCTAGTCTCCCTCTCGCCCATGGGTTGCTGTGAATTAGGACAAGTGACAAGGAGGGCAGAAGTGGGCATTTGGGACACAAACATGCAGCGCTGCATTACCAAGCCAGAATTCTTCCCTGCGGTCCCCAAACCCAGCAGCATAGGCCTTCCAGTTGCGATAGAAATCCTCACGTCCATTCTTGCGTCTCAGGAACACCTACAGCATAATCAAGGAGTCAGGGTGCACTTTAGCTAGTGAAAGAAAGGGAAGGCACCTTTCTGAGAGCAAGAACATGGGACTGCGGGAAAAGCACCCATCCCCAGCTCTGTCTGAAACTAATATGCTGGGTAACTCAGGGCAGTCCACCTCCACCTGAGAAACAAGGATTAAAAATACCACCCAGCTTTGGACGATTACAATGTGTCAAGGCAGAGGTTTTAAATACACCCTTCTGGTGTATGGTGTTAATGTGGGGGGAGGCCAGGCACGTGGGGATCGGGGTATATGGGCACTCTTTTCACTTTATGCACACTTTGGCTATGACCCTAAAACTGCCCTGAAAAATTAAGTTTATTAGTTGAAAAAAATACTACCCAGCTCAAACAGTAATGGGGTTGCAAATAATTCATGTGAAACTCTTAGCACAGTGCCTCGTAGTTAGCAAATGCTAATTAACTCACATGAGAGGCTCCATGACCACCGTCATTTTAATGGATCACAGAGCTGTTTGAGGATCAGATGAGATAAATTACAAGAAAATTATTTTCTCCTGTTTTTTTTAGTTTCCAGTTTCTTTCCCATTCCTTTGTTTAAGAGATAATTCCTGAGTGTCCCTGTGTGACAGGCACTGTGTTGCAAAACCTCACGCATGTCTGAGTGCATGAGGAGGACCTCCCCCTCCCCCTCCCGCCTCTGCACCCCTGGCATCTGCTCAAGAGCTCTGGAGCCTGGCTCAGTGATACTCACGATCCATCCGCCCCCGTCAGAGGTCATGTCACAGAAGACTTCCAGAGCCTGGGCCTTATCACCATTCAGATAAATGGTGTAGAGGCCAGAGGTGGTGTCTCCATTCAGCATTGCTTGGGAGCAGTCCTTGGGGAATGGGTACAGGAGGCCAACTGCGGGATAAGAAGGAAGCATGACCCTCTTAGGGAAGGAGGAGTGGGTTAGGGGCTTTCAAAAGGCCGCTCTGTTGTGCATTGGCTAAATGTCTATGAGCAGGCAACTTAATCTCTTGGCAGCTCTGCTTTCTCATGTGCAAGATGAGCATAAAACCCATTTTGTGGGGGTGCAATGAGGCTTTAGAGGTTATAGATCTGAGCGACCCAACTCAGTCTCTTATATTCATGGAAACCACCAATGATATCAGTGGGAGGAGAGCTGAGCCCCTGTGAGGAGTGTGATTTAGGCTGACCTTGATCCTGACCTTGATCTACCTTGAGCAGCCAGGCAGCACCTGTTGAAGACCCAGGTCCTGGCCAGATGGCTGGGTCTTCAGCAGCAGCAGGCGCTTGCTGTGGATTAGGACACTCTACTGGGCAACTAATAATGACACATCCCAATCTCTTCAGAGGATTCAGAAGCCAAAGACAGGGATTCTAGTCCTGAACTTGTACTTCCTTGTCTCGGGACACTGGAGAAGTCATTAACTGCTCTGAGCCTGGGAGTCTTAGAGGGACCAAACAGGAACGCCCAGGGAATTTCCAAGTGCAAGAATGTAATGCAAAAACTGTAGAACTTGATAGACATGGAGGATCTTGGGGCTGTGCTAGGCAGGTGGGACAGAGACCTGATGGTCACCACAGTCCTTTTTTTCTGATCTGACCTCCCTGTACTGCACCTTCACTGGAGGTTGTATCCTTAGCTGTTTCCCTGTTTCTTTCCTGGCTCTGGTCTGGGAGCATCTTTAAAGCACATTCAAAGTTCTGTGCTCCCAGCACTCGGCATGAGATCTGGCAAAGGGATAACTTTTGATTTTGCACCTTCCTCAGCAGGTGTGTGCAGAGTGATTTGAGGGGAATGTGAGGGGTGGGGGGCGGCACAGGAATGCACTCTGTGTACCCCACGTTCTTTCCAAAGGCTGACTTCCCCCTCCCTCAGGAAGGCATGATTCCTCTTTGTTCACCAATGAAACACCTTGCATGTTCTCCATCTGCCAAAGACAGCCAGTGTCCAGTGTGCAGGGGTGGTTCCCTGGGCTTGGAACATCTGAGCACAGATCAGATAACTCATGCTGTAGCCTTGAGCAGGTTATTTTGTGTCTGGAGGCTCTGCCACCCCAACAGAAAACTGGGCATAATAATCCTACCAGCTTGGTGGGAGGACTGCTTTTGATTTTGAATTTGGACAGGCTTTGTAAATGCTGATGTGGTGAAGGAGAAAAGAAGGGACACAGCTTACAATGAGCCTTGACCATGGACCAAGGAGTTCAAGGTCTTGTGAGGAAGGGATGCTTACTGATCCCATTGTACAGATGAAGAAACTGAGGCTTGTAGAGTGACAGCAACTTTCCTAAATCCCACAAGAGCAGGTGGTGGAGATAGGGATTGAATCCAAGTGTCTCCCTACTGGGTCCCCTTCCCCTTTGTCATGAGGTCCTTAACCTCTGTACCCACATTCATCAGGCTTTCAAGTAGTAGCAAGGCATTATTGATCCATTTAAGGGGTTTGACAGAAAAATCTGGTCAGAGTCACAGAAGTGGAGGGTTGGTCTAGCCTCACAAAGTTTGATCTCAGGACCCAGCTATACCCTGAGCCTCTTACTTGTGGTGAAGATGGTCTGGACCAGCTTGCTCCTCAGAGGCCCATTCAATGCCTGGATCTTGGCTGTGTAGTGAGTGGATGGGCTTAGTTCCGCCAGGCTATAGGAGGTGGTTTCTGGACCCACGATGACTTCCTAAGGGCAAAAGAAAGAATATAAAAGGTTTTGGCCACATAAATCATCAGGGTACAGACGATACATTCATTCATTCGCCCATCCAGTCATTTCTTTATTCAGAAGACTCCACTGAGTCTCACTCTGTGTCAGACTCCATGCTTACTTCTGGGACATCAGAGCAGGGGAGAGTGTAGCATGAGCAAAGGTCCTGAGGCCAGAGGGTGTGAGCAAATTAAAATAATATGAGGAGGTAATGATTGATCTCGACCACACTTGGTTGGGTGATGGAGTGGTGGAAGAAGTGGGAAAAGGCCAGATGACAAAGGGCCTTACGTGCCACACTATGGAAATTGAAGTTTATCATGATAAACTTGAAATGCACATTCCCAAAAGGGTTTTTGAACAAGTGAATGATGTGAACCCAGCTTAATTTGGTGGCAGGATGAATCACACAAAGGGCAAAAGGTTTAGACTTTGAGACCAGGTATACTAGTGGTCCCTATTATGTCTCTTTTCCATAGTCCTCTAGGAAGCTTTAAAATAGTATAACACCTGGGCTCCATTCCAGACTGACTGCATTATAAGATCCAGAAGTGGGGCTCTGCCGGGTGCATATTTAGAGGCTCCTCGGATGATTCTGATGCAGTCTCTGTGGTGTCCTGAGTCGGGGGATAATTGCGGTCGCTCAGTAGGCATGGCACAATGGAAGTCAGCTGAGCCCGCATATCCCTTTCCTAGAACAGAACTGTCCAGGAGAGGCATACGTGTGTCTCCACTCCCAGACCTCTCCTTCTACCCCTGTGGTTTGTGTGTTTGCTCACTGGGCTGCTGTCCACAGGACGCTGGTTTCAGCTTTCAGATCTTCTTCCTTTTCAAATACTCCTTCTAGCTTCCAGTGCCTGAAAATTCATTTCTTAGCAGATGACCTTGGTGTCTGGAATTGAAATTCAACCTACGCTTTTAGCAAACCAAACTCAACAGTGCTGCCTACAACCTGCCAACACAGCCAACAAGGTGTAGGCCATAATGAGTCAGTGTGCAGGGGCCTGGAAGGTTCTCTCATGTTGTCACACTGGGCAGGTGAGGCTACCCTGATTCTTCCAATGGAGGGTGGGGGCTGAGTTTCAGAGGAGCTGAGAGACTTCCTCTCTTGCCATGACTTATTGGTGGCAGAAGATGGTCTTGCATCCTGTCTTCCAACATCCTGCCCAGGACTCTTTCCTCCTTCACCAGGTTGATTTTCTTGGGTGAAACATACAGTTAGGGATTGGATATGCAGGTAACTAAGTCAGTAAGCTGACACCAGTGACCCAGTGACCTTTGTGCTGTCCCCAGGTCTGGTCTCTAGGGAAGGATCAAGTACTAAGCTGGGTTCATTGAATTACTTGGGGGATACAATTACCTCTCAGCTCTCTTGGCTGCTGTGCAAAGTTGCTTTCTATGCAATCAGGGTAAATCAAAATGAGGCTCAGGACTTCAGGTAAACAAAGTCCTAGAATGCCTGGCTGGGAAGGGACCTTCAAGATTGGTGAGTCCAATGCATTCACCTTACATCTGTGAACACTGACATGAGGGACTTGTGTAAAGGACTTGCTTCCATGCACACAGGGAGTTAGTTCATTCTTACTCCAACTCAAAGAAGGGCCATGGTAGTGACTAGAAATGCGTGTCCCCTCCTAGTTAAACATGGCAGATTGGATGTGCCAGTTTAGTTCTATCTTCTTCTGAAACCTGCTACAATGAGGGTAAAGGGATATAAAGTGTCAGCCCATGAGGATGAGGTGGAGGACAGAGGAGACAGACATGGGCATGCAATACCAGGCTCTTGACAGATGGGAAGGGGTACTGTGGAGTGACAGGTGAGGGGGCAGAGCAGAGAGAGCTGGGGCATAACCGGCTAAGCGGGCGGGGCCAGTCAGAGCCAGCAAGTTCAGGAATGGAATGCTTACAAAAGCAAAGGCGCCTTTGAAGACTAGTGAGGGGCATGGCTGAACAAAAGTGTGTTTGAAAGCTTAAATAAGGAGCAGACTCCAAGCTCTCCCGATTCCCCAACAGTCTAGAGGACTGTCCTTCCCAATACAGATGAAAGGCTGAGGTTTATTCTCTGGAGAGACCGAGCCAGAGAGAGAACTCTGGATTGAAATCCACCAGACCCAGTGGGTCTATAGTGGAAACAGAAGTGAAAGTTTGTTCACACAGGAGCCCAGGCTCTTCCTCCAGCTACGCTCCTGGCAGCTTGGTTGAAGGGGTTGGAGGATCCTCTAGAAAGATGGACTAGCTCAAGAGAAAAGGCTTATAGTACCACTATTTGTGAGCCCCCAACAAAATGAGTGGGTACTTGCTTACTCACTCTATGTTGAGCCTCATAGTTGACAAGACCTATGTATGCATGTGGAACTCTCAATAAACTGTCTGTTTCATTCTTGGCTCAAGTACAAAAAGACCACCAGGCATTGCGTGGAAGTCTCCAACATGAAAGAAGACCCAAACCAAACAAGCAAGCAAGAAAAAAAAACTTGGAAGAGACAATATTCAGATTGTAGAATAAAATAACAGTAACGCATATTCTTAGAGATAAAAAGACGATGATACACGGAATATAAACAATATGTGAGAAAAGGGTGAATGAACAGGGAATGAGCAAAAGATCTTGGAAATGTCAAGTGTGATGACCAAAATTAAAAATTCAGTAACAAGTTTAGAAAATAAAGTTTAAAGGTAAAGTTGTTGTGTTAAAGGAAAGCTAAAGTTACTTCAAATTGGAAAGTAAAAGAAAAGAACAGAGAATATAAACAACAATTGTTATAAATAGTATTAATGTTGATGGCTTAAGAACATGATGATGTATGTTTCTATATCTAATGGAATGATGCCGTCTGTGACATTGTAAATATGGTAAATGTGCCAAAGAAGTCCTTGGCTTTTGCTTAATAAAACATTAAAGGACCACGAATCCAGCTCCTAAAATGTCCTCAAGCCTTCTGAGCAGTGGATTTTGATCTTGGCGGGCTATCAAAACTGAAGTCTGGTTAAAATGAGACACGGAGGCTGGAGCATATGATTCAGAAGGTCTGGCATGATATCCAGTCTATTAATTTGGGTTTTTTTTCTCAGCTCCCTAGCTGCGTGGGGGAGAAACAGCCCCAGGGTAATTATTTTCTCTTCTGAGGATCGCGTACATGTTTCAAACAGCAGTGGGGAGTTTATATACTTTAAGTACCTTGACTGTACCATCCACGGATTCATACACCAATAGGTAACCGGTGACAGATGCCCTGGGGGGTCTCCAGGTGAGGAGAGCAGTTTCCGACTGAACATCAGTCGCAGTCAAGTCTCTCGGAGAATCAAGGTCTGCAGAAGATAAGTCATTTATTATCAAATACATCAGCAACTATAGGACAGAAATCCCTGTCTGGGTTATCAGAAAGCCTGGGTTCAAGTCCTTTCCCTACCATTGACTTGTATGACCTTGGGCAGAACCTTCCCCATTAGTAAATGAGGCAGTTGAGTCGTGTGATCTCTAAAGACATAATTCTCTGTGGTTCATCTCATCTTAAGGGCCAGATTTTCTTGAGCCTAACATACTCTTGATTGGCCTTGGGTGGATTTAGGGAGAAAGACACGGCTGTGAACATAGTTACCAACCTCTCTTGCTCTTCAGTAATAGGACAGATGAATGCTGATATTGGCATTCACCTCTACTGAGAGGATGCTTCTGTTTTCCTGCTTGCCACAGTCTGTAAGAAGATCTCAATGTATAAAAACCCAATGGACATCTAGGAAATGTGCCTGAAAAAATCTTTCTCTTAAAAATACTTCCCTGCCTAGAACATGGATCATTAAGTACTGGGTTTGGGGCCAGTGGGGACTGGTTTTCCACTTAAAAAAGCCTCCTTTTTAAACCGTTTCCTAGTCCATGGGGAGAACAAGGTCATTTCAGTTCAAAAGGAAATGGCGTGTTTCTTAAGGTCCTATTGAGTGGGCACTGGTGAGTTTAGCTGATGCTGACATCATCACATTGCAAGGATCTGACTTAAGAAATGAGGTTGGAGAGCGTGACCACGGAAGATGGAGGCTTGGGCGGGTGGGCGTCTTCCTGCTCCCAGAGTCTTTGTACCTGTTGTGAACTTGGTCGTGATGACTGAGCTCTTCTGAGGCCCCTTCTCTGCAAAGATCCTCATCACGTATTCTGTGGCTGGCTCGAGGTCGGTCAGACCATACTCCACTGTGTTCCCAGACACTGTGCGTGTAATTTCTGGCACTAAACATAAAACACACACACCGAGGTGGTTACCTCTCCCCGTGTGAGCCGTCAGCACACTTGGCACATGGCACACACATCTACTTCTAGCAAAAATTTTCAGTGATCCTGTAGAAAGGCAGGTGAAATGACACACCCTCTTCTTTCTCTTGAGCACTCACCTCATATGCAAAGGATTTATCACACGGAGACTGGATTTTTCCAGAAGGAAGGGGGTAAGGGGGACAGGGTTTTCCATGTGGTGCTGGGGCAGCTTTGCAGCTGAAGTATGGGAATGAGCCAGAGGAGAGTTGGAGCTAATGTCCCCGAGGCTCGGGTTGCCCTGATTTACTGTGTCCCATTGGTTGCTCTCACCTCCTTTTCATTCACTGTCATGTCCTTTTATAATTTGACAGATGTTGTCAAATCATGAGGCTGGGGCAGCCCCTAAGTTGGGCAGCTGCAGACACACCAGATCCTGGTTACTGCCTCCCAGGCCCCTTTGGGTCAAGTCCAGTGACAAATACTGAACCGTGGTGCCAAGCGTGTGTGTTTATTTTTGAATCATAGTTGGCTGACCACCCTGGCTTGCCAGGAACTGAGAGGTTTCTCAGGGTATGGAGCTTTAGTGCTGAAACTGGGAAAGTCCTGGGTAAACTGGGATGATTTGGTCATCCTGTCTGTCATCCATGAAACCCCCTTTTCCAGGCCTGCCTCTACTAGTTCCGTAATTGCTGTGAACTCTTCTCTGATTTAGGCTCAAGTAGGTGAAAGAACACCAGCTTCCCTGGCTTGGAGGGGTTTGCTCTTAGGGGATGTTTAAGAATTGAAGAGATGAATGAATGAGTGAACGAATGAATAGAAGAGTAAAAAGAATAAATCCCAGAATCTCTCTTCCCTCACCCCCCAAGTTGCTCTATGCTTATAAAGAACTCTCTTAGGTAGTGGCCAAGGGTGAATTAAGATTTTCAGAGGCCCCAGGCATGGTTATGGTGCCTCTCACATTATCACTGCAAGTGAAACAATACTGAAGCATAAAATACGAACCTTTCATATGTATGAAGATAGGAAAGTCTCTTTCTAGGGTAGCTCATTACAGAAGCACGAATTCACTCACTGAAAAGAAATCTCTTTCTCCTCTCTCTTATTTGCATTTGATCTTACGTTTCAGTGGCCATGGTGTGCTGGTGCCCTGGTGTTTAGTCTTACAACTGAGTAAATGAATTAGCACAGATGTCTGCAAAGACCAGAAGAAATCATTTCTGATTTCTCAATCACACCTGTTACAACTGGCCCCCTCTGTGGCCTCTAAGAATCCCAAGCTCCCAGCACCTCCTGAAATGGCTTGTTTATTTTATTTTTTTATAATAATCTGACCATTTAAAAGGTTTTTAATGTTTGTTTATTTTTCAGAGGGAGACAAAGCATGAGCAGGGGCAGGGCACAGAGAGAGGGAGACACTGCATCTGAAGCAAGCTCCAGGCTCTGGGCTGTCAGGGCAGAGTCTGACACAGGGCTCCAACTCATGAGCTGTGAGATCATGACCTGAGCTGAAGTTGAACGCTTAACCGACTGAGCCACCCAGGTGCCCCTGAAATGGCCTGTTTAAGACTCAAGATTTTGAACTTGTAAGAGATGAGAGCTGATGCTCAGAAAGGGAGTCTCATGGTGACAGGCTAGACTAGCAGAAGAGGAGGGACAGGCTGGGGAGACACATGCAGCCTGGAGATGAGTTCTTTGTTTTCCTTGAAATGACGTCCTGGGCTTCCTTGGTATAACCACAACACTGAGCTCTTTACTTATCAACTAGCAGAGGGGCATAGGCAAGGTCTCCCTTATCCCCACCCTGGCCAGGCCCTCCTCACCCACCCATCCAGCCCAAGCCTTCAGCCCATGAGTCTATTCTGAGATCGACAGTCACAAGGACATCACTGGCCTTCCAACCTACCCATTGTTGCCATCTGAGACCAGACATGACAGGTTTGAGGGAAAATAGGAGGACAGACACACTTCCTGGTGGGGAGGGTCTTAGACACGACCTTACCTCTCTCTCCTGTGTAGGAGATAACGTAACTGTCCACAGGGGCAATGGCTGGCTGCCACATGGCCAAGGCTTCCGAGTCGGTGATGTTGGCTGTCACCAGGCCAGATGGGCCATCCAGGGCTGCAAAGAGAGACAGAGGGTGGCTATTATCAAGAAGGACTAGATGATGTGTGTTGGAGAGACAGGCAGTCATGGGGTAGGACATCAGACACAGCTGCTCTGCAATCTCCCTGCTCCTGGACTCCTGGTGTTGGGGTTGGGACACAGTGCCCATTGTGTGGACAGTTCCAAGTCCTGAGTCTGGAGTCAGGACCACCTTGGTTGGAATCATGATTCCTTCCCTTGCTGGTTAGGTTATCTTGGGTCTCTATTTTTCTACTTGTAAAATGGGGATATTGATTCTGTCTGGCTTTATCTTCAGTGTTGTTTTGATGCTCGCATGCTATTAGAAGTGGAAAGGAGCTATATAAACTGTAAAGGGCTGGACACATGGCAAAGGTTATCATTATAGTTCATATCCATTGTTACAAAAACAGGGGCCATAGGCTGCTGGCGGCTCTTCTGGACTTTGAATGATAGCTCCAGTTAGGTGGCTCGTAGGCAATGTGGAGCCAGGCCCTGGAGGCTGCGATCTCAGATTCTACCAAGGTTTCCCCCCCTAGTATCTGTGTGCCCTTCTCCAAACTCACTTTCTTCAGGTGTCAGAGGGTGGCTATTATCAAGAAGGACTAGATGATGTGTGTGAAATGTGCTGGGGTAGCAGTAGCTCACTGCAGCTGCTATTATTACTTTTTTTTGAGGGGGGAGAAGGGGCAGAGGGAGAGGGAGAGAGAACCCCCAAGTAGGCTCCACATGCAGTGCAGAGCCTGAAGCAGGATTTGACCTCACGACCCTTGAGATCATGACCTGAGCCAAAATCAAGAGTTGGACGCTTAACCAACTGAGCCACCCAGCTGCTCCTGCAGCTTCTATTATTAACATGACTATTAAAGTTATTGGATATGATTCTTAGACATAATCATATCTTAGATATGATTCCCAAATGACCTGTACTGACAAAGGATGCATATTCTCAGGGCCTTGGCCTGTTTAACTGACTACTCCTACTACCCAACATTCCTTTCTCAGAAACTAATCTAAATATGACTGTTGCCCCTTACATTTGCATTTATAACTTGATTATTCCAGGACAACGGCCTTGGGAGGGTGGACGGCAGTGGTCATTAGTTTATTTCAAAGATGAGGTTTCTGAATTCCAAGAGATGTGATGACCAGCCTGAGAAGCAGGAGGAGGCTGACTAATTTTGGACGCCCGCACAGTCTGCTCTGAGTTCCTTCCTGTTTCAGCCTGTACAGAATCTCCTTTAAATGCTGAGGACAATGAGCCTCAGGAGGAACTGCATCCAGCTCTTACAATCTGTTGCCGCGGAAAGTCCATGAATGAAAGATTTCTATGGGGGAAATAGGGTCTGTGTGGCAGGGTGGACAGGATTCTGGATTCAGTGGGGATGTTTTAATTGCATATTATCAACTTTTACAGACTATTAGGATATTTTTTAAATTTCCTATGAGGCCCATTCTTTGGATCCCTTAATGGATTAGATGGGATAATTGCTCATTTATCAAAGGATAAATTGTTCAGGGACATGGCTGCCTGAAAAGAAATTTTCCACTTCATTCTCCTTCAGTGCAATTCATTATTTCCCCCTCCTTACAGCAAGCTATACAAATCAGGTTATAATAGGACAATAATCATCTATTTTAGAAGAATACGGGGCTTGGAGTGAGGCTGACCTAAGTTCAAGTTTGCTTCAGTCATCACTAGTTCTGTGGCCTTGGTCAAGGTATTTAATTTCCCTGGATCTTAGTTGTGTCCTCTGCAAAATGGGAATGATAACAGCCATTTTAATGATTTAACTGCAAAGGGTTTAGTAACAGTGCCTGGAATACAGTGACTGTCCAATTAAGAGTCGTTACTGTATGGCTGACCCCATTACACAGCACTGGGAAGCACCTGCTTGGGAGAACCCTCTCAATAGGCAGAGAGGGAGGGAGGTGGATTAATGTGCACAGGCATTTACATTTACAGATGCTTTCCAGGTGCTTTACATTTCATGTGATCCTTACAGTATCCTGCAAAGAAAGCAGCATGGTACCCATTTTACAGTGAAGGAAATTAGATCCTAGAAAAATTAACTGACAGCTCATGTATCTGGAAGTGGTAGACTTGGGATTTCAATCCAGGTCAGTATGACTCCCAAACTTGAACTCTTTCTTCCACACTAACCCAAGAAATGGAGGCCCAGGCAGAGTAAAGATGAAGTCAAGTTTACCCTGCCCTTAAAAGGCTGGGGATGGGCCGGAAATGAGATCTCTTGTGCTCCAAATTCAGTCCATTTTCCACCAGGATTTTCCAAATAAAAGAAAGTTTCCCAGATGCTGAGTCATGAGCAATAATACGAAAGGTGGGAAAACACCTGTGGTGAACGATCCTGAGACAGGTTCACTCTCCTCGAAGCCCTTCATGGCGATGACGCTGACGAGGTACTCTGCTCCGGGCAAGAGCTTCACCAGCCTGGTCCGAGTCTTGGTTCCGTCCACAGTTACCACTGAGGGTGTCCCTGGAACATGGCAAAAGCAAGATCGGGAATGGTGAGCCACACGGAAACATACCATTGCCCCAAGAATGGCATATCCACTTTGGAAATGAATCTATGCCTTCATCCAGTACCATTTTCTTGACTTCCTCTCATTTGCTCCTACCCTCTGGCATAGGAGAAGAGGTCTTACTCTTTGTATAATGCTTTTTTTTTCCATCTGTGCAGACGCCAAAAACCAAGCCAGAAGAGGAAAAAACATGAAATCACACTGTGCTAAAAATGGCAAGTTTCCGTTCAGTAGAGAGTTGGCATGTTGTACACATTTTATTTATTTATTTTTCTCACAAAGAATATGAAAAACTCACTCTGTAATGTATATCTGATACATTTAACCCATTGTCTTAGCTTTGGAATATATAGACTCCCTTACGAGCAGAGATCCTACTCTTTAAGAAAAGAAGATGGTCATAGTCAAGTTCATACTCTTATATTTATTAAAAAGGCCAAAATGTATACTTAGAATTTCAGGGCTGGTGAGGAGCTTGTATACCAGCTGGCCAAACTCCCACTGGGCTGCTACATCATTCCTTTGAAGAGGTATCAACCATCCTTTCTGTATACACGTCCACTTGCCAGAATGTCTTTAGGCAGATTTGACTGTGCATCCCCCCAGCCCCTCCCACCAAGCATGGTCTTTGGTGTGGCCCCTTCTGTGCTGGACTATAACTCTCAGCTCTACTAAATCACAACTCCCCATCTCTTTGATTTGGAAATCAAAGGGTAAAACCTCACATATATCCAGGTCAAGATTAACTTTTCAGGTAAGTGTGCTCAGAGAGAAAAAGGCTGGTGTCCTTGGTCTCTGCCATTGTGAGAAAACAACATGGGGGTCCATTTCTTTTTAAAATTTTGTAATGTTTGTTTCTGAGACACACACACACACACACACACACACACACACACACACACACACACACAGAATCCAAAGCAGGCTCCAGGCTCTGAGCATCAGCACAGAGCCCGACATGGGGGTTGAACGAACCGTAAGATCATGGCCTGAGCAGAAGTTGGACACTTAACCAACTGAGCCACCCAGGTGCCCAGGGTTCATTTCTCACAGAAGTTGAGAATTTCAAGGCTGGAGAGGGTCTTCATAAAATGACCCTTCACAAGGTAATTCTCCTAAGCATCTTAGAGCACTTTACAAATCAAACCTAAGGAGATGGTCTCAAATGGAAGGAAGTAATTTCCTTTGGTCATATTTGGGGAGGATGGAAATTATCAGGGTTTCTCCACTATCCTACTCAGACCCTCCAGGCCGCTCCTCCCATCTTTTCGAGTGCCCTACCTCCTCCAACAGGCACATAGGTGATCCGGAAGCTCTCCACCTGGGCAGAGGGCACCATCCAGCTGACAGTGGCCGAGTTTTCAGTGATGTCTGAGAAACTGATTTCCTTCGGGGAGCCCATAGCTGTCAAGGAAAAAGCACAGGAGAAACCCAGAAACAGTCAACAATCTTGCTCATCAGTGATTCTTCCTGGATTCCTTATCCAGGAAAACACAGCCCCTAGAGTTTGTGGCTGAGCCAAGCCTTTAGGATGGAGAATGGGGTGGTCTGGGGTCAAATGGTGACTTGATAGAAATGATTGTCCTCTCATTCAGGTATGTGGGCGTAGGGCTGTAAAGCAGTCGCTAGGTTTCATTTCAGTAGAATGTTAACACCACAGCTGGCACCTAAGGAAGTGAGGGTGGCTGGTTTCACAGCTTGGAAAATGCCATCCTCTTATTTTACAGTTTTGGCATTTTTCCTCCCAAATCTTTGCTTTGTAGCTCCTTTTATTAAAAGATCCTAAGCCTTGCAATGGTATGGTTCTTTGCGATTGATTGGAATTAACCCTCATTTAAAAACCTTTAAGGAGAAGGTGTAGTCGTGGCCATTTTACAGAGGAGTAAACTGAGGCATGGTTTTCCAATGCACATTGTTGTGGTGTGACCTTTCTGGGTCCCAGGACTGGGCAGCAGAGTGGGCTGGAATCCTGGAAATAATGTTCACATGGAAACTGACCTCGACAAACCCATTCCCAGAACTGGATGGGGGTCCAGAACCAGGAGAGCAGACAAAGCAAATACCTCACACACACTGGGTCTACCTGGGGGGGAAGCTGTGCCTGGGGGACAGTTTCTGCTACATCAGTACCTGCCCCTCCCCCCAAACCCAGTTTCCGTTGGCTTTGCTCTGTGTATTTCTTGGCTGAGCTCTTTGCCCTCTTCAGCTGACCATGTTTAACCAGAGAGGTCAGGAAACAATTTTCAGGCCTCCAGGGAGCTTGTTTTTCATCTCTTCCCTCTCCAACCCACGTTGATCATTAAGTTTTAAAACCCACAGCCCACTGTGGGGAGATGATTTTTTCCTTCTCCATTACTTTTTCTCTCCTCTTTTGGCTTTCTCCCATGACCTGGTAGCACCTCCAAACTCTGAAGGGGTTGACTGGTGTTTTGCCCTCTCCTTGGAAAGCTTTGGAAACCACAGGGGCTCTAGAGCCTGGAAGATCTTGGTTGTCCAAATACCACAGAGGGCCTGGGCAACCTGGGGGCAGGTCCCCTCACTTCTGTGAGCCCTGGCTGCTCCATCTGTCCAGTGGGGAAAATGATGCCCACCTACAAGAATATTTTTAGGATTAGCAGAGCTAATGGACATAAAATCCCCTAACAGAATCTGGCATGAAGTAAGAATTCAGTGAATGTGATTGCTCTCTCTTTCTTTCTCATGTAACTGTTTTCCCCATGGGCTACCCTGGATTTTGAAATAACTCCCAAGAAAGATCCAGATGAGGTTGGCTGAAGACAAACCAACAAACCCCAGTGAGGTGTGTAGACGCAGGCACTGTGGCTCTCCAGCAGCTTGCCTGGGTCCACACCACCTTCCACGCTGACTGCAGACCTCACTGGTGCAAGTCCTAGCACATTTTAAATGTACTTTTGTGGCTACGGCTTTTGTTTCTCTAGATCTCGGGTTTTCTCTTCTACAAAACACAAAATTATCTGCTGTGTTCCAGAAACCATAAGAATTAGCAGCCTCCTAACCGTACCCACCTGAGGGATGTGTCCGATCAGAGTGGCAGAAAAATAGCATGTATTATAACCCGGAAGAACGGCACAGTATTGACAGAATTTCAGGGGGGTGATAGTTTGGGACCACAGGCTTTCCCAGGTGTGGGGGAATATTTATCATTTTAGCATATCTCCTTCTGTCATAAATAGTGCCCAAAAGTCTCCAGGACCGCAGCAGAGGAGATGGTCAACGGGAAGCTGAGGATAAAGCCTCCCACAGCAACTAAATCATACTATTAAAAGGTGGGAAGACCCAAGCAAGGCAATGCCTCTGTCTCTTCCCAAGTGGATGCTTGCTTTTCAATAAAAACTCCATTACAGAAACGTCGGGAATTGTTAAAAACGGATAAGGAGGTTGAAGAGGGCTTTTATCTGCAATTTGTATAAAAAGTTGTCTCCCCAAATAGGGAGCAAATGCCCATTGTTTTAATTACATGGCCCTTGATTATCAGCTTTAAAAATGTATTATTCCTTCAACATATTTGTTTTTGAATACTTCATATGTCCGAGGTCCTATATTAAGCTAAGGGGACAGCTACTGTAGCCAGCATGGTTTAAGAGCAAGGATTCTTGAGTTAGACTAACCTGGGTTTGAATTCTATTATGGCCCTGACTACTAAAAACACCTTACCCCCTGAGGTCTCAGTTTCCCTTCTGTGAAGTGGAACTGACTGTGGCCCTCCCCGCTCTGGCTGGGTCATGGTGATTCAGTGGGATTAAAGTGTGCCCGTTGCCAGGCTGCATGTGGCATGGAGATCATGCTCTATACTTGGTGGTCACTATCTTTATGCTTCATGGAGTCAGAGTCAGAGGCACCAAGCTTACAGAGCCTGGTTCGTATAGGAGGAAAGATTGCCAAGCAAGGGTCTCTGCAGACCTGCTGAGTCAGGCTCCCGGGCTCAATGCCATTGCAACTCTGGTGTGTGGTTTCAAGTGCATCTGAGCTGAAAGTGAGCAGAAGACTCGCAGGGCTGCCTGGCTGGGAAAGGGATGTTAGGGAGGAATGGGGGACACATTCTGGGAGTTGGGAGAAGGGACACTGACTCCCCTCCATTGGCTTCCAGGGAGGAAGGGAGTCCTGGGGACGTGTTTGTCTGGGGGTGGTGATGGGGACAGGCTAAGGAAGCATTTCAGGCTCCTCACTGAGCACTAGAAACTCCAGAGGAGACGGACGAAGCCGTCATACTCTGTTGTTGGAGTTTTAACTATTTTCTGTCTATTCTGGGGACCCTGTATTTGGGAATACAGGTGTTTAACTCCCCTGCAGCAAAAACAGCTTCTGGGAACTCTGGGCTTTTCAAAGAGGGCCATGGCTACAGTGAAGATGTGGCTCAAACCACGGAAAGGAAGCGGAGCCATCGCAGATGCAGGATCACCAGACAAAACTAAAACCTGTGACTTAAGTGTCCACCAGCAGGGGAATGGTTAAGTAAAGGAGGCTCATGGGATTGCCCCTCAGGCTTAATAAGCCAGAAACACACATACACCAGCGTGTGCAAGAGTGTTCCCCCAATACAATTTAAAAAAGAGAGCTTAGATTGATGTCAATTTTGTCTATCTGTATAGACAGGAAAGTAGTAATATTGGCTTTCTACATAGAGTAACTGGGTAGCAGGGACATAGCTGAAGAGAGACTTTGCTAGATCTCCTTTTTTTAATTTTAGAATTTTGAGCTAAGTAGCCCATTAAAAAATAACATTTACCTGAAATCACCCAAACATAAGAATAGCTAATATTGCTACAAAGGGCAAGGCAACAGAATACTCAACATTCATGGTCTTATTTAAACCTCATGGCTGAATCCTGAGTTCAATTCTACTTGCCAGATGAGGGGACCGAGGCTCAGAGAAGAAAGGGATTGCCCGAGATCACACAACTGGTGGAGCAAGGATTAGACTCCAGGGAGTCTGCCCAGCGGTTCCAGGCCACAGCACTCGGGTACCCCTGACAGCCCTCCCTGCCACTGGGCACTTGGTGCTAGAGCACCTTGTGCTCAGGGAGCCGGAGGGGACCCTGCAGCAGCTTTTATGAGGATAAAGAGGAACAGAACATCTCAGAGAAGGGTTTACTACTGTGTAGGGGAGGAAAGAGGAGGAAGGATAGAAAAACATAAGAGAAAATTTCTTTAAAAAATTTTTTTTACTGCTTTATATTTATTTTTGAGACAGAGAGAGACAGTGTGAGCAGGGGAGGGTCAGAGAGAGAGGGAGACACAGAATCTGAAGCAGGGTCTAGGCTCTGAGCTAGCTGTCAGCACAGAGCCCAATGCAGGGCTTGAACCCATGAACTGTGAAATCATGACCTGAGCTGAAGTCCGACACTCAACTGAATGAGCCACCCAAGCACCCCTAGAAGGGAAATTTTCTAAAGCTGATGAGGCTATGGTGAAATTAGATATGTGCTGTCTAATGGAGTCATCTGTCCTTTCCTCTCCAAGTACTGGGGCAGAGGATTTGGGCACACATGTGCACACACACACGCACATGCACATGTGCACAGGCGTGTGCACACACACACACACACACACACACACACACACACACACACTTTGGCTATGAAATACAAAGCCCAAAACAAAAGAAATCAAAGAAAGATTTTCTGAAGCGCTGGGTCTGGCTTTTTTTTTTTTTGCTTTTGTTCTTAATAAAAGACCAAAAAATCCCTTTTGATTATTCATTCTCTTTCTCTTTCTTTTTTTTTTTTTTCCTTTAGCACTGTAGGGCCTCTAGAAAAAAAGATCAGCAAAACAAAATCAGTGATCAGAAGTAAACTTTGAAAGAGAGTGTTTATAAACCAAGGTCAAAATCAGGCCCCGTCTCTGATCTCAAGTTGTTTTATGGGCAGCCACAGTCAGGGAGGAGACAAGGACCCCCATCCCAGGGATAGGGTGTCCAAGTAAATAAGAAACAGGACTTTTCCTCTGACTGAACTGCTGTCTGCATTTCGGCATTTCCTCCACGCCTACAAATACTGATTATGGTTTCTGTAGGTGGTGTCTCCTAGTTAAATAGGTCCTGAAACTTGACAATAAAATACCCATCTCTGGACAAAGAGGAGGTTTTGGCTAATGTTGTGCTCAATGCCTGTCAGAGGCGGCATGTATGTACATTCGTTGGTTAGCTGTCATCCAGCCTGTTTATATTTATTTAGTAGTAACTAAAATAAGTTGGCATTTGGGCTCTACGCCAAACCTGGCCTTGTGACATTAGGCAAATCATATTGGCTTTCTGGGCCACAGATTTTTCATGTACAAACGGAAGAGGCTGGGCTATACCATTCCTCTGGTCCCTTTTACCCCTTCTTGTACTTTTGTGATGCTCCTGATTCCTCTTTGAAGCAGTCTGTCTCTAGGGAGTGCTATGTCTCTCTTTCTCCCTCAATTTCAGGAAGGAATTCACCGCACCTCTTCTTATAGGTCTTTCTCTCTAAAGAGTCCATTATCAATCGACTTCCTTTTTTTTCCCTTGAAACAACTCACATGGAAAAGCGTTTGCATTTGCCCCTCTAGTGCAGTTTAGAGTTGTTATGAGTATCACATCAAATCAGTGAGCTTCGTGAAGAGCAGCCTGTTGACCTTGTCAGCTCCCTCCTTTGATCCTTCCTGATCAGGGTACTGATTATGCACACACAGCATCTGATAAATATTCATTTTTGTAGGTGGAGGTACCACTTCTCCATTATCCCCTGCATGCTCTAAGGTCAAACATTTGACCAAAGGACAAGGAATTATACTTCTGCGTAAAATAATGATAGGATAATAGTCTTAAAGAAGGGTCCTTGGAATTAAAAACTGCAATAATTGGGGCACCTGGGTGGCTCAGTCGGTTAAGCCTCCGGCTTCAGCCTAGGTCAGATCTCACGTTCGTGGGTTCGAGCCCCGCATCGGGCTCTGTGCTGACAGCTAGCTCAGAGCCTGGAGCCTGCTTCAGATTCTGTGTCTCCTTCTCTCTCTGCCCCTCCCCCTCTCATGCTCTGTCTCTCTCTGTATCAAAAATAAATAAAACATTAAAAAATTTAAAAAATAAAAAAATAAAAATTGCAATAATTATGATGATGTATTAATGAAAACAATGAAAATCCAAATAGCTTTAGTTTACTGTGCTTTTGTGATGTGCCAGATCCTCTGCTATGGGTTTTCCATGAATTATTTCACATAATCCTCACAACCCCATTCAATAAATGGCATCACACTCTTTTTGAATTAAGGCTTAGTCAAACTGTCCACCGTCACACTGTCTATAATTCAAAAAGCTTGGCTACATTCAAAGATCTTGTAATTTCCCAGCCCTGTGAAAGAAGATCCCCAAAGCATGACTTTTTTCATTATCTCCTGGTTGTGTACGGTACCTGTTGTTGCCATAGCATTGACTGGTTGGGACCGCCTTCCACTGCTTATTCCATAGAGTTCAATTTTGTACTCAGTGGCCTCTCTGAGGCCAGTTATGTCCCTGGTTCGTTCGGGGGCAAGTAGGGTTATTTCCAGTGGCTCAGACTGCTTTTTGGTATCTTTGATTTTGAGAACAAAACTGTCGAAGACCCCGTCATCAGCTGTCCATGACAGACGGAAACCGTCTGGGGTGGCATCTGAAACCAGAAGGTTGTCAACTTCTGGCTCGGCTTCTAGATAGGAGAAAATGGTGGGAGGAGGAGAGAGAACATCATTTACCAGCCCGTGCAATCTTCTTTTCCAGTGGGGGTATCAATATTCAGTGGCCCTGGCTCTCAGAGATAGAAGTGTCCTGAGATACCAAAAATAAAATTATTCAACACAAACAAAGTAGATCTAGGAGAAGGGAAAGATGAAGTTCACACATTCAATACAAGCCAAGTGCATGCTTGCATATGTGAGTTTTGTCTAACAGCAATTCTATAAATCCACATCTGGACTCAGTTTTGGCCCCTCCCATGTGTTATTAAACAAGTTCAAAGCCAATAACTTGTTTACATTTGCTCTCTGTCTTCCAATGGCTGAGTGCCCATCCTCTGTGAGACCTTTTTCTTTTCTTTTTGAAAAGACAAATAAACCAGTATTAACGATCTGTAGTGTTGCCCATGATGATACTGCTGATTATAGTTCCCTTGATCCTGAGCAAAATGGCTTTTAAAATGTTATAAATGTTATGGTCACTTTGCTTTTTTCTTGGAACTGTGATACTAAAGAATGATCCTACTCTTGAATTTTTTGCTTGCTTTTTTAACCATCAGATAAATGTTCAGAGGGTAGAACTGAGGCTTGAAACCTCTTGTGCTCCATACTTTGGACCCAAGGTATTATCTTAGATTGCCTTAACCAGACAAAACTCAATGTCAAGGTAAATTTAGAGCTGCATTTCCCAAAGTGTACTCAGAGCAAACTATTCGCTTTTGTTCCTCTTCCTTAAAAGGCACCCAATGTCAAATACTGCCTGGGTAAGTCCCTCTTGGAGAGACACATGCACATCGAGATATTCTGTAAAGCCTTGTTGTCAAGGATCGTGTTAAACTATGTTAGGTTCAGTGGTTCTGAAACTTTTTTGAACACGGAACTTCTTCACCAAGTAGGACTTTTGAATATTCTAGGGAACTAGTAAAATCGAGAAAGACTTTGGGAAACACAGATTTTTGACTGTTAATGTTGTTAATACTATATGTCTCTAGAAATTATTTTTTGTCTTGAGAAAATTATGGATCTAGTCTGTGTTGAGGAATCTCTATGACATTAGTGTTTACCAGTATAATAGGTCTGCAGTTGGGTTTTCAATAACAAGCCCACCTGATAAGCTTATCAGATCACAGTTGACATTTTTGAGATGGCAAATGTTATAAATAAGTTTCCGAAATATACTCATTGGTATATTTCTTTTGAGAAGGCTGAAACATAACTGAGGAGCAGTCAGGATGTACACAGAAGAGGGTGATGTGGAATAAGCACACAAGAACTATGGACAAGACATGGTCTAAAAGGACTTGGTCTGCCAAGTGGCAAACATTTTGACCTTCTCATTTCCAGAGAGAGAGACGAGGAGTGTTCGGTAAAGATATAAGACAAGGGAGAGTGTGATGGGGGAAACACAAAAGAACAGGCCACATCTATGGATTCAGCAGAGAAAATGGACAAGGATGTTAAGACCATGGTGATGTGGTAGATGGATTACATGGAAAGGAACCAAGGAGAGGAGAAAATGGTTCACTTGAATCCAAATACCTGTAACAATCTCAGCCCTCAAGGGCTTGGTTTGGTGCCCTTGGGTGAAGCCAGAGACCATAACCTCATAACCAATTCCAGTTATGAGGCCTCTAAGCTCCAACTTCCTCTGGGTTCCTGAAAGTGTGAATTCCTGGGGGTCCAGCAGCTTCCCAGAATCCACCACCGCTACTAGGAAGCTGTCAAAGGCATTCTCCGATGCCATCCAGGAAACTGTGAACCCGTAGGGATTAATGTCGGAAATGGTTAGGTTTTCCAGAAGGGGCAGGGCCTCTGAAAGAAGGGAGGAGTGAAAATAACTCAGGTTAGCAGCACTGACCCTGCAGGGAGAGCACAAGTCTCCACCGATACTGAGAGATACCCAATCAAACACTGTGTTAAATTCTGAGAAAACAAATATTTAGTAAGAGCTCATTGGCTGCCAGATGACATTATCTTGTGTAAATCTCTCAACAGGCCTATGAGATAGATATTATTCCCATTATACAGGCAAAAAAGCACGAGTTTCAAAGACGTTGATTGGCCTGGCCAAAGTCACAGAGCTAATATGTGATAGATCAAGGTTTTTATCAGGGTCTAACTCCAAAGGCCATAAATTTTCCCCTATATAATTGGATATCTTGTGTTGGGTTTGGACCTCTTTCTCTATTTCCCACTGTCCTCTGGTCTTGAAGGAAATCAGCTCTTATGTTTTCTCCCCAATATACTGATATACTTCCTTTTAGGTATACTTCATGTTTCCATTTCACTTCTAGTTCACATTTTGAATCAAGTTAATGAGGCCCATTAGTGACATACTTCTTCATAAGCCAAAATAGGGGGAGGGGGTAAGATTTATTTCATGTGGCAGAATTAACAAATTAGGGTTATGGTCCAGTAAGGAATACTAGGATTCACTAATTTTTTTGCAGTTTGCTTTCCTGGATAAAGTAGGAGATAAGGACATGTCTAGATTTTTAATAAGTTCTGTTGTCATCTGTTCATTCATTCACCAAACATCTGTGTCCCAGGCACTGTTATTTCTTAGGCACCAAGGCACCTTTTTACACACTGGGATTCCAAAAACAGTGAGGTTATATCAGCTGAGTTTCTAAGTACTAAGTTCTAAGTCCCAATCGACAAGGCTTCATGTCTATTCTCCCATTTAATCCTCACAATGACACTGAAATAGCTACTGCTACCTGCCCCTTCTCCCCCATGACGTCTAAGGAAACAGAGGTCAGTGATTTATATACAGGATTCCAAATCAACTGGGTGGTTAAACTGGGCTCCCACTCAAGCCATCTAATTCCAAGCTTAATGCTCTTTCCACACCCTAAGCCAATGTCTAATTAGTCAACCCCTCAGGGCCTGAAAGTCCAGAGGCATAAGTAGGATTGGTGGAGAAGGTCCAGGGCTTCCCCCTTTAACAAAACAAAACACTGTCATAGTGAATGTATTTATTATCGGAGGGGGCATGGGGCTGGGAACTCCATGACCAAGGCTGCTTCAGCTACACCTTGTTTACAACCTTCTTTTCCATTGTTTCTAAATGGAAACTTTCAAAGAGATAATTGACCTTACACTAATGCCCAGAGTCTAATTGACAGGATGTAAAGAAAAATGTTTTACAAAAAAGTCATTGGTGACTGAATGAACAAGTGAATGAATGCTCTCAACCCCAAAGCAGAGATTTAAATTTTGTTGTGGCTTGGACTTCCTGTACTGATTTAACATACTTGGTGGTTGTTTTGAGACTATTTTTTTCCAGGTAAGGATCTCCCGAAAATCATAACTGTTGAAGGCAAAGATGAAATCATTTATACTGCACAAACAGGCTTCTTTGTCTGCAGGACAATGTTCTGTTGCTGAGTTTATTTAGGTAAGTGGTGCTTATTTGGATAGCTAGCCTCTGTGCACCTCCGCACCATCAAAGCAGTGGATTTCCATAAAAAGGAGGATATTCAGGCTAATTAGCCAATCAAAGGCTTGTTATTTTTAGTCATTCATGCTCAGTTTTTTTTTCTTTTTTAAAACATGCTTCTTTTAAAACTCAGTGTCTTTTCACTTTAAGGATTAGCTGAGACAATGCTGTAACCAGATCTCGGATTCCCAAGACCAGCCCTCCCAGACTGCCTTACCTCTCTCAGTTCTGCGGGAGGTCCTGCGGGGAGGCTACAAGCCAGGGCCTGATGAGGTCTGTGGCTGGCCATTCCTTCCTCCTGTGCCTCAGAAGGCAAGAGAATGGGAGCCCCCACCACTCCCTCCCATGCCTCACTAAGAAATGACCCTGTTTTGCATTTGAAGACTGGTCTGAATGACTGAATTCACAGTAGGCTACAGGACAGAAAATATAACCACTTTGTGATCTCACATTAAAACACATCCAGTGTTTTCTTTAAAATAATAAGAAAGTCATGATTTCATAACAAAGGCTGCTAAGTTTCTATCTAGACTTGTTGCTTATTTTTAAGAATGCTACCTCCTTCCTACTGCTAGGAAACAGCAGAAAGAGCCCAGCATCTGTAAGATGCCTACTGAATGCCAAGCTGTTAAACTTAATCATATCCATTTAATTCCTGAGACAAATACTGACAGAAATGACGGTGAGGAGCCCTTCTTTACATATAAGGCAATTGGAATTCAGAGAAGTTAAGAACTAGCCAAGATTATGCAGATAAGAGGATGTGGGGGAAGTTCAGAAACCCTCAGGCTCCTACGTCATAATGGCTGCTTTCATGCAGCCTTTGCCAATGATTTGGGATAATCTCAGGAAAGAAAATGGAAAGCCATGTCTTTATGTAATTCTTCAGTAATTCTGAGGTTGGACGTCAAATTCAACAAATGGGTAAGCTTCAATTAAGTTTGGATTTATCTGCTACTCTAGGTCAAACCTTCAGTAATTTTTTGTGGATGCGGACTTAAGACAGTGTTTTGTTTTTAAAGAAAAAGATAAATTATTATATTTCTGGGGCAAGTGGTTTATAAACTGCTTTACCTAACATAATTTATGGTCAAAATTCCTGCTCTAGGCTGTTGGTAACTTAGAACTCACTCTTTTGCCAGAATTGCTAAAATATGGATCAGCCTATAAAGCTAGACAGGGAAATCCTTGGAAGCTTTATGCAACTATTGAGTACATGATCTCTATGTCCCATGTAAAGCTGCAAAATATCCCTCTTTGAAATGGGATCTGCTCTCTCCTAACGTAGACGCTTAAACATGGAATGAATATTCTACCGGGGGTTGACCTTCACTTTATAATGCCTATCACCTTTCCTCTCCGCTGTTCCCCATCTCAAAATTCTAAATGGACAAGTGAGAACCTTTGAATAAGTACCTGTCACGACAAAGGCAGTGAGGGGTCTGGTGGGGTTCCCAGCCCAGGTGGTCCCTGCCACACTAACGTCATAGCCAGTGTTGTCCACCAAGCCTGTGATGTGAGCATACTGTGTGTCTCCTGAGACCGTGAATTGCTGGGGCTCATACAGCGAGTCAGAATCGCTAACATTGACAACAATCTTTGCAAACGGCCCAGCTCGAGTGGTCCAGGACACGTTGAAGCTGTCAGGAGTAATATTGCTAAGGATTAGCATGCCCAACTGTGGCTCTGGCTCTGAAGGGAGAGGAACATGGGCAAAAGAGAAAGGAGAGACATTATTAGAGGAAGCAGTTGATTTTTCCAGAATATAGACATAGGACATAAAAGTGCCAATCCCTCCAAATATTTGCAGAAAAGTAGTATATTAGGCTGTGGCTATACCTGCATTGACTAATTCTAGAGACTATACTTTCTCTGCAAGTGTGGATGTGCATTCTTTATACATCTAGACACGACCACTTGCTGGCCACATGAAGAAAAGTGAACAAGGCATTAGAACGGTAGACAGAAGCAACAGAAAATATTTAGGATGCATTTCTAGGGTGTGCCGTGGGGCACTAGCTCTGTAAGATGTTCAAAGAAAAGTAGCTTTATAGTGAAGGACGTATGGGTATTCCATCTCACCCTAGAGATTCACAAAGCATACGAATGTTTTATAACCTCTGAAATGCTGGTTCTGTAAAATAAAACAAAACAACTACTTAATTTTGTGCAGCCCAGAATTTCATAAACTTATTGATCAATGGATACCCTTTCAAGGGGTATTCTTTGAACATCTCAAGGAGCTTGTGGTCCACAGAGCACATCTTAGGAAATGCTACTTTGAAGTTTCCTTATTTAGTTTTCTTTTGATCTATTTGGATTGTACAAATTAAAGGCTAATATCCATACAAGAGAAATTCTCCATAATGTTCAGAAATCCAAAAGTTTCCCTATATACCATAATAAAATCTGCATCTTACCCTAAATACTGTAAAGGTAAAAGTGGCTTTCATTAAAAAATTCTTGGTGTATGCAAAAGTTAAGGGAAAATTTAAAGTTAGGTGTTACATTTTCTGACTAGAAAATTCACTTACCGAATCATTCAGAATGATAAGTGCTTCCCCTGGAGGTTAATATTCTCTAATCCCTGAAGGACTAGGGTATCAGTTATCAAGGCAACTCATTTTGTAATTTAAGGGGCCTGTACTTCCGGGGTCCACTGGGATGTATACGATTTGGCCTCCTCAAAACACATTTATCAGGTAACTCTAACTTCAATGTAAGTTCAACTCAAACTTTATTTTATAAAGAGGTAACAGTCCTGGAGGGTTGAGGTACCAGGGTCAGCACTGAAGGTTGGGAAGAAGCATGCTATTCCTTCCAAGGACGCGGGAGCGGTTTTGCTGAAGCTCCAGTATTAGGAAGAAAGAAAAGGCTCATCTGAATAAACTTTAACTGGACAGTTGCACAGCATAATTTGATGCCATAAAGTCTCTAAGGGCAAAAAGAATCTGCTCCCAAAGCAGAAGATAGCCATAAGTAATGGCATGGGATTTCCAACTTAGCAGTTAGTGTGAGAAGATAATGACGCTATAATTTTTAGCCATAACATTGGCATAAATTATTTCAACCACACTAAATGTGGAACCTTCCAAATGGGCCTCTGTTTGCTCTTTCCCTGTGTTTTGCTGTGACAGCAATCTCTCAGATTAAGAATGCGTGTCAGGATCCTTTTCATGCCACAAGACAGAGACTGACAGGGTGAACACATTCACCATGCAGACAGAGTAAGACCTAGCTTCTCACGGCCAGCTTGACCTCCAGCTGTCTCCCTATGGGTGCAGCCAAGCTCAGGAGTGAGGTGCAAGGAAACCCTCCAAGAGAGAGTGAGAGAAAAGGTAAAACCAGTGTTCCATGCCAGCTGAGATTTCTTCCTCTCACCACTTGTAATGCTTTGAAATAATTCTCAGACATGCCATCTGCTTCCAGGAAACACAGATATTTTCAAAAATGTAATGCTCTGAATGTTCACCACATGCACCAGGACTTGGGCAAGATGACAGATGAAAAAAGACTGACATTCTGTGACAGGTGTCAGCAGATGACAAAGCATGCTTGGTGGGGTAAATGTCAAAAGAGAACAGTCTGTTTGTAGGGAATGCAAGCAAATAAACGTGTCAAGAACAAGATGAGACCACTGGGTCCTCTGGCTCTGGAAGCGTGTTAGGGTCTTTTCTTTGCATGCTACTGGGGGAGAGAAAGAGGACGTAGATCATTCTGACCAGGGAACCCGAGCTGGCATGCATACACCTCTTTGAAGATGTCATAGGCAAACTCTGATTAGACCACAGGCAGATGATAATGGGTGGAGCTGGAAATGATTATTCAAGATCAGATGAGAAGGATGAGGTAGAAATTCAACCAACGCAAGTCAGGTTAACTCTATACAAACCAACAGAGCAACTCCAGATGTGAGCACACATTTAGGAAAAAGAGGTTGACTTTGGGTGATTGTTTTTGTTTTTAAGTTTTAAAGCTCTGATTTGGGTGGCCCTATCAACTTTGAGAAAGATCTGGAGGAACCAGTAGGATGAAAAATGCGTAGTGAGAGATTTTGGGGGAATGCTCCCCAGAGGAAGTTCAATGGAGGGTGAAGAAGTCATCATGGGAAATACCTGTGGATGCCTGGATCATCAGAGTCTGAGCGCGGTGCCCACCAATCAGCCCATGAAGGTGGGCAGTATAATTAGAAGAAGCTTTGAGGTTGGTGATTACAGAGCTGTGAGACGCTGCAGGTACAGAAAGCACCACCGTCTCCTCCTGGCCGTGGTCAGAATTCCTAACTTCGATAAGAAAGCTATCAAAGGTAGCCTCATGGGCTTTCCAAGAGAGGGCCACACTGGCCCAGGTCACATTTGAGATAGTGAGGTGGCTAAGGAGAGGTTCGGCCACTAAAGCAAGCAGAAAAAAAATATGACAGTGTGTCAATTAAAAATGCTGTTGCAATAAAGACAAAACCCAAAACACGTAAGACTAAATCCATAAAGTTTTAGACTTCACTGTTTGGTCAAGGAACTCGTCCTTTGTTGAAACCCAGTTTGAGCCATGAGAAACAAGTATATGGAGCTGAATAATTTTCTCCATTAGGTTTTTGTGTACTTTAATATGGTGAAGATGACAGCTGGACCACCCTGCTAACAATATATAGTCTCATACAGACTGAGGTCAGACCCTCCCTCAGCCATGGGTGACTGAAGTGTTAGATGATTTTGATGCTACAGTGTCAGCCTTTTTCTTGGATTCACTATCCAAAATGTGCTAACAATGTTATTTTGAATGGCTAAGCTTCTCCTTTCAAATTCAGATAGAGAATTCTCTTTTGCTGCATGCCAGAGAGGACCTCACATAGGATGTATACCACAGACACCACACATTTAAGTGAGAGCGACTTATACTCTGGCTGACCAAGTCCTTGTATAAACATGACTACTTCTGTTTTTGCAATCAACCATTCACTTTTCTGGTGGCAAGATAGCCTGTTCAGGTCTTTTCTCCCAGAGGTTGGATTGGACTTGGAATGGTCTGGACGGCACAACTTTCTTGTGTACCCATCTGATTAGTAATCTGCTCCTTTTTTAAAAATCTCTTTCCAAGTTGTAAAAAAATAACAGCACCAACACAATTTCATTAAATCAATGGGATATTGAGGTATTAGGAGGCCAAAGATACTAGGGTAACACAAAGCATAATTTTTAAGACCTCTCTGATGCAGACATCTTTCCAAATCAAGGACAACTCTTGCTTTTTAGGTATGGAAGGGCAGAATTATTTTCTCCAGATTCCATATGGCAATCGAGACCAAACTACATTTTATGCTGCAAACATCCTGGTCAGTAACAGATCAGGCAAAGGGCTTAATGGAAATCCACCATTTGGGCTGCTGCTGGAAGAGAGTTAGGTTAAGTAGTGCTCCCACCTAGCATTGTGGAGCAGTTAATGCCCTGTGGCTTCACCCTGCAAAGAAGGAATGAAGGAGCAGCTTCATCCTGCAAAGAAGACTCTGGAGAGAGGGTGTCAGACATGGGAGAAGGCAGATGTACCTGTGGTGGCCGTGGCACTGATGGTTTTAGTCCGGAGGCTGGGAGCAAGTCCCGAGAGGTAGACAATAAAATGATTATTAGGGTGTAGCCCTGAGATGTGGGCAGTTCGTTCAGCACCAGAGATATTATATTCCATCGTCTCCAAAAACCTATTGGAATCAACAATTTCAATGGTAAAGGTCTCGAAGGCCCCATCGGTGGCTATCCAAGAGAGATTGAAGCTCTCGGGAGTTATGTCAGAAACAGTTAGGTTTCCAATTTCAGGTTCTGCGGCTGAAAAAGGAGGGGTAGAAGAGAAGAAAAAAATAAATGAATTTGGGTTGATTATTTGGCATGTGTTTTAAGATGGGCTGGTAAGAGAACCGTGGCTGGGTAGAAAGACCTGTTAGTTTAGGGTTAGGGGAAAACAAAGCAGTGTTACCAGTCAGTGCCAGTGAGACAGAAAATGGGGATTTGTTAAAAGAAGAAAAGAGGAAGGTCTGGCAATGGGATTTCCCTGCTCCGGAGCAGCCATACAGGATCAGGCTGGCTGAGATCCTGCGTGTGAGAAGACATCTGAATGATGTCAGCAGAAACCTTGGTGCCTGAGCTCAGATGCTTCCGGGAGCCCCACCATAGGGATGCTGGCCATCGGTCAAGAGATATGAGTGCTGGCAGCCTCTAGTCTCTGGAATTGCACTCAGGAGACCACAGTTACTTGGCTCCCTCCTGCAGGCAACCTTTGCTTTGAGGGAGCTCCCAGCTATTTAAATAAAGGCTAAATAATTCTGATGCCATTCCCTCCCCAAGGTGGTACCCTGAGGCTTCTGATTTTGTGACTTAAAGAGAACTGGCAACTTGTCAGTGTGACTCTTGGTATTTTCATCATACTTCTGACAAGGGCCAGCTGCTTTCATATTCTGTTAGAATAGCTCGTCCTCTCTTAACTGCCTCTCCGTGGGCCAAGAAAGCTACTACTCGCATTGCCAACCAAGAGAGCTGAGCCGACGCAAGGCAGTCAGGCAACCCCTGTTTGGCCAAGAAATAACATTGTGTCTTGGAGATGGTCCTACCAGTGCTTTTCCATGCAATCGGACTAAAATATGCAGCAGGCAAGCAGAAGCAAGGTGTGAGAAGCAAGCAGTGCCTCTCTAGCAGGGAAGGGGAAGGCCTTCCCACCCCATCAGATTTGGTGAGACACAGATCAGACAGGATCATGGCCCTTCCTCCCCTCATCCCATTTCATCAGAAACAGGAATGTTGCTATCATTAAAAAGAAAAAAAAAACACATAAAAATATGAAGGACACCCAACCACAAGGTCTGCAGGAAAGATCAGAAGTGGCAGGTGATTTCTCTTGCCTTCTGGGAAGGGATGATCTATGTATGTATGTCCAATAACATTGCCAGTTGCAATTTCTAGGCCTTTCAAGGTCACCGCTCATACAGTGGGCATCTGTATTCTGTTGATCTCAGAGGGTTATTGAAATGATGGAGGCTAAAATGCAGATCTATGCTTTGGCTGGAATCAATGAGGTCATTTAGGTTTGCATGAAAGTTTGGTTGCAGTAATTATCTAAAAATGGGGCAGGCGTATGCAAAACTAAGCAAGACAGCCTCTACTGAGCTTCAAACCAATGGAGACATACAGAAAGATGCACAGTGGAGGACAGTGCTGGGGGAGGCTGCTCACTGAGGCAGGCCCCTGGGGGAAACACTGACTGGCTGGTCACTGGAGGGGAGGGAGTAAGGCACAGCGCCCCCTCCTGGGTCAGCACTAGGAGTGAGCCATACGCAAAGGCCAGCACTCCAGGGAGCAACTCTCGATTAAATGAGCAAAAAGGGCATCAGATCTTTGACATTCATAGCCTGGGACATTCCTTGTTTCAAATGCTGCTGTGTGTACTTCTCCGAATGAATGGCTTTTTCTTTGGTACTGTCTCCAGTCATAATTGTGTGATTTTTTTTTTCCTTTTTGGTCTAGCTATTTGCTAATTTGGTGTTCTAACAATGACTCAGTATCTGAGAGAATTGCCCGAAGGAGGGTAAGTCAGTTCTCTTATTATACTCTGCATTTTAAAGAAACACTTAAATTAAAACATATCTTTTAAATGCAAGAACCGCAGTGCCCCTCCCCTGGAGGGATTTGGGATAGTAAAGAGCCTTTTCCAACTAGCAAAAAGACTCTCTAAAGTAAATAATCTGTGCTCTACTAGAATGCACACATGGCAAAAGATGGCTTTTGGTTATAGCCCAGCACTGGAAAAGAGAATTAAAACCATCAGGCTGTCTCCAGAAACAGAAAGCCATCATTCAAAAGAGAGGTAGTGGTAGGAAGTCTGGGAGAGGCTAGAGGCTGAAGGTCAGAAAAAGCAACATCTCTGTCATTCATCCTCAAACTGGCAACGGCATCTAGACCAAGGCACAGCTTATGGGGAGGTCTCTGGGCATGCATGGACAGATATTAAGGGGCAGAAGGGAAGGACTCGCATATGGAGAAAAGCTGAAGTTCCGCAAAGTTCCTTGGAGAGAAAGCAGGGTGGCTTGGGGAGGGGCATCAACAGTAAGGAGGAAGGTACCTGTGGAGGCCTCAGCAGAGAGCACGGGTGTCCTATAGCCCCCGATCACCCCGTAGATGGTGACTCTGTAAGGGGTGTCGGCCTTGAGGCCCGGGACATCCACAGCCCGCAGGCTGCCGGGCACCGTGAGGTTCTGAGCTGTCTCCACCCAGTTGGCCTCCTGCACCTGAATGACAAAGTGCTCATAGGCCTGGTCAGTTGTGGTCCAGTTGAGTCTGAGGCCATCCCAGCCAACCTCAGTCACAGTTATGTCCCCCAGCTGGGGGAGCTCTTCTGAAGAAGGACAGAGACGTTATTTGTCAGTTCTGCAAACCAAAAAAAAGGAGGAAACCAAACATCCCACAGCCCAGCTCTAGGGAAGACAGAAAGAGGTGAGAGAATTTTTGCATGCAAGTGTGGTCATTCTTGCTTTCTGGGCATTTATTTCCAACTTGAACTGTGGTAATCTGACCACCGCCCTTTGTCAGGAGTTGAAAATGGTCAGAAAGGGGAAGATCTGCGTCGTTCATCCTTGAGATGACAATGCTATCCGGATTACTGCCCAACCCACGAAGGGGTCTCTGCACATGCATGGCCAGAAATGAAAGGGCAGTTGGAAAAGTGGGATTGTGGGTCAGGGTAAGGGAGGTAAGGATGTTAAAAGCAGGTGCTTTGGAGGCATGTAGGTCTTGGTTGGAATTCCAACAATGATCTTTATTAGCCGGGTCATCTTGGGCCCCTCACCCAGCTCATCTCTGAGTCTCACCCTCCTCACCTATAAAGGGAGCTGACACTACCATATCATCGGACTGTGTGATGGTTAGACACCATTTATAAACCCCTGACCCATCCTGAGTGCCCAATAAGTGGCTTTCCAACAAATACATCATTGTTTAGCTGGAACTTCTCAACCACACTGGAGAGAATTATCTGCCTCATTTCAGGACTTCATGTTGGAGAGACTGTCTCATTCCTGAGCCACCTGTTATCAGACAGGCTTTAGAAAGTGTATGTTGTCTCAGTCTGGACATGTCTGATGTTTTATCTCTGGGCTCTACTTGGCTTTGAGGGATCAAATGTTCTGTGCTGGGTTCTCGGCTTGGTTCTTTCCTTCCTACCTTCTGCTTTGTGCCTGAACAAAGAATGGCTGCATCATGAAGCAAAGCCATTTGTGCAAAATGAGGGCCTGCTTTTAATTAAAAGTGGTTATATTTTGCTCAGTCAATGGTGCAGAGCAGGGCCCACTACTGATCTTTCTATCACGTAGCAAGGAGATTGAATGTTTTTCTTATTGCTAATTCTAGAAAGTCTGGATTCTGAATACGGGAAAACTCACTGCTTACTGGAATGCCTCTCAGGATTAAATGCAACCTCTCAGACTCTTTTTAAAGGCTGAAGTGGCCATGGATTTGAAGTTAGAAAAAGAAAATATCTATAAGGATTCCAGCCAAAAAAGGTGCACCTGAGACACTTATTCTTGGTGCCTGTGAGTCTGAGCAAACTCAGCCTTCCAGAGGGGCTATATTCATATGGTCCTCCTTGGTCCTTTGGTGGGGGTATCGGCAAAGGCAGTCCTCTCTGCCCTCCTAGCTCACCAAGAAGAGCTGTCATTTATCTGTCCACATAGTGGGGTTCCCGGTAACGTTTCATGTGCAGAACGAATTCTGTTGTTACAGATAGATACTGTTAGCATCCTGCATCCAGGTCACAGGTGCCTCAAAAGCCTCTTTAGCTCACTGGATTGAAAGATATTCCAGGCAGCACAGGACAACAATAACCCAGCCAGCAGAGCTGGATTGCAACATCACCTTCCTCATTTTTGGAATTGTATGTAGCTTCTCACAAGGACCAACTTTACTTGGTATATGTGAGCAAGAGGAACAATTCATTGGAAGTAGGTTATTTGGGTGGTAGTATCAAAACACAGGATCGATAGAGAAGGGCATGGACTCAGGGCCCAGCGCAAGAACCCGATTACCAAAAATTTGGCCCATTTGTCCCCTTTATAAAGCGGTTTCTAAAAACTCATGAACAGCACAGAGTTTCCAATAACAGATGGAACAGCATATTTCCAGGGGATAAATTGAGATAAATTGTTTTTCCTTCCTAAACTGAATGAAAAACATTGAAGTCAAATGTGGCTGTTCTTTCTTGGAAATATGCCTGCCCTGAATGTCTATTAAGGAGAGAGAGAGACGGGAACAATTTCGGCAGAAGATCACTTCAAAGGTTATCCTATAGAGGTGTGACTACAAGTTGGACAACGTTAGGGCCTCTGAGGCCTCTAATGATAAAATTTCTCTAGAAAGTTCTGACTTAATTCTGGTGCCACCAAGGCCGTACTGTTTATGCTATTTTTACTAGATCTGATATATTTAGCTATTTGCTGTTCAATATTTGCTACAGGGTGAGAGCTTTGCTAAGCATTTTTCAGTCATTGTTTCCTTTACTGCTCAGGACAATGTTCTGAAGTAGGGTATTATCTCTGATTTGAAGGTGAGAAAAGAAGGCTCAGAAAGGTAAAACGCTAGACCCAAGAACATCTAGCAAGGTGGGATTCCAACCCAGCCCTTCCTGAGTGAGAGCCTCCCTTTATACTGCCTATCAGAACACTGAGACCACACTCTGACACGTGGGGAATGTTCTCTCTCTTCCAAAGAGAGGTGGGTTTAATCATGTCGTCCCCCCACATGGGAGGAGGGTCCTGTACCTGTGATGGCCTCCACAACAATGGGTCGAGTGCTGTGGCCCCTGACCACGCCACGCAGGGTGACCGTGTAAGGGGTACTCGCCCGGAGGCCTGGAACTTCCACGGAGCGCAGGCTTCCAGGAACCACGAGCCTGTGAGCTTCCTCAGCCTGGTCAGCCTCCCGGACCACAATGATAAACTGCTCATAGGTCCCCTCGGGGGCCGTCCAGTCCAGGCTGAGGCCATCCCAGCGAACCTCGGTCACTGTGAGGTTTCCCAGATCTGGAACCTCCTCTGCATAAGGACACAGAGTTGCTGAGTTACTAAAAAAGGTAATTGCATGCTGGATTCAGGTGACATGACATTTTGGCTGAGGTTGGGATGAGTCGTCTGGTTAGTGTTGATTATAGACGCAAGATTTACAGTAGGTGTGGAACACACTCAGTTGGCACTAAAGCCAGGGGTTTTCTGCTCAGTCTCCGGGAATGAAAGATAGTTCTAGGAATTGTTCATAACTTCCATTCGTAACATATAAATGGGGCTTTGGGGGAATCTTTTCGTGTGTTCTTGAAATGAGCTTAGACCAATTTTTTTTTCCACTCGCAAACTGTGCTTTCCAACTTCTTAGCTATTATGACTGAAAACTTGCTTTGAAAGGAAAGTCACCTCTCACTTTTTTAAGGGAAGAGAAGGTAGAATTTTCCATGGAATTGGCTATCATGCTAGGCTAGGACTTGGCCAAATAAGGGATACGACATTCAGATGGGAACAGGGATTATTCATCGGTGCTCCCCAGTGTGGCAAGGGCTGAGCCCAGCTTACAGCAGGAAGAGTTTGAATCCCTCCTGAGCAGAGACAAGGGGAGGAAGCAAAGTGATGAACCAGTCTCGAATACCTGTCAAGACTTCAACAGAGAGAGGAGTCGTGCTGAAGTCTTGCGTGACCCCGCGGATGGTGATGCGATAATGAGTGTCTGCTTTGAGCCCGGGCAGGTCCATGGACCTCAGTCCTCCCGGGACCGTGAAGTTCTGGGCAGCCTCTGCCGTGTCTGTCTCCTGCACCTGAATGAAAAACTGCTCATAGGCTCCTTCCGGAGCAGTCCAGATGAGCTTGAGGGCGTCCCAGCCCACCTCAGACACCATGATCTCTCCCAAATGGGGAGTTTCCCCTGGAGAAGGACAAAGAACTAGTTTAATGATCAAATCACACAGCAAGATCCAGGGAATCTTGAACACAAGATTAGACTTTATGTTACTTAAGAATATATGACTGTCTTTAGTAAACATGCATCATGCAGCATCCTAAATTTGAGGTACTAGAGCAAAGAGCATGAGGTATAGAAAAATATTTGTCATCTTATTTTACTAAAGAACTGCCCCAACCTTCAGTGGTCAAGGAGATTAATTTTGTGATTTTTTTTCCCTTTTAAATATGATGCCTTAACATCCCTTACCAGGAGGGAGCCTCTTTGTGAAGATGAAGATCCTTGCCTTAGGGGCTGTGTGTATGGTCCCCAGGCAGGGCTGTGCACAACTCCAAAGGGTGTTGTTCACATGGTGTGTGGTGTCAAAGGTGCCCCTGGAACCATGTAGCCTGATGGCTTCCCTCCATTAGACACCATAGTGCCATAACTTGGGGCAGAACAAATCTATTCAAAAGCAAGTTGTGTCTGGGCCGCCTGGGTGGTTCAGTCGGTTAAGTGTCCAACTCTTGATTTTGGCTCAGGTCATCTGCACTGACATTGCAGAGCCTGCTTGGGATTCTCTCTCTCTCTCTCTCTCTCTCTCTCTCTCTCTCTCTCTCTCTCTCTCTCCTTCTCTCTCTTCACGTCCCCCACTCACACTCTCTTTCAATATAAACTTAATTTTTTTTAAAACAAATTGTGTCTGATTACCTGTGGATAGTTTCCTGTTAGGAAAAACAGAATCTAGAGACAGAAGGATAAGAGGTACCTGTGGAGGCCTCAGCAGAGAGCACGGGTGTTCTATAGCCCCCGATCACCCCGTAGATGGTGACTCTGTAAGGGGTGTTGGCCTTGAGGCCCGGGACATCCACAGCCCGCAGGCTGCCGGGCACCGTGAGGTTCTGAGCTGCCTCCATGCTGCTGGCCTCCTGCACCTGAATGACAAAGTGCTCATAGGCCTCGTCAGCTGCGGTCCAGTTGAGTCTGAGGCCATCCCAGCCAACCTCGGTCACGGTGAGGTTTTCCAGTTCAGGGGCATGCTCTGAATAATGACAGAGATGGGTCAGTTAAGCCATTCCTCAAATCCCTTTCCTTCTGGGAATCCAGAAATGGCAAAGCCATTGCCAATGCTGAAAGTCCTGCGGTGGGGGCCGGGGCGGGGCCGAATGCCAAGTTTCTGCAACCCTGAGTGAAGCTGTTACCATCAAACCATCAACAGAAAAATCAATGTAATACTTATTTTGCCTTATGGCATAATAAGGGTGTCTTACAAAATGGTATTTTCCTACTGACCGCTGTCCTGTGAATATAGAAAGTTCTACACATCCACGTTAGTAGTGCTCTAGGCTATGGTTTCCATTTTGGAAAGTGTCTCTCATCCTAAGGATGAGATCATAAGGAACAGCCTTCTGCTATTCTCGGGATTCTTGGTCTGAGCTGCTCAGCTTTCTGTATTTTGAGAAAAGTGGCTCCTCTTAGATTCCCTTCCTTTTCATGCTCCCCCAATCTCCTCTGGAAGGTCTGTTTTACAGTCTCTATGTTGGAATTTTTGTCTGTTTCTGCAGCTCGAATCAGTTTACAAAAACTACTTCAGAAAGATCAGAGATAAGTGAACCATAGTACAAGTAAGACCATACTGAGAAAGGTGAGGAGTCTTTGCAAAACTGTCCCTCACTGGATAAAAAGGCTGAGGCCTTAGAGGAACGGAGCTCATTATTAAGCTCAATTAAAATCAAAGTTGCCATCTTCATTCATCTCCTGAACACAACAAGTACAGTAACAATGCACCTGTCTGAATACGCCTTCAAGGTGTTGATATGCCCAGGGCTGAGCTTAAATGGCCTTTGCATGACCTAGGAAGAAAGGGTTTTCTCTGGAAATGGATCATGTAAAGAACGGAGCAAGAACTGCCTTAAGCTCATTTAAAAGAACAAATTGATTCTGTATTTGTGCCTCACATTGGATGCTAGTTTCAAATGAGCGCTATGTGTCCAATAAGGCACACTTCTAACCTAAAGATCCTAGCTTGAAATTGGATTGAAGATATCCTTTCTGAGGAAAAACGTTTCTTTTCAAGAATCTATTTAATTCAGACTTTTCCAAGTTCTAGGGAAAGTGCTTCCTAATGTTTCATATTGACAAAGCGGATCCTCCTTTGAATCTTGTTTGTTCTAGAACAGGGGTCTGCAAACTATGATCTGAGGGTCAAATCTTGCCTGCTGCCTATTTTGGTAATGGACTGCTAACAACAGTTTTTATATTTTTTAATTATTGGGGGAAGAATCCAAAAAGAATACTTCATGACCTATGGAAACACAAATGAAATTCAAACTTTGGTGTCATCAGTGAAGTTTTGTTGGAACACAGCCAGGCTTGTTCATTCCCATATTGGTGATGGCTGCTTTTGTGCTACAATGGCACTCTTGAATAGTTGTGACAGAAATCTTATGGCCTGAAAAGTGTAAATTATTTACCATCTGGTCCTTACAGAAAATCTTTGCCATACCTGATATTGAACTACATTCTATGGGCTCCTCGTTTAACCCAGATTCACGCCCTGAAGCTCACCCAGAGCCCCGTAGCAGTTCCTAACCACAAAAACATGATCTTGATGAGACAGAGAGGACCTAAAACTCAAAGTGATCTATGTAGTTTTGGGGAAAGAAAGGGAGAGTCACCCATCCTAAAACCCACTGGCCCTTGGGAGGCCAGGAGCAGCACTCCACAGATAAAACAGCTGTGTCCTTGGCCTTGGGATTTAAGCACAACTAAAATCAGAAGTATGTGTGCTTTTCAAATATTCTAGCAGTCCTTATGCATAAAAAACAATCTAAGCAGCACTTTAAGGTTAAGGAAATTAGTCCAAAGCCCATAAATGCCCCCCTCTTATCTTACTTCCATCTTTATCCCCCTTCTGTCAAAACTGCTTGTCAGGAATTTAGCTGACATTGACAATTTCCCCTTTACATTAATTAAATCGCTGTCTTTCCTTCTCAGTAACCGCTTTTAAGTTGTTCTCTAACTCTGACATAAGACTTTTCTTTTCCCACGGAGGCAATGTTAGGGAGCAGGTTGCAGGAGAGGTGAGGAGAGTTCCCTGAGGCAGGCAGGAGGGAATCAGTGTCTGTGAAAGCTCTCGCAGTCAGGAGGGATGGAGAGAGCACAGGAGGGGACCACCGTGGGGAACTTCTCTTCCTGAGGAGAACCGTCATTTCCCTTTGGACTGCCTTTTTTATATGCCACTGATATTATTCCACAATGCCCCTCGCATCCTGCTTTATCTCTTCATACAGTTGACAGGGTAATTTTCTAATGTCATGTTGCTCAGTAAATAGTAGTAATCACGCAGATAATACTTCTACCAAAATGTCTATTCTTCCACTTTTTTTCTGTTTTGCTAAGCAAATCAGGAAAGAGTATCAGTTTATCTTCACCGAGCAGTGCTGAGACTGTTTCTGTAATGGGCGCTATCCGTGCATTCTCATCCTCTCATTAAATCAATGCCAGTCAGATAAGTAAAAGCTGTTAACTTCACTGAAGGAACTTGATAGAGAAATGAAAGGGAGAGATATAATAATTATGAAATTGGAGGAAGAAATATCAATAAAAATACAGCAAACAACCATCGAGATGGGACCAAGAGGCTTCACATAAATGCAAACTCCACATTTCAGTAGCAAACGACATACTGGTGGGCTGACCGCCCCAGAAGCCGGGTGTTTCCGATGCGGAGTTGCACGCTGAATTTCTTGGCATTTCTTTATGAAAAGGCTGTTGTCTTCTTCTTACAGCTGTGCACTGGCATCTACCCTCTAAACAATGTCAGTGGGCCTGGGAAATCAAAATTTCGAAATCCCATTTCTATGCTTATGGTGGGTTGACCAGCTGGCCTGGAGGAATTTCTGGCTGCGCCAACTTTAAACCTTTAGATGTGCCAACTCTAAATCTTCCACCATCTTGAAGATGGTAATTATCAAGCGCTAGCTGATTAGGAATTCACTTTTAGTGTTCACTAATGGGAGACAGTGATTCTCCCACAGCGGGGGCAGGGGGATGGCTAAATTCAAGCCTGAGGACCCCAAAGGGTAGATTTAATTGCTTTGATCTCATCATGAAAAGTCAAGATAATTAAAATTAAAAGCCTTGCCTGCCTTCAAACTTCTCCGTGACTCTTTATCACTGTCAGAATGAGGCCCGAGTCCCTCCGCACGACATTCACTGTCCTTTGCAGACAGTCTCTGATGATGCCTCCATCATACAGCAGGACTGGACAGCTTGTGTTTCCCTAACATGAAGTTGTTCATGACTTTGAATTTCATGTGTGCCGTTCCTCCTGCTGGAAATGTCATTACCCCCTTCTGCATGTCTTTCTCCTTTTCCTTTTTGAGGACTCGGCCAAGTATCACATCTTCTGAAGAGCCTTCTCTGACACCCTTCCTCCCTTTTGCTCGGATCTGGAATGGGTATTTGTTTCTGCTCCCATGGCTTTCCACACTTCCCTCTCAAACAGACTAGTTATATTCTTATAATTTGGGTTTTGGTTCTCTCTTTCTCATTGCAACATGCATCATTTCTTGAGAAGAGGCATTGTGTCTTCTTGTTCTATATACCAGCACTGCCTGACCTGTAGTCATCAGGTAATAAATGTTTGTTGGGTGGTTAAATATTTGAATAAATTTGGTTTGCTCCATGAAAAAATAAAAATCGCATCACAGCAGAATGTTCTCTGTTACTTAGCTGTGACTATAAGCAAAACCCCACCTTTCTGCTTCACAAACCCTTGAGAATTACTGGGGTATCATGGTTGAGTCTTATGCTGGTATGGAAAGATGCTTTGCTGGCCTTGTGATTTTCCTCTTCTGTCTGCTTTATGTCCTTTACTGCTTACAGCAAATTCTTATTCTGAGATTAAGCACATTATATTCTGAGTTTATCAGAATATAAATGCAGGAAGAGGCCTTGAACACACTGCTTTTCTTCAACACTAACAGGGACAGTATGTTTCTCTTCCTCCTTCCCTCCTTCTCCCTCACTCTCTCTCTCTCTGTCTTCTTTCTTTCCTTCCTTCCTACTTTCCTTCCTTCATCTCTCCCTTTCTCTTTCTTTTCTCTTCCTTTCTCTTTCTATGTCTCCCCTCCCTCCCTTCCTTTATCCTCCTTCCTTTTCTCTCTCTCTCCTTTCTTTCCTTTTTTTTCTATCCAGAGTAAGCTTAATTGAAGACAACAGAATAGCTTCCTTTCCCTTAATCCTAAAGAGATAGCATTTGGGCTGTTAATACAGAGGTGGAAGGAAAAGACCAAGGGGTCCAATGGAAACACTACCCCTCTGGAGTAGCTGGGACCCCAAAGGCTCACGAAGTGCAGGCAATGTAGTTGACTGTGTCTAAGGCACTAAGGATACAGCGCTGGGTAAAAGGAAACAGAATCTTTATATTCTGCTCGGTAGTAGGTGGCAGGTCATAGGCAAATAAATGAACTACTGAATAATATCAAGCCAGGCAAGTGTCATGAGGAACCCTGGAGCAGCATCAAGGGACAAATCGGGATGCAGACATGATTTCAGACTGGTGGCCAGAGAAGTCTACTGAGATGACACTTGAGCTGAATAAAATGAGGGAGATGCCAAAGAATAACTGAGAGAGGAGTGGCATTTAGGCGGCAGGAATAGCATGTGCAAATGCCCTAAGGCAGGAGCAGGCTTGGCATACTGAAGGAACTGTGGGAAGGCCCAGGTGACCATGGTGAAATGAATAAGGGGACAAGTGGTAGGACTGAGGTCGGAAAGATTGGAAGGGCCAGATTCTGTAGGGCCCTGTGGGCTGGCGTGGGTCCTTGGATTATATTTCAGGTGTGATGGGCAGCAAGCTTATGCATACTTTTAATTTGGTGCTGCATAAAATTCCATGGCCAGAGCTCTGGTATTTCCTGGGAAAAAAAGCTTTAGGGGCAGCCAACTCCACATCTCCATAAAACCCACAGGTAATGAATGGCACCTCAGACTTCCGAACTGGGAGTTCTTTTTTTTCTCAAGTTTGAACCTGAAGCCCTTTGACATTTTGGGGCTCACAGCCACATGGAACACTTGCCCAAAGGCACCCACTTTATCTGTTTCTTTTTTCTTTTCATATGTATTTTCTTCCCATATGGACAAGGCCAAGTGCCTATACTTGTACTTACACATACTCCTCAACCCAGTCCTGTTGGCGTTTATGGGTCTGTGCAAAAGCTTTCCCCCATTTTAAGCCTTTCCTGATGCCCAGGAGTCACCATGTGCTTCTGCTGCACCTCCCACACTCCCAACACTAGCAGGCAGAGTGTAGAGTTGTTGTCTGTCAATCTGCTTATCAGCAAGTTCCTTGGAAGCCCACGTGTCCTAACTGATCCAGTGGCCAAAGAATGTAACTCCTGGAGCCCAGTGGCAGTACATTATTAATTCAGTAAATGTAGGAGACTTGAAAAGATAGAATTCAAGAGAAGGAAAGAAAGGCCCACCTCACTTCTAACAAAATAAAATTGTTCTATGGAGAATACCATAGGGAAAAATATTCTGGAGACTGTGGTGGAAGAGCCAATAAAAGGAACTTTGCCCACTTTTCCTGAAATGAAGTACATCTTTAAATAGACAACATGATTTTTTGGAAACCTTATTAGGGATGCGTGACTGGGGAAATGAAACCATGGAGCCTTTGAGATGCCAAAACTGGGCTCTTGGTCAGGATTTAGCAAACCAAGTTCACATCTTAAAGACTAGGAGAAAAGAGAAAATGGGAAGGGCGCTGAAAAAGGCTGCTCAAAGGACCACATGCAAATTTTCAGGTAACCTTAGAGGGAAGCAAAAAACCTGGAATAAAAACATTTAGTGGGAGGGGCGTCTGGCTGGCTCAGGCAGTGGAGCATTCAACTCTTGATCTCAGGGCCATGAGTTCGAGTCCCACGTTGGGTAGAGCGATTACTGAAAACAATAATAATAAATAAGTTAAAAAAAACATTTAGTGAGAAATAACCAGAGAATTATTACCAGCATCATGACCATCTCGAAAAAAAAAAATAAAGAGCAAAGTAGTTATTGTTAAGCTAAAGAGGGAGGGACAAAAAAAGCCAGAAACAATTTGAAAGAGTCAGTAAAATGCACCAAATTAATTAAAAAAAAAAAGGAAGAACCAAAGACAAACACAAACCCTGATGCTTTAAGTTCTCCCGGGAAGAAATGTTTAAACAGCACTGGTGATTTCCCAGCAGGAAGACTTAGCTGAGTCAATTGATAGAGGAAAAGAGGAGGAAGGAGCTCCTTCACAGGGTCACGTCAAAGATGCTCGAGTAGAGGAAGTTGTGTGTTTTCTCACTTGGTTTCCCTTAGGGACACAGCCCGGCTTAGGGGTCTGCAAACCTCAGGGTCACCAGAGGCTCTGGAGGGAGCTCAGAGGTTGGCCTCACCTGTGGATGCCTTCACCCGCGCAGGCTTGCTCTTGTGCCTGCCCTTCTCCGCCGTGAGGACGATGGTGTATTCCTGCCCGGGCACCAGGCCTCTCAGCACGTGGGACGTCGCATCTCTTGGAAGCTGCACCTCCATGGGCTGCCCCGAGGGAAGGCTGTAGTTGAGGCGGTATCGGTCAAACTTGGCTGAAGGCTTCCTCCACAGCAGGGTCATGTTGGTCTCCGAGGTCTCAGAGACCCGGAGGTCCTTGGGTGCGTCCATGTCTGCAAGCAAAGCAGAGAGAGATGAACATGGCTCAGGCTGGGAGGCTGGGCTGCTTCGGGGGCTGGAAGGCAGCTCTGGGCTCCAATCGCAGCTCTGCACGCAGGGGCTGGCTGGCCGCAGGTGACTTTCCCCTCTGAGCCTCGGCTTTCACCTCTGTAAACTGCTGCTGAGTGTTGCCTCCTTGGATTTTTACAGTTAAAAATAATATATTAGTATACCCATACCCTGAAGTACTACTCATTTAAAAGCATCTGGAAAGAACTGACTTTTAAATAACTGGAATGGACCTTGAGAGAATGATGAGGAGTGAAAAAGCCAGTCTCTGGAGGCTGCGTACTGGGTGGTTCTTTAGGTGTGCCATTCTTGAAATAACATTACAGAGATGAAGGAAAGAACAGGGATTGCCAAGGGCTAGGGAGAGGGAGGGAGAGGGAGGGAGAGGGAGGTGTCTGTGGCTATGAAAAAAAAGGGGGACAGAGCCTGGAGCTGCTTCGGATTCTGTGTCTCCCTCTCTCTGACCCTCCTCTGCTCATGCTCTGTCTCCCTCTCTTTCAAGAATAAATAAACATTTTTTAAAAAGGGGGTGGGGGGGTGAAGAAGTGATCCTAGTGATGGATCTATTCTGTGTCTTAACGACACCAGTGGATTAAAAAAGCTGCTCATGATAAAATTACGTAGAACGAACCCCACACACATACAAAAGTGAGTGCATGCAAACTGGTGAAATGCACATAAAGTTGAGAGCCTGTATCAATGTCAGTTTCCTAGTTGTGACCCTCTTCTAGGATGTCCCAGCTGTTAACCCCTGGGGATCTCTCTGTGTTGTTTCTCACAATAGCATGTGAGTTGACAATTACCTGGAAATAAAACAGATAAAAAAGAGCATGTGGGCAAGTGCTTAGCATTGGATCCTGCATAAGGAGGAAGCTCCTTGAGGCACCATTTATATTCTCTACGTGCACCTGACCCTTTTTCTTCATGGTGCCTGGGGGAAGGAAGGAGGAGGCTGGTGGAGATGTAGAGGGAGAGTTTCCTTTCCTTTCTTTCTTTCAACAAATTTTCTGGGGAGTGGGGCAGAAACTTGGGGCTCCCGAGGCTGGAGCTTCAGGACAGTACGGATAAGAGCAAAGTCTGTCTAAAACCATGTTCCTGCCGCTTCTCATCTATCAGACAAGGGTATATAATAAAAGTCAGGTGTGTCCTAAGAGAAATCACCCCAGTTGTATTTGGATTCGTCTATGGTTTACCAAAAAAAAAAAAAAAAAAATTGAACCGATGACCAACTTTAAAAAGTTTGTAGGTTTCTTATAAAATCTGGTTTCAATTTCTCCTAAAAAATTCTTGTTCCCCCTCAGTATCATTTAGATGTGGCACGCTTATGTTACTTTGGAATTACACATCCGGGCTGGATGATCCTAGGGCCTCTTTCTCCTCGGCGCGTCTACTGTTTCTTTCAAAGTAGGCTTTCTGTCTCCTGGGTCCTGCATGTCTGTCTGCACCAGCCCAGTGGTGGCGGGGATCCACGGGCCTCTCACCTGTGGCCGCATTGATGGTGGCCGGATCGCTCTCCTTGTCGGCTTTCACAGCAGACACTCCGATCCCATATTCAGTTCCCGGCCTCAGACCTAAGAGAGAACGTTCAGGTCAATACTCAGCCCCAAACTGGAAAGACTTTCAGAGGATCATAAAAATGGCCTTGAGCCGCCTGTCGCTGGAGGCTGTGATTTCTCAGTGTCTGATAGTTCTACAGACTTCCTCACTGAATTCCGAGTGAGAAGGGTCGCTGGGAACTCTTTTCTCCATGAGGAGGGCTGCAAACTGGGGACACGCACCCTGTGGTCCTGCTGGGTGTGACATGGCACGGCTCACCTGTGAGCGTGGTTTTGGTTGTGGTTTGCTGGCTCCGTGGCACTTCGACCTCGGCATGGTCACCTCCAGAGATGGGTGCATACTTAATTCTGTAACTGTCAATGGCTGCCTTGCCATTCCTCCATTCCAGGGTGATGCTGTTGTCTGTCTGGGAGATGCGACGGAGATTCCTGGGAGCATCCAGGCCTGTTTGGAAGAGGGAGGGACATTTATATCGCAAACACCAGGCACCAGGAGAGTGGCAGTCTGAGGATTCAAGCTGGGACATGAAAGGCACCTGCCCTGGCAGAAAAATGACAATATCTCCCCCACACCCACCTCTATTGCAGATACAGAGATGTGAACAAATACTGCATATCTGTACCTCTCCCCTTTATTGATGTGTGTGATGCTCTAGTCATGCACCCATTCCTCAGATTTTGTGCTTTAAAAAAAACTAAACAGAAACTTACAAATAAGGTCAAGAGTGTAAGAACTGGTGTGTTGTGCCCATCTCTGTATTTCTTGTAGCTCATACAGAGCTGACTGAGCTCCGAAAACAATATTTATTGGATCAATGATTGACACCTTGGGACTTTTAAAAGAATGCCACAGGCAAACAGGCTACAGGCCTCTTTGTCATTCACACTTTCCATAAACAGTATTTTATTATGCAATATTTATTTGAATTTTATTTGAATCACGACTTCTTTTGTTTGAGATTTTTCAGACCAGAAGCATCTTCTATGTATGCCTTTTGGTTTTTGAAGGTTATTTGGGCATAGTTTTTTTTTTTTCTTTAAAAAATTACTCTCTACAATATTTTAGAATAAACACTTAAGGGAATGAAATTTCCCTTTCCATTGTCTTACTATAAAAGAGCCTGAGGGCGTCTGGGTGGCTCAGTTGGTTAATCGTCTGACTTCAGCTCAGGTCATGATCTCACGGTCAGTGGGTTTGAGCCCCACATCAGGCTCTGTGCTGCCAGCTCAGAGCCTGGAGCCTGCTTCTGATTCTGTGTCTCCCTCTCTCTCTCTCTGCTCCTCCCCCATTCATGTTTTGTCTCTCTCCGTCGATCAAAAATAAATAAAAGTTAAAAAAAAAAAGGAGCCTGGAAGTCACCTTAGCATGGAATGAGACAGGAGTCACAATCCCTGGCTATTCACAGGTGAGAGCCCGTTACCTGTTGTGAAGGTCTCTTTGGCTGGGTTGCTGGACATGTCACCCCGGCGGGAGATGAGGGACACCTCATACTCAGTGTCTGGCTTCAGATTCCCGATGGAGTATTGGTTCTCATCATGGGTGAGGTCAATGGTGGTGCGGTCACCTGGCACGTCTTTGGCTCCGTAGGAGAGTTCGATGCCGTCGATCTCGGCCAGCGGCTTGAACCACGTGATCAAAGCCGTGGTGTCTGTGACATCTTTCACCTCCACCTGGCTGGGGGCATCCAAACCTGTGACAGCCAGACGATGGAGCAGTTTCAGAGACTGGGACCAGGGCTAGGGGCTGAGCGGAGAGGGGCTTGGAGCCATCCAGATCCATTCCTGAACAGGTAGGTGTAAACTGACCTTCTGACCTTTTTTGTCTTTCTGAGCCTCAATTTCCTATTTAACAAGTCATAAATAGGATGATACTAGCTACCTTGAAGGGTTTATTGTTTGGGCATTCGGTTAACTGCCTAAAATTAAGATATTAGGACATTTAGTTAGTGTTTATTTCTTCAGTTTAAAAACAGCTAAGTTTGCATTTTCAGCCTTGGTTGAGGAAACAGTATTGAATGAGAGGAACGTTAGTTTTTTATCGGAATGAAACAGAGGAATAAGTCGTAGCTGATTGTGCAAAAACTGCAGAGTCCATAGTTTGAATCTGAAGCGTTGATCCATCAGTCTCAGCTTCTGGGTGATGAAGCCATAGAACACACAAGGAAAATGAAGCTACAACTGAACCCTGAAGCTGCCTCCCCATGTTCTTGCAGGTGCCAGGAGGCACCCACACCACACCTGCTACACCCTTAGCAGCCCTTTCGTAAGAAAGTGGAATTGAGTCAAGCTCACTGATTGCCCACAGATCTGGGACCCATGAACAGAGGACACGAGCGCTTACTACATGCCTAGCACAGTGCCTTATTGGGTATGTCTTCACTCTCGTGACAACCCTGTAAAGACACTGTGAACCCACTCTCCCAATGGTAGGGTCATTAAAGAAGCCGCCTTGCACGAGGTGACCGTGAGCTGTGAAGCTGGAATTCACACTTGGGTGTGTGTGGGTCCAGAGTCCGCGCTCTTTCTCCTTTAAATGTGAACGCCTCTCAAAAGCATCCAGATGCCAGAAATGGTTGTCATATAGCCTCATACAGATATTAGAGGGAAGGAGCCCAAAATGCTTTGTCACCCAAACTTTAAGGTCCTTTTAAGCCTGGATAAAGTTCGGGGATTAGCAAAATGAACACATACATGTCGGCCTCTCCATGTTGATATTTATGTGATTAAGAAACTTCAGGCATTGGGATGTTTGCCCTGCTTAGAAGACTAAAGTAGCCAATCTGCAGAATTAAATTAAAAAGAAAGGGGCAGACAAAAGATATTTTTTTTTGTAGTTTCTGTGTGCCTTCTCTATAGCAAGTAAGCATTTGCTTGATCTTTTCTATGCCTTTGTGGTGATCTAATGATTTTGTCCTGTTGATACCTGCTTTCTACCTACCACAGAGGATGGTGTCAGAATGATGGAAAACACTTGCTTACAGAAGAGACAATCTAGGAGTTGGCTCGGAGCTAGGCAGAATGTGCAAATATTTAAATGCAAGATGTTCTTTCTTGTCATTAGTCAACAGATTGAACTTTTCCAACAATCTCCTGCCAAAAAGAATCAATTCCTGTAACAGTTGGCACATATGCTATCTTAAAGAAGATCAAGAGGTTTTCTCAAATGGCAAAGCAACATAATTTTATTTGTTTATTTATTGATGTTGAAAAAATTTGCTTCTCGGTAGAACAACTTCAAATTCAGATTTATTTCCCCCTCACCAAAGGATCTACTAGTGCCAAATTCTATTCTTTCCCCGCGAAGCTCTGACATGTTTATTACTGAGTGACATCTAATTTCTGTTCCTGTTGGAGATATGGGATCGGCATTCTACATTAGCCAGATACTAGTTCATGCTAGTGGTGAGGGGGCTGAAATGACAAAACCGGACCCTGCTTACAGTTGTGACCCCGACATTGTTAACCATGTGGTGTTTGTTAAATTGATTTAGATTCTCTAAGCCTCAGTTTTTACTAGTCACAATAATATCTGACCCACCTCTCTCACAAGACTGGCATAGAGATTAGCTGATGTAGTAGATTATTTCCAATGGTCTTGCCTATCTTGGACCTGTGCCCCCTTTGAAATATCACTTTGAGGTTCCTCTCATCAAGAGAAGGATCTGCTTCCCCACCCCTTAAATCTGGACTGGTCTTGAGATTTGCCTGGGCAGAGTGATATAAGCACCACTTCTGAGCCATCCCAGCAGCCGGGGAAGACCCAGGTTAGCGGACTGAGGCTGAGAGACCAGGAGAAGCAGAAAGGCACCATCCTGGCTAAGACCACCGTAGGCCAGCCAGCCCCCAGCCTGCACAGATGCATAAGTGAGCCCGCTCAAAAACAGAATTTCTCTGCTGAGCCCAACTCCAAATCACCCAGGTGCAGAATCATTGTTCCATTCCACCAAGTTGGGCATTTGTTTTTTCATGTAGCAAAATCTAGTTAATGCAGATGCTGTATAAGGGGAAATGTTATCATCCAGAGGCGCTATGGGGTACAGTCAGCTTTGCCATGGCGTCAGTGCTATTAAAGGCGATACTCACGGGTAGTGGTCACCCTCTTTAGGCTTGGGCCTCGGGTATTGTTTTTCACGATGTGCAGAGAGATCTCATACTCTTGCCCAGGAGCAAGGCCAGTTTGCCGGTATGTGGTCTCTGGTCTCCTCAGGCTTTTGGTGATCTCTCCCTCATCTTCTTTATTCTGAAAGACAGGAGCACCTTGGTAGGTACAAAAGGAGGGGGGTGCCTGGGTGGCTCAGTGGGTTAAGCATCTGACTTCGGCTCAGGTCATGATTTCACTGTTTATGTGTTTGAGGCCCATGTTGGGCTCTGGGTTGACAGCTTGGCTTAGAGCCTAGAACCTGCTATGGATTCTGTGACTCCCTCTATCTCTGCCCTTCCTTTGCTTGCACTCTGTTTCTCTCTCTCTCTCAAAAAATAAATAAACATTATATATATAACTAAAGGAGGTGCCAGCCTCTTCTTTTTTATGATCTGCTCCCCTGCATCCATTCCTTCACTAAGTGCTCACTAGGCATCAGACCAGTCTGGCGGGTGCTGAGGACACAGAGATGAAAAGGACATTCCTCAAGTTTGCTTCTCCCTCTTGTAAACCAATCTGCTCGCTCCACTGACACTAAAGTCAAGTGACAGAATGTGAGAGCCAAAGCAGTTCTAGAACCACAGACTCAATCCTTCCTTTGATAGACCAAGAAGCCGGTGTCACAGAAGTTGGGTGACTGTCCCATAGCCATGCAGTTAGTTAGTAGCAGAGTCTGGGCTTGGACTCATGAACCCACTTCCCTGCCTCGTGTGTGCTTTTAGGCCCAGAGAGAAGGGATATTCAATCTCAGATATGCCTGCGGGCATTTCTTCTCTTCTTTGCCTCTGAGTAGAGATTTGCCAGAGACCAGGAGGAGCTAAAGATGGTTTAGCACCTCTCTGAGCTCACAGCCCTAAGGGCTATGCTTACTGACTGATTCAAATAACTTAAAATATATATGCAAACACGCAGGGGCTAAGCACAGGGCTGCCCCTCCACCAACAGCTATGAAATAAAGTTCAAATAAAAGTCTTTAGAAGCGTTGGACCATCTTTCAGATCCCTGAGGTCGAATATGCCCACTCCTCTGGGCGCCTTACCGTGTTCCGGAAGATGATCTCCCACGTCTCAAAAGCGATGTCCAGAGGATCCCACTCCACCTCCACAGATGTCTCCTTGATGGACTTGAACTTTAGGCCTTCAGGTGCAGGCAAGTCTGTCAGGAAGAGCAGAGGGAAGGAGGGCTGCATGTGTGTGTGGGAAGCAATGCCGCGTGATTCCCCTGCACCCCACTGGCGGATGCCCCACCTCGTTAGGGCTGGAGGCTACCTCTGACTGCTTCAGGGATGCCATCTACTGAGAAGGCCATGTGAAAATTAACGTGAGGACCCACCATATGATTAAACCTTGGTAATTTCATATGGTTAAACCTTTTATGTACAAGAGTTTGGAATCAGATAGACGTGGGCTCGAATCTAAGCTCCGCCACTACAAGTTTTGTGTGCGTGAGCAAGTTGCATGAAGAGCCCCATGCCCCAGCTCCTCCTCCACTCGGGAGGGGGAGGTAAGTATGCCTGTTCCTTTCAGGGAACTACATGAGGGCTGAGTGATATACTGCATCATCCGGACTGCTGGGCGTGGCTCCTGGCACGTGGCATGTATTTAATACGTGGCAGCCAATGTTATTACTAATCGAAGAAAAGGACCGATTTCTAGCCACAACTTGCTTTTAAGGTATCAAGATAATTATACTGATGTTGGATTCTTAAAGAAATAACTTGAACTCTAAAGTTTCCACTTTTTAAAATCATATAAGGAGAATGAGCTCCATAGAAAGGTTGTAGTAGAATAGAATGGTTAAGAATATCAACTGACAACCAGACCTCCAGGGTTTAAATCCTTACCACTTAGAAACTGTCTGACTTGGGATGAGATGCTTAGCCATTCAGTCTCAGTTTCCTCATCTGTAAAATGAGTTAATCATTGCCCCCATCTTACAGGATTATTGAGAGTTAAGTGATTTAGTATATGAGGGGGCTCCTAAAGAATATTCAGTGGGCTTAACTGGATCCCAGGGTCTTAATTGGTACAACTCTGACAGGCCAGCTATACAGCTATGGGTGCAAAGGCGGAGCAGGAACTCGTGGGCGTGGTGGCGGGGCACTGGGTGAGCAGAGGGAGCAGAGGCTGTCGCCAGTGGGGGTGGGCTCTGTTCACTCACAAGTGGCCACCCTGGCGCTGACGGGAATGCTCTTCTTGTTTTCCAGGATGGCGAACACGCGGATAAAGTACTCCACGCCAGGCTCCAACTCCCGGATGGTGGTGGATGTCTGGTCCCCGGGCACGCGGAACTGCATTTCCAGGCCGTCCTCATGGGTGGGTGTGTACACGACGAGGTACTCGGTGACCCGCATCTCATTGTCCCAAGCCAGGTTCACGGTCTCCTCTGTCACTTCTGTCACAACCAGGTCTTTGGGAGGGGACACTGGCAGGAATGAGAAAGGACAGCTTGGGTCGGGTTGTGTCAGTGAGGTGCTCTGTAATTCTCCCCAGGTTTGTTTCCCTTGACTTGCCCCTCCCATGGCCAATCACAGAGGCCTAAAATCCACCTTCTGTTTTCTAAACGGAAAAAGGTTATCAAGGACTCCCTGCTGTGATCCAACTTGAAAACCTTTGGAGGCCTTCAGGCTAGAGTTCTGGGCCTGCAACATGGCCTTCTAGTTTGTGACCTGGCTCCTCCGAATTCTCTGTTGTCTGGATGTTAGTTCAGATTCAGGCCATCTACATGGGAACCTGCAGCCTGAGCTTGGCTCCCGGCTCTGAAGTTGAGGTCATACGCTGTTAGTGTTGAGAGGGGATCTGGGGCTCATTTGGTTCAACTCTTTCATTTTTTAGATGTGAGTGAGGCAGAGAAACTTGCCCAACTTTGCTTATCTCATCAAACTTGAACTAACACCTCATCCTTGCCAGCCTGCTATTCTTTGCAATCAGGCTTCCCTGCCTTGGGTGCATTAAACACATTTATTTATTAATATCAACAATACCTTTAATCAGAGCAGGAATTGTCTATTACGACAGGTACAGGATGGGTGCAGGAGGGGCACAAAAGCTCCCTCATTGAACATGAGCATTATCATTCTTTGATGTATTTTCTCTCACAGTTTATTGAGCACTTACTGTATACTATGCCTTGTGCTGTCAGGACAGTGTTCCTTTAAGGAGCTCATAATCCTTGGGATCAAAGACTATTATGAGAAACTGATTTGAGAGATAGGTCTGCCTCATAAGTGATTAGCACTTTCTCTCTAGCTGAGTGTGCATTTAAAACAGTTAGTTTTATGTAATCTCACTGTCCATTCAATTGAACTGAATTTTTGCTTCCAAACAAATAGAGGGATTTAGTTTATTTTTGGTCAGTATCAATGAGGAGTAGGAGAGAAGGCTCAAATGTAGCAAAAAGGCTGTTAACAATCATTTGTCTACCTCACCAGGGGCACTCAGGGTCAAACTTGGGGTAGAGGAGTTAGGTAAACCCAACCACTCCACTGTGTATGACTAGGTGTCCTTGGGACAATTCTATGACCTCCAGAGCCTCTGAGCCTTCAAATAGGTAGCCCCGTGACAGGTGAATCACCAGGGCCTCTGCAAAGGTGTGTGTGTGTGCGCCCACGCGCGTGCGTGTGTGTGCCCGTGCACGTGCTCATCATAATACTACACGGAGCTCTCCAAGGCGCACCAGCCGCACACACGCTCAGTCACGGCGAATGCGCGCCGCTCCAGCACTGGACTCACCCTCGGAGCAGTCCTCCCCGGCGTGGCCCTCGCTGCAGATGCAGCGGCCCTCCACGCACTGGCCCCAGCCGCTGCAGTCGTTGGGGCAGGAGCGCCGCCCGCAGTCCGGGCCCTCGAAGCCCTCCTGGCAGACGCACTGCCCGTCCTCGCAGCGACCCCGGCCGTGACAGTCTCCAGGGCACCTCCGCTCCTTGCAGGCTGTGCCCATGAAGCCTTCGTGGCACACGCACTGCCCGTCCACGCAGCGGCCTTGGCCGTGGCAGTTGCCCGGGCACGCGAGCTCCGCGCAGTCGGGGCCGGTGAAGCCGTGCTCGCACTCGCATCGCCCGTCCACGCAGCGGCCCCGGTGGCTGCAGTCCCTGGGGCACCGCAGGTCGCGGCAGTCCTCGCCCGTGTAGCCGTCGTCACAGACGCACATGCCGTTCACGCAGCGGCCGTGCTGGTGGCAGTCGTTGGGGCAGCTCATCTCACTGCAGTCGTAGCCCTGGAAGCCCGGCTCGCACACGCACTGGCCCCGCACGCAGCGGCCGCGGCTGTGACAATCGTTGGGGCACCGCAGCTGGTCGCAGGCCTCCCCGGTGTGGCCCTCGTCGCACACGCACTGCCCGTTGACGCAGCGGCCGTGGCCGCTACAGCTATTGGGACACCTGAGCTCGCCGCAGTCAGCTCCCGTGAAGCCGGCGTCACACTCACACAGCCCGTCGACGCAGCGGCCGCGGTGGTGACAGTCGGCGGGACACCTCTTGTCGCTGCAGTCGGCCCCGGCGAAGCCCGGCTCGCACACACACTGGCCCTGCTCGCAGCGGCCGTGGCCGCTGCAGGCGTTCGGGCAGCTGAGCTGGCCGCAGTCCTCGCCCGTGAAGCCCTGCTCGCAGTAGCAGGTGCCGTTGACGCAGCGGCCCCGGTCGAAGCAGTCGTTGGGGCAGATGAGCTCGCTGCAGTCCTCGCCCGTGAAGCCCTCGTCGCAGACGCACTCGTTCTCCACGCACCGGCCGCGCCGGTGGCAGTTGTTGAGGCACAGGGGCTCATTGCAGTCGTCACCTGCAAAGCCGTCCTGGCACACGCAGCGGCCGTCCACGCAGCGCCCGTGCTCCTCGCTGCACGGCGTGGGGCACACCTCCTGGCTGCAGTCGGCCCCCGTGTAGCCTTCGAAACACACGCAGACCCCGTTTACGCACTTGCCCTGGTCGTTGCAGTCGCTGGGACAGGCCAGCTGGCTGCAGTCCTCCCCCGTGAAGCCCTCCTCGCAGACGCACTGCCCGTCAAGGCACTGGCCCCGCAGGTGACAGTTGCTGGGACATTCAGGTTCAGAGCAGTTGGGGCCTTTCCAGCCGGGTTCACAGACACAGCCGCAGCCTTCGGTGCTGAAGTTCCCGTGGCCACTGCAGAAGGGCCTGGTGTCCAGGCGGCCTACAACAGCAGAGAAGAGGCAGACCGCTGAGCTGAAGCGGCTGATTTCTGCCCACCACCTGCCAAACCCAGCTTCAAATTCAGCCAGAAGAGGGTGGCACCCTCAGGCTCCACCTGGCTTGGAAACTAGTTGCTTAGTGTATGGAAGCGGAGGGGACTGACATCCAACTAGAGTAGGTATGAATTCTTACCCCATACTCCCTGAAATGGACACATATGCAAGATTGTGTTAATGTTTGTAGGGGAGTGTGCCTGTGTGTTTCCACCCCCTGGGGAGAGGATCTATAGTTTTTATCGAATTTTTAACTATTCCCATGACCCCAGTGAGCACCACCTTGTGGAATGTGTTATGTTGGGCTAGGGTATTTTTCCCCCGCACCTAGCCAGGGTCAGGCACATAGGAGAATAATTGTTTCATGCAAGAAATATTTGTGGAACTGAACTCAATTCTGCTTCTGGCTCAATAGCTGTGCCGCATTTAGAAAGAGAGATGCTCTGAAGATTAGTTTCTTCATGGGTCAAGTGGGACCAATAACCCACTTCCCTGGGGCTTATCAGGGTTAAGGGAGGACATTGCAACCTTCTGTTGTTCTCATGATGATTTTCTCTGGCAGAGATGTTGGGGTTGACTCAAGTTTGTATGTGGGTTTACTCTCTAATTTTCCATAACTGAAATGGGGTGACTCAGGAGTGGCTTTCTAATTCTGTCAGTAGAACAGACTCTGCCCCCACAACACTCTTGTGCCTCTGTCTTCTTCCCTCTCCATCCTGAAAGCTGCAGGGGTGAGTAGATCTGAGGAATACATGGTCAGGGCTGACAGGACTCCAGCTCTTTGAAGTCTGCACAACCTCTTGGCCCAGCTGGAAGGAGTGATTGGAGTAGTTTCCATGGAGCCAAAGAGAAGAAACAGAGCTCACTCCCCTTTCTCTGCACCCGAACACAGTTGTATTGCTACGTTGTGTCTCCTTTCTGACAGCAGGGAGCCAGGCGATTAATAAAATGGCTTGGAAGTTGAGAATTAAATATATGTGTTCACGTATGGTAGCCACTAGACATGGGTGGGTATTAAACAATTGGGTTGTGGCTAGTCTGGATTGAGATTTGCTATATAAGTTAAATGCATATGGGACTTTAAAGACTTAGCTTAAAGAAAGGAATATAAAATATCTTTTTTTGGTATCAATGATTCTTGTATTGATTCCAGGCTGAAAAGTGGATAATTTGGTTACACAATAAAACAGTTGATTAAAATTCTTTTTTTTTTTGATTAAAATTCTTTTTACCTGTTCCTTTTTCATATCGTTCGTGTGACGACTGGAAGAGTTAAGAATACATATATCTGGCTCATGTTATATTTCCAGTGGACAGCAGTGCGCCAAATAATTATTCCAACCCAGTCTTTAGCATTAATCCTATTGTGTAACTCCCATTTGCATTTGCCAGCGAGTTGATAGAAATCGAATATAAAATAATTTGTGTACAAAGAAAAAAAATTTTTTTGCCTTGTAAACCTAGAGCATGTCCTATAGTACCCTCCATTTATGGTGACTAGGCCTACTCTTTTTTTTCTTTTTATGTTTTATTCATTTATTTTGGGAAAGAGAGAGAGAGACAGAGAGACACAGAGAGACAGAGACAGAGAGAGCACATGAGTGGTGGAGGGGCAGAGAGAGGTAAAATCCCAAGCAGCACAGAGTCCAACACGGGGCTCAAACCCATGAACTGTGAAATCATGACCTGAGCTGAAGTCAAGAGTCAGATGCTTAACTGACTGGGCCACCCAGACACCTCAGTTAGGTCTACTCTTGAAATAACTTATCAAAGTGCTTTCTGGTAATTTCTTCTGAGTGGCAAAAATAAAGAGGTCAGCTCTGATTTGAAGCTACTGAAAGTCCCGTTGCTCTGTCAGCTCTAGGGAGTAGAGATGAAGACAATTTCGAAGTGGCAAAATTCCTGAAAAAGGGAATTCCCAGGAGACAGGGTATCACAGGGGGAGTATGAGTTCTGGAGCCCACAAGCACACTCAGAGCTCTTCTTTCTTATTACTCTTGGTGCCCTTTTTGTGCTAGTTGGTTAACTTCCTTGAATCTCAGTTGTCAGATCTGTAGAATGGGAGTGGTCAACCAGACCTCAGTGGGTTGTTGGGAGGGTTCAGTGAGATAATGAGTTTTAGTGCCTGATACATAAAGGGGGCTCAATGCATATTGTGATCATCATTATTATTGCCATTACACTGGAGGACTATTTTCCAGTTTCCAGACTTCGTGCCACCATAGGCAGCACTGTGTCTTTGTAAGAACACCAGGGTGTGGCATATTGTGGCTCAAGTCCTACCTCGGCCACTTGTGGCAGGACCTTGAGGAATCCCATCCTCCTCTGGACCTTTGTCTCCATCCTGTACAAGGAGGTGATAAGGCCAGATCAGCACTTTTCGGGGAGTGATCTTGGGATAGAAATTTCATAAATAAGCTCATAGCTTTTGGGGTAGAGAATGTGTAGATCCTGCAGTCAAATAAATGTAAGAAACTGGCCATTAACATGAAACAAGATTTTTCCAAGTAAAACTTCTCAGAAGCCTAGAAACTCCTCTGAGAAACATTTGTCATCAAGACTTCCCAAGAGCAGAAGAGACATGGTTACATTCTCCACATTTATTTGACCACAGATCTCTTTCCAATGAACAAACACTGTGTGAGGCTAGGTCCCCCAGGGAACCCGCTTTGGCAACAAGAGACGGATCTGGCCACGCCCATCGTTTCTCCCGACTGGGCGGTGGGGGGCGGGGCGTACCTTCGGCAGGCTGGAGACAGCAGCCTGCTCCCGTGGTGCACTGCTCCCGCAGGGAAGACACCATGTTCTCCAGCTCCTCTAGTCTGCTCAGAAGCTCCTTGACATCAGGGGCCGCGGCACAGCCACAGGCCCGCCGGGGAATGTTGATGCGGTGTGTGAAGACGATCTGGTTTTCCCCATCTACCGTGTGCTCCTGGAAGCTTTCACTGGGTTCTGATGGTGGAGGGGCCAGGTCTTTCTCCCCGCTAGCTGAGTCGAGATCCACCGAGCACTGGGAACCAACAGGCAGCTTGATGTTGTAGACATGGTTAAACACCACGGGCTGCTGCTCCTCGGGCAGAGTGAGGTTCACCCCACTCTGTCGCTTGTGCCGGATGACCTTCTTGAGGACCCCACCTTCAGTAGTGAGGGTGAGCAAAGCTAAGAAGATGCCCGCCAACATCACCATGGCCCCCATGGTGGAGGTGGGTTTGGTTGGGTGTTTTCTGCGTTCTTGGATCCTAGGGTGTCTGACTCTCAGGCAGAAGTGGCTATATTGAAGCACAGAGTAGAATCCAGATCTGTTTGTTCCCGATCTTGAAGGAATTCTCTTCTACAAGCAAATGAGGGCAAACAACAAGCTTGTTAGTGCCTATTATAATATCTGTTGAATTTTGATTTTCTAGCCCCTGTGTCTGAAGTTCTCCTGGTATTCCTTCAGTATTCATTGTAGTGCTGATACAAACTGGTCTCTAAAAGAATACCTGAATGGCTCAGTTAAGCCTCTGACTTCAGGTCAGGTCATGATCTCGTGGTTCGTGAGTTTGAACCCTGCTTTGGGCTCTGTGCTGACAGCTCAGAGCCTGGAACCTGCTTCAGATTCTGTGTCTCCCCTTCTCTCTGCCCTTCCCCTGCTCATGCTCTGTCTCTCTCTGTTTCTCAATAATAAACAAATGTTAAAAAAATTTTTAAAGGAAAAAAATAAACATTAAAAAATTTTATAAAAAACTAAAAGAATATTGCAATCTTAAAGTCATGATTCACTCACTTTTATACTTCTGGAAATATAGGGAGACAGCAGAGAATAGAGAACAGGCCAAAATTTTGGAATGTTATAGACCAGACCTGGGTTTTGGTTTCAGCTCCAGCTCTGTGCCTCTGGGTAAGTCATGTAATTTTTCTGTGTCCCATTTCACTTTCTATACAGTGAATGGCTAAAGTCAGGGTTCAAATAATGATACTGTAAAAATATTAAGTAGAAGTCTTTCATTGATTTATGAACCCCTTCCGTATTTACTAGATGAGCCCACTGAGTGAGCCCTCGTAGTGACAGGAAGGCCATGGGCCCGGTAGATGCTCAGGAACTCCTGTCTCTTATTATTGACCCTCTATTCTGCATTTAGCAGCACTCACTGGTTCTCTCTGCTATAGGAGGCAGAGGTTCGAATGATGAACACTAGAAGGCAAGGTGATTTTTAATTCCAGGTAGGAAGAGTATACTACCTACCTCTTTGAGCCTCAGTTTCTCTTTTCCTTGATTTATTTCTAAAAACTTAAAAAGTTAGGGTTTCTTTTGAAGAATCAGACACAATGTTTCTAAACCAGTTGTCCAAACCAGGATGGAGGACAGGAGAGAGCTCAGAAAAGATATCCATGAGGCTCTGATGTTTTATCCGATCTCTAAGTACTTGTAGGAGTCTTACTGAGCGTTATAGTCTAAATCTTGTCCTTGTCTCCCCACTAACAAATTCATATATTGAAACCCTAACCTCCAAGAGACTATATTTGGAGATGGGGCTTTAGCGAGGTAATGAAGTTTAAATGAGGGCACCAAGTGGGTCCCTAATCTGTTAGAGCTCCTATCCTTATAAGAAGAGGGAGAGACACCAGATGACAGATCTCTCCCTCTCCGTCTCCCTCTCTCTCTTTCTCTCTCTCTCCTTGTGCACAGAGGAAAGGTCATGTGAGGACACAGTGAGAAGACAGCCATCTGCAAGCCAAGAGGAGAGGCTTCCCCAGAACTGAACTTTCCAGCACCTTGAATTGGGACATCCGTCCTCTCGAACATGCAAGAAAATAAATTTTTGTTGCTTAAGCCAAAATAACAGTCTGTGGTATGTTGTTATAATAGCCTGAACAGACTAATACACTGAGTTTTCTATAATAATCAGAGTTCTTTGGAGGCAGAAAGAAACCTAAGACCAAGTGCCTACCCTCAGAGGCCTTAACAATAGATTATAAATAAAATGGAATCACTCATTGAGTACTCAAGGAACAAAGCAAGAAGGAATGCACATTTCTGATACTGTGATATAGACTATAGTTACTTATGGAATTTGAAAAAAATCAAAAGAATTGTCAAAAGAGTGGTAGTTGGAAGGGATAGAATTTAAACTGAGCCTTAGGGAATGAAAAGCATTAGATACCAACAGATTATGGAGGAGAGTATGCTACTGGGAGGCAGTTCTTACCTTGCTAAATTGTCATAGCCATTTGTCTTATGACTATTTACCAGCATGGACAATCAACGAAGCAGAGGAAAGGGTTGTTGTCAAAGGTCATTGAGACATTATTTTTTAAATAAAATTTTAAAATTTATTTATTTTGAGACAGAGAGGGTGGAGGAGAGGCAGAGAGGGAGAGAGAGAATCCCAAGCAGGCTCTGTGCTGTCAGTGCAGAGTCGATGCGAGGCCCAATTTCACAAACCATGAGATCATGACTTGAGCTGAGATCAAGAGTTGGACACTTAACCAACTGAGCCACCTAGGCACCCCGAGAAATTATCAAATAGATAGGAAGACATGGCTAAACCTTAGGTGGTTATAATTGGCCTAAATATGCTATGGATGCATGTGGGAATGATATATAGAGGCTATGAAGTCATTCACTCACTTCTTTAATTAGGAAATGCACCTGAGTGTAGATCAAAAAAGTACTTGAGAGCCATTTGCCTTTTAATCAGTCATTTCAGAAACTGGCATTTTTTCAATTACCCGTGCTAGTCTTATAGTTGCTCATTCTGAGTTAGCTATTTATGTCAATTAGATGCAGTATTTGGGATGCTTATCTTACAGAGGTTTTTCTAACTTTTTTTTCCAGAAAGATCTTATCCCATGATAGAATGCATCAACATGATATCACATGATTGCCTCCTGTGCCACAACAGAAAATCTTTGCAAAACTCTGGAGAGGGATTATGGCAGGGAAAATGGAACTGAGAAGCGTTCTGTAGGACTGAGCAGGGGTCCTGGGAGCTAAAAACCACTGGCGATGCACTTTATTATTTATTTATTTATTTATTTATAAAGTTTATTTATTTATTTTGGGAGAGAGTGTGAGCAGGGGAGGGGCAGAGAGAGAGAGAGAGAGAGAGAGAGGGAGAGAGAGAGAGAGAGAGAGAAAGAAAGAGAGAGAATCCCAAGTGGGCTTTGCCCTGTCAGGAAGGATGATCTCACCATTGGTGAGATCATGACCTGAGCTGACATCAAGAGCCCGACACCCCACTGACTGAGCCATCCAGGCACCTCATTGGCTATGCATTTAATCAAGAACTTCCTATTTACACATCCCCACCACAGCCTAATTATATTCATGCTTGATATTTTACCAATTATCCATGTAACATCTCCTTAGGGCATCTACTCCCTAGTTAGGCAAAACCAAACAAAAAACAAAAACAACAGCAACAAAAAAGGGAAACAACACTTCTTTTGAGTATGTTTTCTTATTCAAATTAGTTTCCTAAATAAGAATTTGTGGATCTGTGGTGTGGGCCAGCTCACTGAATAAAAATTATTATGAAGAAGAGAAACTTGGCAAGTTCTTTTCTTTTAAACCAGCACAGCCCATTTTATTTGTTTACTGGACAAATATTCATTAATTGCACACTCTATTGCAATTGCTTTAACTCTCTTTGCCTTCCACAAAGTCCTTGCTTCCACCCTCTTCCCAACAATTCTTAGCTTTTTCTGTCTGTCTTTCTTTCTTTCTTTTTTTTTTTTATGAGGAAGGGCCATGGGCCAAGTTTGAAATGCTTTTGGACTTCTATCCAGCACCTTTTTGTGTGTTGCTAAACGACTTAAATTTCCATCTAAAAGGCTATTAGAATTGCTGGTTGAGACTCTGAGGCAATGAGTCTAGGGTAATAATGACCAGAGTATGGGTTGAGTGAGGATTTTTCTCTGTGTATGTAAGAACCGTATCCTGGTACAGCCCAATGCCACATTGTTTGGAGGAAGGAAATGTGATTCTTGAGGGTCGTGTATTTCCCACTGGCTTGTGGTGGCCTGAGGACAGGTGGATATTTTATTTGTACTTTTGGAAAAGACCCATCACATCTCCAGTGTGGAGGAAAACGCCCAGGCTTTAGAATTAGACACAGCTGGGTTCCATGTTGCTCGCTAGCTCTGTGGCTTTGCCAAGCTACTTATCCTCTCTAACCCATGATGTTACTGGTAAGGTGGGAGTCAGTCTTTCCAGAGGGAATTATGGATCAGAAATCTGTACAGAAAGCGCCCGGCAGGGTGTCAGGCCCATAGCAGGCAAACATTAAAAAGTAGCAGCTATTTCTTCCACTCGTAGGAACAAAACCAAGCCTAAGTTCAGGGCACTGGATTCCCTTTGCTTAGCCTTGAGCTTGACCTCCACATTGAATCCTGTCTTAAACTCTGCAGTCACCTGGATCTAGAGGAAAGAGGAGCTGCAGAAATTGTTGAGGCAGGAGGAGGTAAGCCTTATGAAGATAAATTTTCTAGAACTGGAACCAGAGAGGAAAAATATAGTCAGCAAAGAATAACCTTTAAAAATGTAAAATATTGTCATGCAGGCAACTGGCTAGTTAATGTCTCCTTTGAGGAGAGACCTAGGGATAATTACTTTAGATTGTAGTTGGTGACATTTAGGTTAGACATGAAAGATCATGTTCTGAGAGTGGGGCTTTTAAAATATCAGAATGAACGACTAACTATAGAGACGCTCTAAAAAGCACAAGCAGATTATTAGCTTTACAGAAAGCGATCAAGCAATGGAAAGTCTAGATAGGATCTTGCAGGAGGAATGAGTGCAGACCTGTGTGTGTTTACTTTGTAGTTGAAAAAGCCAGGGTTGAGAAAGACAGAATGACTATGTAAAACTCCGAATAAAGCAGGAGCTGGCTAGTCCTTTGTGCCCTCAATGACAGAACAAGAGCCAATGCATGTTTATGTCGGGGGTGGGGAGGAGGGCTGGTTACAAGAAGGCGAATTTCAGCACCAGGAGAAATATTTTTCTACTTGGAACTCTCCAACAGAAAGGGCTTCTTTGAGAATATAGCATGCTCCAAGGCACTGGAATGTAGACTAGTGTTGAAGAACACAGGTTTTGTAGACAAACTGCCTTGGGTTTGAGTCACTGTTCACCTTTCTTTTTCTTGGGCAAAGTGGTATCTACTATCCTAAGCCAGAGTCACTTCATCATTAAAATGAGATACAGGTGTTGTCAGAGGACTGCTGTGAAAAGTGCATGAGAAAATGTGGGTAGTGGGGATGCCACAGTCTTTGTCAGCAGCAAGAGCTCATGAAAGGGAAGCTTCTGGAGTGAAAAGTATGGACTTCAATTAATATTTTGCCTAGAATTTGCTTTCTCTCAACTCTTGAAATGCCTCCCCTGGCATATATCAATCTGTTTTTTTAAGCAGGTTTAAAAATTCTGCAGGGAAGTGGAGATTTCTCAGAGATTCCAGAAAAATATGCTTTGGAGATATATATATATACAGGTCTGTTTATCTTTTAAGATTAGTCTCAATATTTTCAAAGGAGAGAAGCAGAAAGAGACACAGCTTTTGTATTGGGTCCACTGTAGATTGTTGTGGTCACACATTTAGGACAAATGGGATATTTCCAAGCTTTTCGTGTTTGCCCAGCTCTTTAGCCTGTCCCAACATATACTCTGGGTGCAGAAAAGTACATGCACAGATCCCATTTTACTGTGCATCTTTATCAAAAACAACTTGGCTAGCCAAATGAACTCCTGCACATTATTTTGATAAGGTTCCTTAGGTCTCTCCATTCTTGTTAATTTCTCAAAGCATAATTAATCTGGAGGAAAAAAAAACTACCACAAACATTTCCCTATAAGATAGAAGGTTCAAGAAGTAGAAAAATTTGAATTTATTGGTCTAGAGCTGAGGTGTCCAATATGGTAGCCGCTAGTCCCCAGTGGTTGTTAAAAGTAAAATGAATTAAAATAAAATATAATTAACATTTCCATCCTCAGGTGTAATGCTCACATTTCAAGTGTTTTACAATGGCACGTGGCTAGTAACTGTAATATGGGTGCAGATAACACTTCCATTGTTGCAGGAAGTTCTACTGAGTAGTATTCGTTTAGAGGGGTGCTTAGTGATAGTAAGTCTGTGGTACAAAGGAAAAAACTGAAGCTCAGCAAGGTCAAAGAGAGACTATATGATGTTGATAAGTGTCCTATCTAATGAAGATGGGTGACTATGTCAAGTAGAACCTGTGGCAGGAGACAAGTGAGAGAAGATGGCATTTTTTGTGGTCACTCAGCTAAACATAAGCAAATATGTATATGATTATAATTTCCATTACATTTTTGGACCTTATATGTTCAAACATATCCAAGTACATATGATCTTAATGGCTACTGTCTTCAAATCTGAAAGTACATTCACTTTGCCTCAGCATCTTTCCCTCCTATCCCCCCTCCCCCATTCTACCCTTTGGGATAAGAAGTTGTTTCTTCCTCCTCTTTCTACATCCCTTACAGCTCCAAGTTCCCCATGAGTTTCTTTTCCTCAAGTCAAACCAAAGATTAGTTACTCTAGGGACCCCTTTGGCCATGTCTAACATCTTGTCCTGCTCTGTGTCACCCTTTTCTTGAAAGCTGGTAGAATTTGTCAAACAAAGATAACTTAAGGTTCTTCTAGATTGACCATACACAACTCTGTTCCAAAGTTTACAAGGGGATTCATTTCATATACTTCAGCAATATAAACTATTCTGTTGATGAAGCAGGTGGGTGTGAGAGAAAGACCCTGGTCTTTGGAAATAGATGTATATTAGAATCCAGCTCTTCACTTAGTAGTTGCTACTGTAGCCATTCACTTTCTCCTGAGTCTCACTTGCCTCATCCTTAGATTCTTATACGTACACCTATTCCATAGTGTTTGGGGAGAATGGGGTGAAATTAGATGTATGTTAAGCTACTAGCATAGTGTCCGGCATACCGTAGGTACTTTATAAATAGTGGCTAATGATGATAGAAGCAGTGATAACACTGGTCAAATAGAGAATGGATCAGAAAGAAAACTTTGCACCTAGAAAGGATGAGACAATCAGGGAGATACATCATGATTATAATCCTAATATAATAGGTAACAACAGAGGTTGGCCAGCCGAACTCTATTCATGTTGAAAGTGGATGGAGGCTGCATTTTTTTGAGGGGCGTAAGTAAAACACTTTGAAAAAGATGCCATCTGAGATGGACCTGAAGGATGGGTGGCATTTTGAAAGTGGATGGATTATAACTAGTCGGTGGGTAGAATTTGAAGCCTATGGAAGTTTAGAAAGGGAACAGAGAAAAGAAAAGGACTTGGAATTCATGGTTGATAAAGAGAATAAAGAAGAGGCACTAGGGGTGTCTGGGTAGTGGGTTGGTTAAGCATTTGACTTGATTTTGGCTCAGGGTATGATCTCAAGGTTTGTGGGATTGAGCCCTGCATCAGGCTCTGCACTGATAGCCTGGAGCCTGCTTGGGATCCTTTCTCTCCTTCTCTCTCTCTGCCCCCCTCCCAGTCTCTCTTTATCTCTATTTTTCTCTCTCTCTTTAAAAATAAATAAATAGAATCACCTGGATGGGTCAGTCAGTTAAGCGTCAGACTCTTGATTCAGCTCAGGTCATGATTTCACGTTTGTGGGGTTAAGCCCTACATTGGGCTCTGTGCTGATGTCCCAGAGCCTGCTTGGATTCTCTCTCTTCCTCTCTCTCTGTTCCTCCCCTGCTTAGTCGCTTTCTCGCTCCCCCAAAAGAAATAAACACTAAAAAGATGTTTTAAAAAAATAAACATTTAATTAAAAAGAGAGGATGACAGTAATAACAGATGCTTCCCTTTGTGGCTCCCTGATAGAGGCAAAGGTGGGGTAATGTGTATGGAATACTGAAGGTCCATTCTTCTGGGAGTGTCAATGACATTCAGGGGAGCGGAAAAGAGCAAGAACATGGGGTTGGTAGAACCACAGTAAGGAGTACATGGAAGGTCAAAGTGAAGAGTTGGCACTAAGCCCAGGAAGCAGTGCTGTCTCTCTCTAAGAATAGATGTCTAATTGCTCAGAGTCCTCTGCTGAGTGGAGTAGGTAGAACACAGGCTTCTGTCTTCAGTCCCTTGGTCTCCAAATACCTGGCATATTTATGGTACCTGCCCCTCCCCCTCAAAATTTAAAAAGATGGAAATGGTCCTGAAGCCTTTTTTTTTTTTTTTTTAAGTGAGGAGGACATTAAACCAATAGGACTTCACTACTATTGAAAGATAAAAATTAGTTCTTGGTTTCTTCATTCAACTTCTTTGGGATTAGATGCTGCCAGTGTAGGATGATTTCTCAAAGCTTGGCATTACAGATATTTATTCAGAACATTACTCTGATATAACACTTGATTTAGTAGATGGGGAAACCACAGTCAGTATCATGGGAGCCATATTCCAAAGACCTTTTGGTCAATAATTTTATACTTTAAGGTACCTCTTTTCTGTTTATCAGATCTATCCCTACCCCATCCCCAAGTAGAGCTGTTTGGTAGGTAACCTTTTGGAAGCAGCATGACATAAATTATCAGTTATTTTTAGGCACCTCGCCATGGGACAAAGACCATTGTTAGATGAAGGAATCAACAATCTTTGAATTCTTTCCTGGTCACAGCTGGAGAATAAACAATTTCATTTTTAGATAAAGATTAAACTTCCAACTGGCTGGGATCACATTTCAGAATGCGTTACTTATGACTTCATTATTAGTGGCTCACTGAATCTATCTATCTTGTTGACTTGGGCACGTACATGAAATACCGGGGCTGGGGGCAATGAGGAGGATTCTTACTGTTTAAAAATGCAGATGAATCTCTTTCCACATCATTTTGGCAACATATGAGGCAGCTCACACCAAATTTTTCTTCTTGCTTACAGGCAAGAAAGTTTTATTGTGCACAGTCAGTTAAGCATGGAGCTGCTTACATGGGCGTTCTTAAAGGTTCTAGAAATTCTTCACCCCTTGTCCTTCCCAACATCCATAAATTCCTTCTTGGAATGTGTCAGGAAGAGAGAGAAGCCAGGAAACAGCCTTAAGTGTGGATTTTTTCCAAGGACATCTGATCCTTACAGTTGAGTGAGGCCAGCACAACCTGTCTTAAAAGAATTAAGAGAGTTCTGACTGCCAATCCAAAGCACCTCCAAGCCCTAGGTGATTGAATTCCAGCACTGAAAAGCACTTATCCATTCAGGTAGCACCCTGGCTTAACTAGTGCCCAACTCAGATGCTACTGGACCCAGCAATCATCCCAGAGGCCTGAGAATTAATTCATTAAAAAAAACTTAACTCATTCTTGCATTCAACAGAAATGAATTGAATGAGTGCTAAGATCACCCAAAGGATGGTGACGTGTTTCAGAGACCCATGACAATAATTCTTGCTCTTATTGAGGTCACAGTCCAGTAAAGGAAACAGACATGTAAACAGATAATTACAGGGAAAATGATTTTTTTTAAATGTCAATTTTAGCAATTGACAACTATTCAAGGAGAGTCTGTGCTATGTTTGAGAATATCTGTTCTAGAATCAGATACTATTGAACCCTGGTTCTGTCACTTGCTATCAATTTGACACATATGGAATTGCCATATTTTTGTAGGTTACAAATGATTGGATAGAGGCAACTTCACATGGCTGCATCCAGTAACTATGACCTTGGATATGTAACACTGCCTCTCTGAGCCCCAACTTTCTTGTTTGTAAAAATTACCACAAATACCAACCCTACAATAAGAAAATGGGATTAAATGAGATAATCTATGAAAATATTTAGGATAGTGCCTAACAGGAGAGAGATCTCAGTAACTGATGTATGTTGTTATTGTGTGACAATTTGTGCCCTTTGTTTGGACAAGGCAGTTAGTGAAAGGTTAGTTTCTGAAGGTCGAAAGATTTGTAAAGGAATGTGAAGGAGCCCCCTCTCGCCCCTATTGCTTTTTCCTTGCAATTGCTTCAGTTTGTCAAGTGACAGGGATATTCTGAAATCCTTAGGGGAGTGAGGAGGCTGAGGCTATAATGCGGGATTTCCTCCCAATCTATTCTCATTCAGGAGCAAGAAAAGCACTTCTGTGAGCCTAGGGTGGAGCTCTTTTTCTGGGAGGTCAATATCCTGGCCAAGAGGGAGTGCTGCTACTGGGATGGTTGTCCATGATGCTCTGCCAGGGATTTCTCCAGAACAGGCTGCTTGTGGTTTAGTCTTTTAAGACATCACTCATGACGGGAAGTGGTTGGCTCAGGTTCTCGGCATTTTCCATAGACACAGACGGACATCAGATTATAGAGTCAAAATCAGAGTTGAGCAGGGCTTAGAAGCAACTGTAGGAGATCACTGAGTCCTGGGACAGCAAATCCGTGGCACCAACACACGTCCTTTTAGTGTACGTGCCAGACATTGCTGATCAACACCTATACATTTCTGCAGAGCCCTACTTCAAAATTGTTATGAATACATCACTCCAGGCAGCCACATCTGAATAAATAGAGGTGGTACATGCCGTGAAAGGGAATAACTGAAGAGAAACACCAGAGGTCAGCAGTTAATTAGTGGTAAAAGCTGATATTAAAACCCAGGGATCTTCCCTCTTGGTCAATGAATTTGATGGAGGTTTATTGGTTCCCCCAGGCTACTGAGAGCCTTTCAAAAATAAGTGCATAGGAAAGGCTTCTAGTAATTATTAGTCTGAGGTCATTGTAAAGGTCCCCAGAGCAAAATAATCAGCAATAGGATCTTGGGGAGACCCCGTGTTAAGAGATTTCCAGGTTTTTTGGCCCTGTAAGGTTTTTTCAGTTTTCTGTCTATCTACTCATCCATCCATCCATCCACCATCCATTCATCCATCCATCCTTCCATCCATCCATCCATCCATCCATCCATCCATCCATCCACCCATCCTTCCTTCCTTCCTTCCATCCATCCATCCACCCATTCATCCATCCAACTGTACATCTTTTCAGTACATATTGGTTAAATACCTACCATCTGCCAAGCCTTGAGTTAGCCATGAAGGCTACGACAATGAAGAAGATCAGCATGTTCTAATCATAAAGCTTATAATTTCCTCCTAAAAGCTCACAAATGCAGTTGATTTTAAAGCCATGTACTCTGGATTTAATATTTGTGCTAGTCTTAAGTGTCACTGCACATTGGGAACATGGCTGATAGCAAGAGTATAAGTGTTAAGATTCTGTTAAGAGCCACTTGCTGTTCACTTACTATGGGCTGCACAGTGTGCTGAAGGGTAGGGAAACTAGGCAAGGTAATGATTCACTCTCTGATTCCAGAAATCTCAGAAACTAGGAAATACAAAGCAGAGTTCAGTAGCAGTGCTGGTATGAATGAAGGAATTGAAGGAAGAAGTGTCACTCTGAGCTTGGAAGTTCCCAGAGGATTTCCTGGAAGAAGAAATGTTTAGAACCACCAAATATTGATTGAGAAGATAAGGAAGAGGCTGAAATCATAACAATGATAATAAAAGTAATAAAAATATCACCAACTACTGTTCACTGTGTGCTTATTTTGCCAGTAAGCATTTTATATGTCCAACTTTAAATTCTCACAAAATGATATGTGAGACTGAAATGAAATGTGTTTCCTTAAAAAAAAATGAAATGAAATGTGTTTCATATCACAAAATGATATGAGGCAGTATCTTTATTCTTAGTTTGAAGGTGAGGAAACAGAGACAGAGGATAGTTAAGTGGCTTATGTAAGTTCAGATATTCATTAAGTAGAGTCAGGATTTGAACACAAGTCTATCTGAGTCCAAAGTAAGTGCTCTGAACCACAATCTTAGTATTTTGTGCTGAAGGGCCAAAGGAAAAATTACAGTGCAAGACCAGTCCCAAGCATTGCCTCCATAACTTTCAAACACCCAGCTCAAAAGAGAAAAATCTTCGGAGACACTATCGTATCTCAGTTATCAATGAGAGTGGGTACCGGATCCCCTGAAGGCTGCTCAAGAACCCCTCTGCCATCTCTTAGTGGATTTGTCCTTCAAGATAGAGCTCAAAAAAAAAAAAATCATCTATCATTAGAAGTTTTCTTGGATAATTGTTTCTTTCTGAATTCTCTGAGTATTTAATGTGATATGATTTCAATCACATGTCATTCTAAAATTGACTGTGGGTGATTTTATTATGTATGTATATCTTCCTCTTTTAGAGCATAGGCTAATTCTGTCTTGTATTTTTGTCAGACTATAAGGAATTAGATTGTATGAATCTTTAAGCTCCATGAAGGCAGGAACTATATCTGAGTCATTCACCTCCTAATACCCAATACCAAGTTCAGTATCTACAGCATAGTGAAGGCATGATATGTTTATATTTGCATGAAATAAAGCTGAATATATTTCTTGGTTTCAACTTCCACATAGAGGAGGCACATATTCATGGAATTCATGAATGAATAAACACGCTTATTTTTCTGTTAGCCCTAATGGAATTAGTTCTCCTATGAGCTTTTCTAAGACAAGATGTATCAAGGAATTCATCAGAGCTGCACTCCCAGAATTAGTTAATTTTTATTCACTTAGATAGTCAGTGAGTATGTACTCCATGTCAGATATCACACTAAGCACAGGGGTTACAAAAGTGGCCAAGACACATGGGGCTCCTTTCCCATGAGATTCCAGGCAATACCTCAAGGGTTCTTGAGAACCCAGTACTATCCTCTTTGAGATAAACCTTCTCTATGATCAAAGTAAACTCAACTAGACCTTAGGAAGGAGGTGAACTCGACTAGGCCTATGATACACTCAGTGTAAAATTCTGGTTCCAATGTGAATGAGGCATCCTGGGGTATTAGCAATTCTTCAAATTGTGCTGCAGTATTCATTGTTGGTTAAATTTAGATCACTCTCTCTCTCCTTTCAAATTCTGACTTTTATTTTTCAGCTTCCAGAAATCTGAGGCTCTCCTAGGACCATGTAGCAGGGAGTGCAGCAGATTAAAGGGCTGCAGCTGAGTCCTGTCAACTTCTTGCTGTGAGACCTTGGGCAGGTCACATCCTCTCTGCTGTCAAATAAGCAAGATTGTGTATCCCCAGCCCCTGATTCTTTGGTTCTAGGGACCTGTGGCCCATCGCTAATTTGGCAATATTTCCGCTGAACTTAAATTTGGATTTCATCTTGGACCCATGTCAAGCAGCCAATATTCTGTACACAGCCCCCTCCCAAATACTGTGCCTTTCTTTAGTTGTTTGGCTTAAGCACTGGTGGTGCTTTGTGGCTTCTTTCTTCCCATCCCCCAAACAGAAGTTTCATTACCAACCAAATTAAGCTCACGAATCTATAAGCATAAAATATTTCCATCCAGACACAATAATGAGATTCATATTTGTGGTTTAGTATACCTAAGAAAAGCTCAGATGAAATATGACTAGATTCATTGATACATTCAGACCACAGACTTCCCTGGTGTGGTCTGGATTCAATTTTTGAAATAAAAATTCTGCAGAGCACTTGTTTTCTCTCTCCTATTTCTTTCCTGTACAGAAAGGAAAATACAAAGTGGGTCTGACCAAGTGGCAACAATATAGGTTCCTTTAAAATTCTGGAAAAATTGTTTCAAATATAAATTTCAGTTCATTTCCTGGAACAAGGATCTCTTCTGGCTTTCATCTAGAATTTTAGAAAATCTAGAAGAGTCTAGTGGACTCTTTCAAAAGTACTGGAAGTAGGTTCTTGAGCTCTTGAGCCAAGGTGGAGAGATTAGAAATTTATTTAGGGGGGCACCTGGGTGGCTCAGTCGGTTAAACGTCTGGCTTCGGCTCAGGTCATGATCTCATGGTTTGTGGGTTCGAGCCCCACGCCAGGCTCTGTGCTGACAGCTAGCTCAGAGCCTGGAGCCTGCTTCAGATTCTGTGTCTCCCTCTCTGTCTGACCCTCCCCTGCTCACACTGTCTCTCCCTCTCAAAAATAAATAATAACCATAAAAAAATTTAAAAAAGAAATTTATTTAGGAAGGCCAGATTTATAGATGGACTCATACCTTAACGTTAAATAAGAGACCATCTGAAAAGGGCTCTGTGACACCGTGACCTCTGTGAAGCTGTTGTTAGCTACCTAATGCTAGAGATGTAGCCTTGAAAGATTCTGAAAATTCTTAAGAAGGCATTGTGATGAGCAGAAATGCAGGAGATCAAAGTCTGCTTACCTGCTGGGGAGCCTTAGACAAAGTCCTATAACTTTTCTGAATTGTGGCTTCTTGAGCTGTAAAATAAAGATCTTTCCAGGGTTGTTGGAGATCGTGAATGGAACAATAGGACTATAAATGCTATCCAAATGTTAGTATCTATTCTCTTTTTCTCTCTTCCTCTGTGGCTTCTCTTGATAGGAGAGCTCCATGACATCAGATACATGAAAAAAAAAGTAATATTATAGAGATGGTTCAAGCATTGATTGAGAGGTTTGGGAAAACAATTAAGTTTCAGTTTACATGTCAACCTCAGGGAGCTGACATGCCTACCCAGCACTGTGTTGACAGACTCCATGGCCTCCTTTGGACTCACAGGGAAGAAGTGCTGTGATGGCCTAGCAATGAATGCCTTGGGCACCAAAGTGAGGGAGTGTTGATATGTGTCAAGTATTTGGCATAGCAAGACTAGATAGCTTTGGCAATCTTTTCCAAGCCAATATGCTGATATGCAAATGTATGGAATGCTGTTTGAGGCCAGAGTCAGAGGGAGCCTGATGGATTCTCTGACATTTGGAAAAGCCTGTATGAGTCAGGTGCAATAAAGTTTGATACTATGCTTCTAAGATTGGAAGCAAGAAAGTGAATGCTTAGGAAAAACTAACACTGCTCCAGCAATTAACTTGTGTGATTCCATGCAAGGAAACATACTTTAATTGTCTGCTTTCTCTTACTCTAATGAGGCCTTTTAAATACTTCAATAATAGCTAATGTTGATTGAACACATCGGTGCCAAGAACTGCTTTATGTGTATCCTATGTGGGTTATTTCATTGACTTCTCTCCAAGAGCTATGAGGTAGCTACCTTTATTTTTTCAGCTTAGGGATGAGGAAACTGAGGCTTACATAGCTCCAGCTCATATAGGTAGAAAGGGGGAGCAGGGATTTAATACATATGGACTTTCTCACGTGTCAGAAACCCCATTCCTAACCCTCAGCTTTGCTGTCATCCTTCATTGATGTCAAAGAGTGGTTTGCACAACCAAAGTAAAAAGGCAAACTTCCAAAAAACCCAGTGGTCAGGGTCCACAGTAACAATGAAGGGCCTTTGTGACTTCCAGATAATGTCAGAGAAGCTGTACATGAGCTTGAAAAATGGAGATATTTCTAACCCCTGACTTGCATTTAATTAGCCAAGTAACCATAGACAACATTTTCTAAAGTGCGATCTACAACATGTTGGCAAATATTAATGCAAGGGAAAAACATGTTTGGAAAATGCTATTTTAAACCAAATGCTATTTTAAACCAAACAAATTATACAGCTTTGTTTACTTCAGTGTTTTCCAGAGACTTTAATGTGTTTGTGTTCATTGGAAATCTCCAAAATGGGGAAAGTTTATAGTGGTTTCCAAATCTGTTTGATTATTTGTGTTTGAAATACATCACAGGATTTGGCTGGATGGCACAAAATAGGGTAAGTGCAGATTTGGAACAAATCTAGACCCTCTCCTTCCATTTCCTTACACATTAGATGGGAGTGATGATTGACTACGGCCAGTCTCTGAATGTGACTGAAGATCCTGCATAGAGACTTTCTGCCAATGTAAACCATGAGTGAGACAATAGTTTCACATGTATCCTGTGCCTGGAACTTTACAGATGCCAGCTAACTATGACGGCAACCTTATGAGTTAGGAAGCACTGTTTGTATTTTACTGTTATGAAAGCTGAGGGCTTCAGAACGTGAAATAACTTGCTCAGGCAGTAATTATTTGAATCAGAATTAAGAACTCAGTCCTAGACTTCCAAATCCTATACTCTTTCTGCTACACCAAGTTATCTTTTTAAACAAGATTCTTTTTTTTTTTCAGTCTCTTTAAACTTTATGCAATAAATATCAGAGGGACATCCAACTTCACTGATGCAAGTAGAGTTGTTGGATCCCTCAAATGGGGCCCTTTGAGAGGGTAGGTCTGGGGTGCCGGAGTGCACATAGCCATTTTACGTGCAGTTCTGAACTTAAGGGGAGGCACAGAGCCAAATGCACTATAATAACTATGTGTCAGGCAAATCTTTAAAGCCCCTGGAAACAGCCTACTCTCTTTGAGTCTGGCCTGGAGAGAAAGTGAGTAAGTGAGAGGAAGATAAGGTGAGAAGTAGCAGACAGAGGAGCTTAACAAATCTCTCCTTTCTGGAAAACTGGCCCTCATGCTATGTACAACTAAAAACAGAGGATTGTTTCTAAGAAATCAGTCAAGGCATGGAGTCTTCCAGAAGGTTTAGAAATTACTACTTTCATTTTTGAAAGAATGAGCTTATACTAACAAAGAAACAAATAAGCAAAAGGGGAAGGGGATCCCTTCTGGACAGCAACACTTAATTCAGCATATGGCAGGAAAGTAAAGAAATTTAGCCTGAGAGAGATAAAAGGCAAAGGTGGTCTGGGGGGAAATCGAGGCTGAATCATACAAATGAATCACTCTTCTGTCATTCTTTGAACCTTCCTTCAGCATTATGGTTTTGGAGTGGGACTTACTAGATGAGCCTTTATTTCTGCTTCAACCCCTTTATATGTAAAAGTATAATAATATATACCTTGGTAGGATGTGGTGATTGGAAATTATATATCTAAATTTAGCACAGTGGCAGGAGTCAGTAAATTTATTTCTAAGTGACCAATAGCAAATAGTTTAGGCTTTGCAGCGAGATGTTCTATGTTACAAAGACTACTATTGCAGAGAAAGTAGACATAGCATGGCTGTGTTCCAATAAAACTTTATTTACAAAAATAGGCCACCACCTGGTGGTTTCCTGACCCTTGCTGGAACACAGCAGTTTGTTAAAACATGATAGTTGTTATTATAAAACCAAATACAGATTGAACTGGACAGGAAGGAAACTAACATTTTGTTGAGAGCCTACTATATACCTGTTTGGGCCATACATTATGCTAGATGATTTTTGTACATGCTATCATTTGTCTTGTCATTTATCGTGACAACCTGGTGAGATAGGTATTATTATGCATGTCTGGGAGTTAAATCAATCCGGACTTAATGAGATTCAATGACTGGTTTAGAGGAACAGTCAGTGTTTAGATCCTAATTTGTGACTCTAAAATGCATGCTCTCAACTACTATGCTGGGCTGATTCATCAAGCACCTTCTTGCAGTTCATATCAGGTGAAAATTTACATTAGCACTGCTTAATAGAGAGATCAGAGCCCGAGCAGACACCTTCACCTTCCATTTCCTAGATTTTTAGCAGCAATCTGGTGGCTGTCTGTGTGTAAGCAGCGAAATATTTGACCTCTTTCTCCCAGAGCCTCTGGCTGGACCTCAAGTTTTGTACACTTCCCCTTTGGAGAATGCTTAAGCCAAGGTGTACTGTTTGCAAACACTTATTAACTTTTAGGCAGACATTGGCAAGTTTCCTTTGGCCTGAGATGGGACCCAGAGTCTGTTGAAGCCTGGCTGTGATCATCGATCATCTCAGCCAAAAAGAGTTGCTAATTAGGGTGATACCCTGCATGTTTTTACCTCTAGAGCTAGGCTTTCTTGCTCTGGACATGCCTGTTTCAGCCCAAGTGGTTTGTTGGGATTTTTACTACAGGTCTAGATGAGTGAGAGCAAATTTATAGTCCTTTAAAAAAAAATCTATGAAGCTTTGTGCTCTAGTGCAGAATTTACCAGGTTATATTCCAAGATGTTTTTAGGTACATGTCCTGTGGAAAATGGCATTTGTGGCCAAATATCTTGGGGGGTATTGAGTTCAACAAAGCTATTGAATAGGTTAACTGCTATAGGATTTCTCAGATCATGTACTCTTCTATTTACATATTTACTTTTTATGTTTATTATTATTGAGACAGAAACAGAGCATGAGTAGGGGAGGGTCAGAGAGAGAGGGAGACACAGAAACAGAAGCAGGCTCCAGGCTCTGAGCTAGCTGTCAGCACAGAGCCTGACACGGGGCTCGAATCCACGAACCATGAGATCATGACCTGAGCTGAAGTCGGCCACTTAACCAACAGAGCTACACCAGGTGCCCCAGATCACACTCAGAATAAAATCTAAACTCCTAGCCACTACCTACAGAGCTCACTTCCCTAATTCATTCAGTTCTCTGCTTAAACACCATCCTCATATCTCACCCTATTGAAAAGAGTATCCCACTCACTACTAGTCATTGCCTATTCCTTTACTGTGTTTTCTGGTTCTTCTTAGCAAATACCTGCCTGAAATTGTACTTAGAAGTTTGGTTCCTTGTTATCATCTACCTTCTTCCATTGTAACATAAGCTCTATGAAGAGCTTAAAAGGGTCTTGCATGTTCCCTTATCTCCTACTACTCCACCCTTAGAACCATGTATTGAATATCCACTAAGAATTCCCAAGAATAGGACATAATGCCAAGTGTTCCCCAAACCCCTTTGTCCACAGAACACTTTTACAGGTGCATCTCATAAGCATGGTGCTCCACAGGCCACAGTCTGGGGAATTGCTTGTCTAATGGAGCCTTATTACCAACAACCATTGTGACAACAGGTAACAATGACCATAAAACATTTATGCCCGAGTACCAGAGTTGTGTTAAGCAATGAACTTTCCCTTATGTATTATAATCATCACAATAACATTATGAAGTAGGTGCTACTATTATGCCTTTAGTATGGATGAAAATGAGGGTTAGAGAAATTAAGATTTGGTCAAGATTACATTAACAAGAATATATCAAGCTCTTGAACCCAGAATGAATGCAAAAGCCATATTCTTAACCATTAGTCAATACTCCCCTAGCTGTCGGGCTGTGAATTTCCTCATGTCCTAAGACAGAGAGCTCTTTGTCTCCATCCCTCCCTTGAGTCCTTTCCTTCCTCCCACTGGTTGTAGACTGATCCTTGCTACAACTTCCAGATATTTGGATCTCTTGTGACTCAGTCTCAAATCCCCAGACAGGCCTCCTCTGTCCTTGGTACTGGTTTTTCCAAATCCCAGGCAGGGCAAGCTTTGATCCCAGAGGCCTCCTCTGAAAGCAAGGGCATTCCTTGAATTCTGCATCCTGAGACAGTTTCCTGTCCCAGAACTGGGCTGGCTCCCTCCTGTCCCATGTTATGACATCACTATGCCCAGTTAAGAGCCTAGAGGACAAGGCTTGAAAACAACTTCAAGGTCTGGGCTTTCTGAATAAACTCAGATGGCGGAAGTCCAAATCTGGGACACAGCAAGGACTCCTGTCTATGGTTGAAGATTAATTTTATTCTAATTGTGCTCAATTTCAGATGAACGAGATACAAATTCTCCCTTCAAGAGTTGACAGGAAGAGTTGCTTTATGAGCAGACAGGCAATTCCAGAATGATAAGGGTGATGACAGAAAGAAACATGGGGTGGAAGGGGATGACAATAAAGGGACATCACATCAACCTAGAGAAAGGACATGGTTCCTGAACTGAATTTTAAAAGGAGATTATGAGTAGGTGAAAAACATAGGGAAAGATTCTAGGAAAGAGGAAGTGACATTTGCCAGGGCATAAAAAGCATGAAATACTTGCTGTTGAAAGCATGGATTATAGCTGAAGTACAATGTCTTTTTGGAGGCTGGAAACCATACCATGAAAGAAACTGAATGCCAGGTTGGAGATCTGAATCTTTCCTGTGTCCAGAAGAGAACCATTTGGAAATCTTTAAGCCTGGGAATGTTGACCTACAACCCAGGCTGATGGACAGATTGAAAGGAAAGTCTGGTGGGATGGGGGCCAATAGGGAAATCATTGCTGTGGTCCATCTGTGAAATGCATGACCTGAACTAGGATGAAGAGGGAGTGGTTGGGGGGGGGGGCAGTGAGCTGATTTGCTTGTTAAGGCAATAGAATCCACAAGGGTTGGAATATGGTGGCATAGTGGAAAAGGAGAAAGAATTAATTCCAAATTTTAGTCTTCATTATATCTGCTAACAGAAGAATATACCGGGGGCAGGGGGGATGGGACAATGGATGAGTTTCAGTTTTTGTCACTTTGAATGTCTTGTCTTTGAATGAAATACATTTGAAGTCATTGTCTTAGCAGATCCTGTCCTGGGATATTCATGATGAATTTGGCTCCCCAGTGAACATCTAATGTAAAACACCTGGCTCTGCCTTATAAATGTGTGGAAAGCCTAATTAAGACACAGTCCCCTCTAGTGGCTGCCATAATTATTGGCTGATCATCAACAGAAGTGCAGGTGGGTTGGGTGAACTTGTTGGAAAGAAATTGTCAGAAATAGGTACCATTGGAGTGTTGGAATGGCAGAGAAGCTCTAAGATGGGCTCCAATGATACTGCCTCTGCTCTTCACATCTTTGTGCAATTCCCTTCCCTTCAGTGTGGGATGGGCTAGTGGCTTATTTCTAACCCAAACAAAATATGGCTAAGGTGTTGAGTATCAGTTCTGCTATTAAGCTGCACATGATTGTGATGTCTGCTTGCTTGCAGGCTCTCTCTCTCTCCTGTTGGCTTTGATAAAATAGATAGCCATGCTGGAGAGGTCCATGTAGCAGAGAATTGAGGGTGCCGTGGGCGAACAGACCTCAAGAAACCAAATGCAGCCAACAACCATGTAAGTGAGCTTGGAAGGTAATAATTCCGCATTTAAACCTTAAGATGAGACCCCAATTCTGGCCAACACTGTGATTGAGTCTCATGAGAGACCATGAAAGTAGAACGTCCTGCTAAGGTATGCCCAGATTCCTGACCTACAGAAATTATAAGACAACAAATGGATGTTGTTTTAAACAACCAAGTTTCACGGCAATTCGTTATGCAGTGAGAGATGCCGAATACAGCAGACTCTTTCCTCAACCCGTGTGCACTAAAGCTGCTCAGAGAATCAGACTGGTAATTTTTCCTTTTTAAATAACATATTAACCTTGACTTTTTTTTATATCGTCCCTGGCTTCCAAGAGCAAGAGTCAGAAGACCTCAGACTGAGTCCTGAGCCTGTTGCCAACTGGCGTGAGATCTTAGAAGGACTTTTCTCTCCTCTGAGTCTGTTTTCCCATCTTCCAAATGAGGAGAGTTAAAATTTGCAAAAAGTTATTATTATTATTATTATTATTATTACTATTATTTTGCCACAAACTCTCACCAAATAACATTTCATGAGGAAGCTCTATGTACAAAACAGATAAAAGTGGAGGGGCTTAAGTTAAAATAAGATTGAATGGGAGCCCCTGCTTGGCCTCTCCATCGCTCATTGGCAGCCTCTAAACCAGTCTTGGATTTAAAAGACTCCTCCAAGCTGATTTGGAGGCTGCCAAAGAGCCCTTCTAATTTCAACATTCGGTAAGTTCTAAGGAAAACACTTTTTAACAACCTGCTTGTAACTTAGAATGCTCTACTGTGACATCTTTGCGTCAAACTACCTCTGTGTGACCATCCGAGGACCCAAGGCGTAAGTTTCCCAGGAAGCAGACCACTTCTCTTGGGGGCAGCGCTAAAGGTGCAAGCACCCAGCAGAAGCTGAATTTTTCTTCCTTGAGCTCCCCAACAGGTGGGCTCCTTCCTTTGCACCTAGGCTCCCTAGGTATTTGCCTCTCCCAGACTGTTTCTCCCCAAAGTGGAAAGTCATGGCTTTCTTGTCTGGATGCACTCACACGCTTTATTATTATTGCAGTTGTTTTTATTTCATATCTTGGTGCCTACACTGGATGCAGTGTGCCTGAAAGTCTGGCTGGCAGAGTATCCAGTGTCACTCCAGGCTCTCTCCTTCTGGCTGTGGTGGGCCACTTCTGCAGCGGGGCTACCCGTGTTCATGCTGCACTGCATGCCTAGCAAAGTTCCCAGGGCACTGCTATTACCCAAGACTTCCTTATGCTGCCTTTGGAGGCTTTGAATTCTGAACAAAGATATACTGACTCGCACTCAATATTGAGTCTCTGCCATCTTTCTTCTATTTGCCCAGTATGGTTTCACCCTTGAACACATCCCTGGGTCCTTGGGTGATAAAATTTGAGTTCTCCTATTCCTCCCAAGCATCCCCTCACCTGAAGTCCACCACTAATAATTCTCTTATTTATCAAGCATTGCCCTCTCTACTGAACTACACTTTAAAGGTGTAAATATTCCTCTAGAAAGGAGTCTGCGGTCTCTAACCTCTTTCTTATCTGAAAAATGGGAATAACACCTGAGCGCTAGGTGGCCTGGTGGAAGAGGCACAGTTGTGGGAGTTAGGCATGGGGAGGAACAACAGTGCCACCACTTTCTACTCTGCGTGGAGGACAACATTTCCAGGCCTCAGTTTACCTATCTGTAAAGTTATATGTAGTGTCTGGGACCCTCTGAAAGAGAGGCATGGGAGAGTTATCTTACACACTTATAAATTCATGTGTATCCTACTTTGTTGAAAATTTATCCAGCATAAACCATAGAACGCAGTTCAGAAGCTATTGCTCCATTTGCTTTGGGACAGCAGAGTTTCCTCAACAAAAACTTATTGGGGGCCTGGTACCTGTCAGCAGGTGGCTAGGCTTGGGGGAAATGAGCACCAGCAAGAAAGATTTCCTGCCTCACTGAGGATCTTGACTTCTGGGCTGAGCGGTCAGGTGGGGCGGGGGAGGTGATTATCAAAGTATACGTGATAGTGATACACAGATGTCGGTGGGGGGAGAGAGAGCTCTGCGGGAACCCGGGAGAGGGCGATTTCAGGCAGCCTGCAGGGCAAGCCTGGCTTCATCGCTTAGGTGTGTGTTCATGCTTCAGGTCTCAGGCTGGCAGCGGGCGCAGGGAGTAGGTCAGGCTTCCCCCTCAGGCAACTTAGAGCCCACTAGAGAAAACATATTACATTAGGATTTATAGGCTAATAATTTGATCACAGTTTCCACAGGGAGTGAAATCAGAAGGAGCAAGTTGGATTATATAACAGTGGCCTCCCTGCTGAAGAGATCATGGGAGTCTGAAAGATGAGTTTTTGATTCTTTCTTAGCCTTGTGGTGTCCAGCCCTCTTTGTTGTCAGGAGATGAATAGAATTAAGGTGTTGAGTATGGCTTGCATATCCTCATGGTTATAGCACACGTTCAGGACTGGGCGCTGGGTCTGAGTTCTGGCTCGGACATTTACGATCTCTGTGGTGTTGGGGAAGACCTTAAACTTTTCCAGCCTCAGGTTCCCTGTGTGTGAATGGGGGGCAGTTACACTTGCTGGATGGTGGATGATTAAATGGCATACTGCCTCTCAGGAAATGTTAGCCATCACAGTCACCCCCTCTGCCCCTGTTAAAAGAACTTTTTGGACGCATTCATGCAGAAGTTAGTGGTAGGCAACTCATCTCCTCCAGGATAAGAGTTAACCAGTGGTTAGTTCTGAAGCAAAGTTGTCTACTTTCAGAGCCTACAGAAATCTCCTTGGCTCTTGACACAGGGTGTTGGATGGGGGAAGGTGTTAAAGGACCAACTATTTAAGTTACCATGGCTGTATAATTAAGAACCTGTGAATTTCAGGAAATTTCAAAAATCTGAGACAACGTGACATGATTTTTTTTCCACTTCCATTTGCAGATAGACTGGAAATGCATATGGAAGGGATTTTATTCTCACAATCTGCTTTCAGGGTGTTCAGGGTGGGCATTTTGCTTTTATTCCATGATGGAGGGTCAAAGGATGCAATGATAGTATTGAATCAGGTTGTTACTAAATGGAGAACAGAAATGTGAGACAAGGCAGAAGGAAACAAAAAAACAAAAAAATTCTAGGCTTAAGGGCATTACTGAAATAAAAGTCTAGTCAGCAGGTTTGGAATCAGATAGGCACACTGACTTTTCTCCTCTACCAAGAAGCCATAGGTATGTATGGCCCCTTTATAGTAGGTAAGACCACCACGACCTTTTCTTTGGATGGAATTATTGCCTGAAGATTACAGGGTTCTGAGGGGGTTTTCCCCCTTGGAAGGAAGCCCTCATCTTATGTTTCCCAACATATTGAAGGTATGCAAACTGGCTGGGTGTAGATTCATGGGAATTCCCTATGATCTTCTCAAAGTGAGAAGTGATTGACCCATAACCCTCATGTCTGAGACCTCAGGGAAATTTGTGGCTTGGAGCCTACAACCATTTCCTGATCATCCTGAGATTCCCTGCCCCAAGGCTGGGCACGCTGATCTCACTCTGGCCCCCAGTCAGCCCTTTTAAACCAGATGCGCTGTTCACCTGGCTCTCAAAGAGAGTGCAGGGACAGGGACAGCCTTGCCTTACCCGTGAGCTCCAGCTTGCAGAACCCAGCAAAGTATATGCCTACTTCCCGGGGATGAAAACTAACAGTACTTGACCGAATTGCCACTTTTAGTGTCATTCTCATCCCTCCCCCCCATTCCCCTCACTCTCTCTCTTGGCTGAAATTTGAACTTTTCTGTTTCCAGGCAGAGAAGTGCACCACCAAGAGCTGACCTTTCCTGAGCACCATGAAAAGTGATATAGGCAGAACTATTCTGTAAAGTCAATAGACACCAATGCCAGTTGGGGGCTTCTCTACCATCTGGCCAATCACTGAAAGACATCATTCAAGGCTCTGTGAGGTCAGTCCTGCCTGACTTCCAGACTCAGTAAAGCACAGTGGAAAGAATAGTAGAGTTTTAGAAGGTTTGGGTTCATAGCCAACCATGCTCCTCACTTATTGAAAACCCTCATGTCAGCCACTGACCTTCTTTGGGCTTTGGTTCTCTGTCATGAATTGGAGCAAGTGATTTTAGTGTGAGAATTCAATGAAGAACCATAGACAAACCCTCCTCTCACATACATGATACATAGTTAGCCCTCAGTATTGATTACTGTGTGTTTTTTCATCAAAAAGGGATTGGGTATTTGGAGTGAACTAAATGTCTGTTACCTTCTTTCTACTTTTCAAGCCAAAACGACTTCAGTCTGAAGGGACTTGTGCTTTACATCAGCTAGGTATTCTTTTCTTGCAAGAAAACATGGCTGTATGTCCATAGAATCCAGGGAAAGGAGGGACTAGGTGTTCTTGGTTCATTGTGAGCATTAGAAAGGGCAGGATGAAAGGGGGCATGTTTTTCATTCTATCAGCTTGAATTCCCTTTCCAAATTCCATTCTGGTTATATGATCAGGCTATTGCTGTACTTAAGGATGGCCACAGTCTGGCTGGAGGGGTAGATTTAGAAAGGAAGCTTTTTTTTTTTTTTTCCTTCTAAAGGCAGTACATGAAGCAGCAGCATTCAGAAGGAACGCGGTGGAATGTACTTCTGATTTGGGGACCACGGGGACCTGGGTCTGAAAACCGGCTTCATCACTCTGTGTTCTTGGTCTTTGGAAAAATTATTTGCTCTCACTCCTCTTCAAGCCATGTCTTTGTCCAATAGGCATGGTCCATTCCTTAGAGACATACTGTGGATATTTAGTGAGATGATGTGCACAAGGAATTTTAAGGATAGAGTGGCCTTTCCATACAACTTGGCTTTTGTTATCATTAAGATTAATTAAAATAACAATCCTTTGTTAAGCTTTTTAAACTTCCTATATTCTTATCTACTGATCTACTTGGAGAATTGCATTGGTTCCTGTTACAGTGAGGATCCTAAGGGGCAAACGTCCCTGTGCAGAATTAGAGCCTGAAGGCACACTGCCTGGCTCTAGGATTTTAAACCTTGTTATGTGTCATTCAAGATTCTGTGGAAATGTCCCAGAGGCTGAGAACAAAGGGGCGAGTTTTGCACCCGCCACCCCCCACTTCAACCAAAGCAGCCCCACATTTACCTCTCCTATTGGAGTTCTGCCATGAGTGTCCTTTCGTGAATATTTCCACAGCTAAATAAAAGTTTGAAAACCACTGTCTTAGGACATGAATTTCAGATAAGTCCTTACATGTGGATGAGCAAGAAAACCAAAACCAAACCAACACAAAGAAAGCCCTCTATTTATTGACCCCTTACTATGTGTCAGATACTGAGTCTGCCATATCTTATCTCATTCGGATGCCACCAGAGCCCCAAGAGATAGAGATCACCATCCTCTGTATATGGGCAGCGTCACGGAGGACTGGAAGATCAGTAACTTCTTGGGGAGAAGGATTCAGGCAGTTCAGTGGAAGATGAGAGAGGGAAGCCAGGTTTTTTCAAACAAAGCACAGAAAAGAAAACTTTAAAGACTGTAAAGCTGGTAATACCCCTTTTCAATCCTTATCTGATTCACACTGTTCTGAGCAAACAGGAGAAACATTCATACTGTGCGGCGTACCCTTTTCTTCCCCCAGACGCCGTCACCTGCCCGAAACACATATGGTCAAAACGCTATTACATCAACGGCAATGGGCTCAGATGCATGCAACGCCAGCAAACTTTCCGCAGGTTTCTTTAGCACTGAACCAACCTCCCCCCAGTCCTCACCTGGGCTTACCATATCGGAGGACAAGGCGGGAAGCTGGCTGGGGTGGGCAGCAGGTTTTATTTCTAAAGCACATATGGGAAAGCTTCATAGAAAAGGGGAAAAGGTCCACAAAACATGAATAAGAGGCATTCATTCTTCAAGAGGGGCTCCCCTGTCCTGCTCTCACTCTGGATGGAAAGCATTTCCAAAGAGTCCCCGGGCAGCATCGTGCTTTATGGCTGACAGCTTTAGAATCTGCAAATGCCCAAACTCAAAACCTTGTGCATTCTGCAGTCAGAACTCGACATGTACATCCAGCCCCTGGGCTGCTCCCTTTCCCGACCAGGGCCAAAACAACGTCCTGATTGTAAAAGACTGCCAACTCTCTGATCTGTGAGCCTAGTGAGACACCCTCAGACCCGTGAGATTGAAAAAAGGCGGGGGGGGGGGCGGTTAGGGGTAAGGGGGTGAGTAACACATGAAAAACAATCCAAGATTTCCTAAATGCCTCTTTTAACTTCCAAGGTGATGGCTGATTTTGATAATGACAAAGATTATCCAAACCTGCAGTTACTGAGCCCTCACTATCCCAAACGCTTTATGTCTTGTTAACTCCTCATAATGACAACAGCAGTTACTGTCTCCATTTTTGGTAAGTGGACACTGAGGCTCATAGAGGTTATATATTGTCATTGGGGTAACATCTTTAATGGTGGTGGTGGGGATACCAAAGTGACCGACCCCTCGCTTCAAAATCCAGAGCTCTTCTTAATCCCCTTACAACACTGGTGACAGAGAGGAACCCCAGGGCTCTTCCCACACCCCTCCAGGTAGAGCTTCCCACCCCTGGGACAAGGTGTTTGTCAGGGCTTTCGGTGACCAAGGTGAGGCGGGAGAGGTGATCCTAGAAAGATTCAGGATACTGCTGGCTCTAAGCACCCCTGACACGCACATGTACCCAGCCCAAGGATCAGTGACTCAGGAGGTCTCCACGGGAGTCCCCCTGCCCTTCAGGATAGAAGCTTGTGTCCACCACTCCCACCTTGTAGTCCACAGTTGTTCATGTGACCCTAGGAGTCACCTCCTCCCTCTGCCCTCTGGCCCTCATCCTTTTCCCCACCTTAACCACAGGGAGGATGCTTTGGAATGAGGGATGGATACAAACTTTTGTAAACTGTAAGGTGAACGCCATTTAGAAATACAATCTTATTGTTCTCTCTACAATCCTCTATCGACCTTCCCTTAAGCCATCCGAAAGTGAGGGCATGAATGATCTCCACCTTCAGCTTCTACCTCTCTAACTCTCAAACAAAAATACTCACAGGTGAAAGCCAGGCAAGGAGCTAAGAGAAAACTCTTACTTTTCCTCTGAAGAACGCAGAGATCAAAACTTTACCAAAAGTTCCTTCCACGTGCTGTTCCTAGAACTAAAACAAACCCACAGACACACACATACAAAAATCTCCGAGACTAGAAGCCGCAAGTAGAAGACAGTCAAGGTGTATCTGATCATAACAAATACCCCAAATCTGCCAGCAGCGAAGATACAGCAAAAGTGTTATAATTACGAATCCACAACATCTTTGGTACCTGGAATGCAAACAGTGAACCACAATGATCTTTGGCGATGGGAGTGAAACGCACTTACCTTTCCGGAGTTGAGAAAGACCTAGGTCCTTAAATGAACCAGCTCCATGGAATAAGTACCTGGCTCCGAGCAGCGGGGCTCCCGTGCGCTGCCCCCACTGTCACCCCCAGCCGCACAGTCTTTGTGCAGAGAGGCCGGTGTGTGTCTGCGCGCGGGAGAGCCTGTGACAGTAGGCAGGCTGTGGCCAGCGCAGCCAGCTTTGGCTGGCTTTATATAGCAGCTCCTTCCTCTGTAATGGGACGCCTCGCCTCCAGACATCCTTTCCTACTTTTTCAGTTGGTGAATTAAAGGAACAGCCCTCCCAGCGGAACGGGGTTAGCTCATGAAAGACGCACTCACGCCCGGCCCCCTGCCAGGAAAGGAACCCATTTGCATACAATTTATGGCGAAAGTAGGAATTCCAGCTTCCCTCGCCTCCTCCCCTTCTCCAAGCCGACCCGGAGCAGCTGTTAGCTAGGTGTGATTTTTGCTGTGCTCCCCAAACGGATTTTCTAATTGTTAGACAGAAGCCCAGGAAGGGAGAGGGAGGAGGATCCTCGGCTCTGGCGCCGCTCCTCGGGCAGGCTGACACCGCCGCCCGGAGCTCGCCTGGGCTCCGGGGCGGCAGCTGCTCGGCGGCACCTCGGGAAGGAAAGGGGCCAGCCCAGTTCCTGGAAAGAGGAGATAAAGCCCTCCAGAAGCATGGGGTGTTGGGGTTTCTCTGGACCAGCCTAGAGATAACCCAGGATTAGTGCTTAGCAGGTGGGGCAGCGCTAGGAGCGCAGATCTGCCCGCTTCCCTTGTGTGGGAGGGAGCCTTGCTCAGCTGCTCAGAGGCCCCACTGCCCTACCTCGGGGCAGCTTTTGGACAATGCCCATGCCCTGCGAGTAGGCCTGTCTTCTAGATGGCCCTTCCTGGGGAAAGGTCACTGAAGTTTCTTCTCAACGTGGAAAGGTGTCCAGCCCCCCGGGGAAGGGGAAGGGAACAACATAATCTTTGAGACATAAACCGTGCCTTTGCTCTCCAGCCTGCTGTGGACTCTTTCCAAGCTCTGAGTCATCCATTATTTGGTGTTAGCATGCACTGAGTACCCTCGGGGCACACACAGGCATCCGAGGCAGCGGGGAGGCTGCTAGGGCAGGCACCCACGCTGGAGCTTGTCACAACTCATGGCGGTTTTGTGAGAGTGGAGGGAGATGAGGCATCCCCTAACCTGTGGTCATCGTTGGACCTGTCTGTATGAAGTCTGTATTAGATGCTCTGCAAGGTACTTTATGAATATTATTTCATTACATGCTCACAGACACCGTGTCCAATAGGTGCTGCGGTCATCCCCTTTTGACAGATAGGAGAAACTGAGGTTCCAAGGAGTAACTTAACTCTACCAGGGAAATGTTTAGATGACAACACTGAGCTCTGTAGTTCTTTCTATTACACATCACTGCCCAGGGACATTGTAGATGATATTTAAATGTTTTATACCCTACTGAATTATAACACTTATTGTATAATAGTGTCTAAATATGGGAAATATATTTCTTTGTTCCGTACAGCTAAATAAGAGATCCTTGGTTTTTTCATTAATCACTAATAATGAAAGTTTCATTTATCTGCCTATTTTTAATTCCCTGTTGTAATTATTTCTGTGGGCCTCAGTTTCTCCATCTGGAAAAAGTGGGACAAGGTTAGGTCATCCCTATGATCCTTATGGCTCTGGCATTCTAGGATTCTCTGCTTAAGTGATGTTCGCCGAAGGCAAGAAAGCCCATAAATAGTCATGTCATAAAACAGCCATGTGAACTTCTGAACATTTTGGCTGGTTCAAATGTTGGTTGTTTTGGAAGTTTTAAATTCTGTATCTTAGCCAAAGTATGTTGCAGTAGCACAAGGCCGTGTCTTTTAATGAGTCGTGACTGCTTCCGTGCTTCTTGGTGTTCCAGATCCTACCAAGTTTATGTTCCAGGTTAGCGGCTAAAACATTAGCATAGTATAGGATACGTATCACATGGCATATAGATTATATTTACATATAATATGTCAGCCATACAGATTTGCAATTATGTATGTATTTAATTGAGGTAAGAGAGCATGCTAGAAAACTAGGTAATGAATACGATTTCTGGGAAAGTCCCAAACCTGACTTCCCTACCCTCGTACCATTCCACAACCATTGACCAGGGTCTACTATGGTGTCTTAGACAATTAGAGCGAAAACACAGCCAAATATCACCAGGCTGGCCCTCAAGGCAGGGCTAGGCCAGTGGAGCAAACAAACAAGAATATTACTAGGCATTAAGTTACTATAATAGCACTATATTCTGATAATATAGAAAAGACATAACTAGCTTTATTTATGCATATTTAGAAGAGATAGGAGTTTTAGGAATTTTCTCCAAAACCTATGTAGCATCTTGAGCCACACCTTGGCTTTTGACTAAGAGGAGTCCAGACAAGAAATTGTTTCCATCCCTCCCTGGACCTTTCGCAGCCTCCATTCCAGGCAAATGGGTCTGCATATGCTCTCCAATACCTGAACCTTGGTGAATGCTGTACTCTGCCTAGAATCCTTATCTCCACCTCCTCACATAGGCTTATCATCTAGTTCTGATCCAACTTCATGATGGAACTTTCCTTCCATAAGAAGTGCTTCCATGCACCATAGCATTTGGGAACTCTGTTAGGACACTCGTTATTTGTATGGGGTACTTGTGTGTTTAGTTTTTCCTTTTTTCACTCTAGGCTTCCAGAGGAGAGGGATCACACCTGATTTTTCTGTGCTAAGCACAAAGCCTTGGGTATTGCAGAAACTCAGTAAACGTTTATTGAATTCATGACATAATGGAGGAGCAACTGAATGTTTGAGATGCTGTGCTTTATCATTAGCTCTTCCTTTTTCATTCATAGAACATGAGAGGAAAGCTAGATTGTTGTGTCTAATACATCCATTGCACAGATGAAGAAAGGGGAGCCCACAGAGAAATGACTTGCCCAAGGCTACCATGGCTGCTTTCCACCCTAGACATTACAGTAGAGGATGTTTATAGAATTAATAACCATTCATCCTCCTGTTTGGCAGAGGCCACACCTCTTGGCATCAAATCTCTTATGGTCTTCCCTTCTTGGTACTGTCAGTGTTTTTCACGTGAGAGGGTGGAGTGAGCACTTGTAAACACCACGTCGGCATGGAGTTCTCAGCCAAAGACCGATGTTGTTGTTTGTGTATAGCCTTCCCTCACCCACTGCTGGTGGAGGCTGTGGTTTGGAGGGAGCATGAGTGTTTGCCTCAGGTGAGATCATTCTCATTTCCTTGAAGGTCTGTCAAATGTAATACTTTTTTTGTTTTTCCAGATAGATCAGCCAGTGAATGGCATGTTGGCCAGGACTAGAGTTATCTGAGGCAGGCAAGTATCCATGTCCTTGAGAAGTGTGGCACCCACTTCCCATGGGATCAATTGCTTCCCACTCCTTTGTTTCCAACCTCCTCTTCTTGGGATTCATCTAGTGTGCTAATTCCTGTCCAAAAATCCCACGTGACTCTACAATTGCCAGAAATCTCTCCCAAAGCAACGAAGGAGCTCTGATCCAACACAATGGGCTGGTCATTCAAGTAGATGCATTTGTTTAGAGTCAAAATTCCCCCAGCTTGCTGTCTGCAAGTCTTTGTTCAGTGCTTTTCTCCATTTCTTCTGATTTTTCCTTAGACGACAAAGGACGCAAAGCTCAAAGGCATCTTTGAATGAGTTACAACCTAGAGGAAAGTTTTCCTGCTCAAATGAATAGGGCAAATCAGCTGCATAATCAATCACTACAGAAAATTTCTGGTCAGCATAGCAGAGTGGATGGAGCTTTGGCTTAGAGTGACTTCAAGTCCTGATGTGCATCATCTTACTGTATGACTTTGGGTAAATCTCTTCCTTTCTTTCCTTGGCTCTCAGTGTCCTGGTTACCAAATGAGCAACCCTTAAGGATCTTAGCAACTTAAAAATTTTAAGTAAAAAAATCAAACAAAGAATTTAGAGGGCTCTGAGACTTGGCACATTGAATTCCCTGTCCCTAGAACAACCCTCCTCCCACTTCGTCCACATGGCAAATTCTTATATTGTTTTTCAAGATTTACTTCATTGTATGTCCAAGAACATTTCCATAACCTTACATGACCTCTTTTATTCTCATCCAGCCTTTCATTTTTAATTTTTGCGCATTTTAACCCCATTAGACCATAAACACTTTAAGGGTAAGCACCATACTTTTCCTCTCCTTATCAAAAGATCTGTTCATGACCATTTACAAGGTGAATTACCTCAAGGAAATCATGTCCCTTCTTCAGAACTCAGATTCCTCATTAGTGAGATGGATTCCTACCCTGAGTACCTCCCAGCATTGGTTTAAAGATTAAGGAGGTGAATGGAAGAGAAACTGTAATGACTTAGGCAGATTTGGGGGATGATGAATGATTTTTTTCCTAAAATCCCATCAAAAGCTTACACTTTGCATCTCTGTATTGGACTTATGAAAGTATGAGTCCCAGTTTCTATCTAAATTATTTTTTTCCGGGTTACTAGGGGAGAGAAAAGAGTTGAAGCCACCTGGCACTGTCTTATCTTCTAACACTTTCTAAAAACAGTTTCTTAGCTGGAGGCACAAGGAGAAGAGGAAGGATTCAAAAGGTTAGCATTGGCCCATTGGAAGGTCTGGAATTGTGGATTCCCTACAGATGTTTGGGGAAGCAGTTTGGAGCATGTTAACTGGTCTGAGCCTGGACTGCAGTGACAGATACAAGTGAGCCAAACTGTCTTGGGGTTCAATGCAGATGACAGAGGGAATACACAACTTTGAAGTTAATGCAGATTGAATATCTTGACTGATTCGTCACAGCTGAGTGAGACATTTGGGAGGAAGTTTAACTTATCTCTTTTCCTTATTTAGCATCTTGGTTTTTCTTAGACTTTGTTTGTGGACAACGATAGATAACAGTAGGTCACATTTATTGAGTAGTCCCCATTAGGGGAGCCTGGGACGCTCAGTCAGTTAAATGTATGACTCTTGATTTTGGCTCAGGTTATGATCTCACAGTCCTGAGATCAGACCCCACATCGGGTTCTGTATTGGGTGTAGAGCCTGCTTGGAATTGTCTTTCTGTTTGCTATTCTCCTTGCTTTCTCTAAATAAATAAATAAATAGTTCCTGCTATGTAGACACTTTGTAAGTAGTTAGCATGCATTTAGTTCCGTGATGTTTACAATGAACCTATTGGGTAGAGACTGTCATTATTCTCCTTTTCAGATAGGGATTAGGAAGTACAGAGATGTCAGGTATGTTGTGCCAGAAACAAGAGTAATAAATAAAGCAGGAAAAAGTTTCAAACTCAGCCTGTAAACTCTGTCCCCAACTTCCTATTATTGGGCATGCTTCCTTGTGTATTTAAGTTAACAATTACCCAAAGGCAAAGAAGACATGCTTGGACTCAGGTGGACCACCCTGACTGATTATGGAGTTTGTGCACAAAAAAATCTAATGGGGCAAGAAGGGCTTTGGTTAAGTGTCTCTGGGTGCTCTAGCAGCAGGGTGCAGGGGAAATTTCACACCCATCTGTGCTAATGATGGAATTATGAAAGTATCTGGCATGCGTTTGGCTCTTATCCTAATTCAACCACTAACTAGCTATGAAAAGAAGTGGGACCTTGGTCATATGACTTAACTCATGTGTTACAGGTCTTTCGTTTGTAAAATGAGTATAATAATAACTGATACTTCTCAGAATTATTCTTGGGATTTAAGGAAATACACTTAGTCAAATGTTTATGCTTGTTACACTCTAAGCAATCTCAAAATGGTGGTCATTGGCTATTATAGACACGTCACTTATCCTACCCTGGGCCTTTATTTTCTCATCTTTATCAGAAAGATCATCTCAGAGCCATGTTCCAGAAAGGTACTGAAATGAAATGGGTTAACAAAAAGAACATACAGAGATTGAGATGCACCTGGAGATTCCCAGGTTGACCAAAGTGAGCACTCTGATCACTCTACTCAAACAGTCTGTATAGATTTCCCCCTCCTCCTGCTATGCACATGCAATGCGTGCACACACACACACACACACACACACAGGTTCACTGAGTATTTTCTGAAGGGATATTTGATGTTGATTTGAGAGATTATTTATCTGAGAGAAATAGTGTCAGCTTCCTTTGAAAAGTGGAACTACATTTGCCTACCCCTCTGTAGTAGGCATTAAGGCCTCTGTTCTGCCACTGCTTTCTGAGTCTTTGCATATTCTGTTTCCCCAGTGATGTTATAGAATTCTTCCCTATTTGGAGTCGGATGGATGGTTATCACTTGCCTTCGGACCTGGAAGCTGCCTCAGCAAGACCTAGACATTGGTAGACTAGTAATGGGATCACTCTCCTCCTTGGGGAGCATCTGTGGGCTGACCTTTGTCCTAACCGGGCAGTCTTACCTCTGTTCCTTTCCCTATGCCACCGTTTTCTGACAGCAGGAGTGGTGGCAAATACACCCATTTATATTTTCTATATAAAATTACATTACAAAGCATTAATGTTACATCTGTTTTCACACCTAGGTTACCCCCATACTACAGGCTGGGAAACTGAGGTGATGAGAGGTGAAGAGGCTTGTTTAAAGTTCTATAACCAGTACATGGTTTGACAGAAAGTCTCTCCAAGTGAAATACTGGGATTTCCAAAGTGGAAACCATGTATATGGGGTATTATTTTATCAGTTTTATGAGGTACAGGGGTAAAAGAGAAGAAGCCCATCATTTGAAACTGGACAGATATGGGTTCAATCCCAGTTCTGCCATTTATTAGTGCATGAAGTGTTTCAAACGCCTTCTCTGCTGTGAGCCTGATCTGTGTCACTGTCTCTAAAATGGGGGTGTGAATATTCACTTCATTGGGTTGACAGGAAGACAATGGTAGGCTGATGAATGGCCCCCAAGATAGCCATGACTTAATTCCCCAGAACCTATAAATGTTACCTTATATGGCAAAAGGGGCTTTACAGATGTAATTAAATTAAGGATTGTGTCATAAGGAGATCACCTTGGATGCAATCACAAGTGACCTTCTAAGAAGGAGGCAGAGGGAGGTTTGATGGCAGAAGAGGAGAGGGCAGTGTGATTAGGGAGCAGATAGTGAAGTGGTCACATGCCAAGGAATGCTGGCCGCTACTATAAGTTGGAAGAAGCAAGGAATAAGAGTCTCTCTTGGAGCCTCCACAAAGAACCAGCCCTGTGGACAACTTGATTTTAGCCCAATAAAACTCATTTTAGACTCAGTTATCCAAAACTGTAAGATGATAAATTTTTGTGCTTTTAAGCTGCTATATTGTTGCTGATTTGTTACAGCAGCCACATGAAACTAACACAAGGTCTCAATGGGATGATGTCTCTGCCTTGTGCATGGCAGAACCTTAAAAATGGTAACTCTATCCCACTAGATTTCCAAATACCTTCTTATTGCACCTCTTTTAATATGACTTTTTAGGTACTGTCTGGAAGACAGGGAAAGAAATGGAAATTGGAGGGAGCTCAACCTCCCCCATTAGGCTGACAGTTCTGAAGTGGCCTCTTAATGTGGGGGGTTAGCAGTGTTGAGTGATTTAGCCCAGAGACAGGGGTAAAACTGGAATTAAACATTACATCCTTAACATTCCAGAGTCAGCCTGACCCTAATAAGTGTCAGGCTTATCTGGGTAACTGCTCATCTATAACTCTGAGGACCCGTCTGCAGCATACTTTGTCAGGTTGAAAGAGCTAAGAGATCATCGTGCTGAAGGGAGAGATAAGAAAAGGAGGCTCAGAGCAGTGGCCTGCTTTGCCCACACATTGTGAATTGTGGTCGGCTGAGGCTAAAATCCAACTCTCCTTATTCTTGGAGCAATGTTTCACACGGAGGAAGTGAGTTGTCTGGATATCTATAAGACTCACCGAAACTGGAGGAGTTTATATCTTTGAAAATCCTTCACGCAGAGCTTGAAGTCTAAGTCTATGTAGACTTCGAAAGAACAGATAGAAGAAGGTGATGGAAAAGAGTAAGTGGACACTCGCCAGGCACAACAATCTGCAAGTCCTCTCTTATCTGCTTCCTTCAGGTGTCCATTTCACTCAGTGACCTCATCAGACGGAGCTATAGTATCTGGGGACTGAAGGAGCCCCACAGTGAGGTGCCAAGCCAATCTTTCAGACACTGTCTCAGAGAATGGCCTCTGTTGGGGAAGTTCGAAGCTTTCTAAATTCTTTGGAACACCTGTCCAGGCCAGGATTGGACCTGACTTGCAGAAGGATGGGACACAGGGAGTTCTCTACAATAAGTATAGATACATGACTCACTGTTTGAGACAGATGATAGAAGACTTCCTCCCTGAAAATACTTTATAAGGAAGTTATGGTGAAGCCTTGATAACCCCCATGGGCAGGAGGGGTGGGAGCCAGAATAAATCAGTGGGACAGCTGCATTGTAGAAGACCAGTGGAGGGATGATTACTTTGAAGTAGTATACTCTGCCAGTAGCTCGTCTATGCTAGTATAGTGTTGCCAACGAGAGATCTTCTGATAGCCTTGTTTAATGAACAAAAATCCGTAGTGAATGGATGCTTTTAAGGGAAGCGGAAGTACTTTGGCTCTTGAGCAAGCTGCAATCTTGTTTGCATTACCCAACAGATGATTTATGTGAAACTGTTGGTATCTGACTACATTTGACCTTCAAAGATGGCACTTACAGATTTGTTCAACTAGTGAACTTAGGTCTTGCTAAGATCCCAGCACCACAGTTGGGGATGCAAAGAGCAGAGCCACTTAGTCATAGGAATGCAGTCTTGAACAATATCTGCCATGACCAGAGCTGGAGGAAGCATTCAGTGGTTCCCAGATGTTCTGGGACCTGTAAGATGCCCTGCGCTGCTGAATAAACCAGGAACAACTCCCAGCAGAGTTGAGATTGAATTTTACTAAATACTTGGTAACTTTTATTTTATTATTATTATTTTTTAAAATTTTACCAGTTACTTGGGTGAAGACATAGAGCAGAAAGGTAGAGTTAAGAGAAATGAGAAATAAGAAAATGAGATGTTTTCTATGCTCCAATATTGCAGAGTATTGTGTCTACTACAGGACTACAGACATAAAGCTACCGGTGTATGACCAGCCACAGAAAATCCCAATCTCCTTCTTCCTTCCCAAGGATAACAATCAAAGAGAAGTAATGAAGGAAGTTGTTTTTCATGGGAGTTGTGTGATGGTCAGAGGGATGAGACCTGTAAGTCTGCCAGACTTCCCAATGCCCAGGCACCTGCTTTGGAGGCTAACCCTTCTGGCTATGAAGTATCTGTGGCTTAATTAACTGTTTCCTTTGTGCATCAGGTGTTCCCGTCTCCAAAGGTGTGGAGGTTAGAGAATGGAGAGTTTGTCTCCAAGACTTCTGAGTCCTTTTGTGCTCTCTAAGCCAAACAAGGCAATAGGAACATCTGATTTCCTTTGGGTAGCTGAGAAAAATGCCCAATGGCAAAATCATTCCCTAGGTCTCGAATGACCCAAAGAGATTTAGCCAGCACCTTGACCAGTGGCTGGCACATAGTAAGCACTCTATAGATATTTGTTTTATGGATGCCTGAATCTAATTATCTTTGAAGCACAAGCTTGGATGTGAAAAATCTGGCTCACACTTTTCCCTTATAAAAAATAGCCAATTTAATACAGAATTATTGACTGCCTATGATTTTCTGTAGCAATAAAAATAATGACTGCTATCTTTTGTCCCTGATTGTTGGATGTTGAATGAACACAGTTGGTAGCAGTTAGAACTGCTGAAGCCTAGAATTGATGAATTGAGTAGGAAGATATCAGAGTGGTTATTTTGTCTGAGTTCTAGTTTGGTCAATGATGCCTCTAAGATGTGAATATCTTTATTTTACAAATTTTATCTATTGGACTCAGACATATATCACACCTTGAGTACAGGTAATGGGACTCTGTCACAGGGATTAAAATGTGATCCACCCAGTTCTGCAGGTGTTTATAGCCCCATGGAAGAAGACAGATACAGAAACAGGTAATTGCAGAACAATGTAATATGTGTTGTTGTGAAAGTCACGGTGAGGGGCTATGATAATGATGCAGAGGTATAGAGAACCTAATTTTTTCCACTGCTTGAATGCTTCCAGTATTGGGGGATTCATGATCTTACGAGAAAATGCAGGGAGAAAGAGTGCATCAATGTCCTCTATGTACCCGACATAGAGTATTTATTATGTGCCACATACTAAGTCGGGTGCTGGACAAGCATTGAATAAAAGGTGCAATCCCCACTCTCATTGAACTTTCTGATTTATGGGTGAGATGACAGTTCAACATATAAATACACACAAAATATATAATTACAGACAAAACAGTGATGAGTGTGATAAAACAAGAACTCAGTGCTGTGAAGTTCTCATTTCCTGGACTTAGTTTAGTCCTGAGGGTTGAGTATTTTTTAAAACTTCTATTTATAAAAAATAATCTAATTATTCTTTGTAGACAAAACTAATTTCTGCAGAAAATACTAAGACACTTAAAAATGCCTTCCTATTTATAGAAAAAAATAACATAAGCTCCTGTTCTTTATTAATGACACTGGCTTTCTTTGCAATTTGCACAATGGAGATGTGAATTTTTACTTGACTCATTTAAAATATATTTATAGGGGTGCCTGGCTGGCTCAGTCAGTTGGGTTTTTGACTTTGGATCAGGTCACGATCTCCTGGTGCCTGAGTTTAAGCCCCACGTCAGGCTCTGTGCTGACAGCTCAGAGCCTGGATCCTGCTTCGAATTCTGTGTCTCCCTCTCGCTCTGCTCCTCCCCTGCTCATACTCACTCAAAAATAAATATTAAAAGTATTAAAAAAACAAAAGCTGTTTCTATAATATTTACTTTGTGCTATGGACTTATGTGCATTACATATGGTAACTCATTTAATCCTTATAACCTATCAGAGAGGTGTTATCATTTTTTCCACTTTACAGTTAAGGAAACAGCTCAGGAACTCAGAGAGGTGAGATAACTTGTCTAAGGTTGGGCTGATAAGTGGCAGAGTCAGGATTCAATTCAGTTCATGTGGTCCCCAGAGCCCCTGCTTATCACCACTATCCTGCTGCCCTTTGAGGAATTACTAAGGCAAATGAGCTCTGAAATGTGCCCATCTGACTGGTGCGAGAGCTGAGTATTTTAATCTCTGTTTTGTTAAGGAGTTAGCTGAGGCTCCCCATTGTAAAGTGCTTTGCCCAAAGCCACACAGCTGGTAAGTGTCAGAGCTGGAATTAGATCCCTGCACTGTCCAATGCCAAGTACAAGCTTTCAGCTCCACATCATCACTGAGGAGCCTCATGGTATATGGGCCACTGCATCCAGGGACAGAATATTAGAAACACAATCATTGAAACATACTCTTTCTCTTCAGCATGCTATTTGTTTTATATGCCCTTAACATGTACCGCTGACTTAGGGGATAATTATATGCTATCTCATGCTGATATATAAATGTGGGTTGTTTAGTCTTGTTTAAGTAAGAGCTTAGGAAGTCTGATAGTTCCACTTGAATCCACCCACCTCTGTCTAAGCTGATGCTGAATGTAGAAATTCTCATAAAGTACTCACTGGTTTAAATCTTTGAGTTTGAAATTTTTATGATGTTGCATACAGACTTCAAAATGATGACTAAGATTAGCCAATGGCTCTGAATTTGCACTTTAAATCATGCAGACCTGGGTTCAAATCCCAGCTCAATGGCTTTCAAGCTTCATTCTCCTGGGCAAGACTGGCCACCTACCCGGGCCTCAGTGTTTTCATTCATGAAATGAGGATAAGATCACTGACATTTGGGGCTGTGGTTAAAAGCACTTAATACTATGCTTAGAAGATAGAAAGGGTTGATTGGTAACTATTATTGCTTCTAGATTTTTCTCTTTATTGAATAAACATCATTTGAACTATCAAATAAACTTCCATAGCAGTTTTTGTTTCATTTTTTAAAATGCTTTTTATTTATTTTTGAGAGACAGAGAGAGACAGCGCAAGCAGGGGAGGGTCAGAGAGAGAGGGAGACACAGAATCTGAAGCAGGCTCCAGGCTCTGAGCTGTCAGCACAGAGCCCGACACGGGGCTCAAACCCACAAACCGTGAGATCATGACCTGAGCCGAAGCCGGACACTTAACTGACTGAGTCACCCAGGCGCCCCGACTGGAGATATTTTTGACTGCCGCAACTTGGCGGGGAGCTAGTGGCTAGAGGCCAGGGGTGCTGTTGAACATCCTGCAGGGAGAGGTCCCCCCCACCTCCCAAACAAAGCCTTAGGCAGTACGAACACACCAGGAGCGCTGAGACTGAGGAGCCCTGGTTTATACCCTCTAGCGCGTGCACACACAGAAGCTCACACTCCCCTCAAACCCCTTGTCTGCGTGAAGGGAACAGTGTGTGCGGGACCTGAGCCTGAGTGAGCTCCAGGATGATGTCATGCTGGGGGAGACCCACACAGGCCTGCGGTGAGACACATCACCCATGGGGGATCTCACCATTTCCGCACAGACCCCTCACCTCACGGTCGCCGCCGCCTCATATCCTGCTCTGGTCCCTCTTGGGAACATGGGAAGCCTCGCAGCAGATGGGGTTTCGCTTAGTCACATTCTCTGTGGTCAGGTCGGATTACATCCACAGCAGCTCTGGCTCTGAGAGACCCACAGTTGCCTGGTGCTCTCTGGGCTGGCCTTTGACCTTCCAAAGCCAAAGGCATCCCAAGATGTGCAAGGAGAGGGGTCTGTTTGCAGTTCTATCTATCATAAGGGAGAAAGGTAAGAAATAGAAAAAAGCAAAGGATGCTGGAATCCTCTTTCAAAGGTGGGGACTGCATGTTTCTCTGTGTGTATTTCTTGAATTTATCACACCAGGTGTTAAGCAGTCTGTAATTTTTAAAAAAGAAACACATAAATGATAGAAATCTTGAAGGAGTTTGTATTTCACAGGAAAGAATAAGAATGGGTGCTAATATTAAGTGATCATAATATTCCAAATACTATGTTATGTGTTTAACAACTATTATTTCATGTTAACTCTGAAACAGTGATGTGCGGATTAGCATCTCTGCTTGAGAGCTCTTATAGGGTGAGTGAAGCTGGGTGACCCAAAGGCACAGACATACTAGGTGACAAAGCCACTAAGTGACAAAGTGAGTAAAACAAATTTTATGAAAAGCTAGACAGTCCCTGCCACAGTGGGGATCAACAAACTTGTTCTTGCATTTGGAAGAGATGGTCAAGGATATGGAAGAAATTTTGGGAGCTAACTGATCTGGCCACACTCCTCAGGTCTCACCCTTCAGTTGACTATTCATTCTATGTATAGACCTCCCTCCTGGGTGGCAATAGGGACAAGGTAGTGAGAAATCCCCCCCTGGGGGTTGGAACAATTTATAGGATGAAAATAGAAAATAGAAAATAGAAGGATTAGTGGGGCCTTCTTATATCTGTTCCATGGGAATCTACGCATCATAATTAATTCATTGACTCATTCCATAAGCATTCCTTTGAGCTACTATGTGCAATGCTAGGCAGTGAGGAACCTAAATATCTATCCAGTCTCCACTCCTGAGGAGCTTATACTCAAGTGTGGAAATGATGAGGAATGGGTTTGTTACAATCCAGCAGAGTGAGTCCTGTGGCAGAGGTAGGTACAAGCTAGGTAAGGATCATCTAACCCAGGCTGGACAGAGGATTAGCTGATTTATCTTTACACTGAGTCTTAAAACATCTTTAAAGCAAAGCAGTTGAGAAAGGATGTTCTGGTAGAAGACATAACATGTGCAAAGGCAAGGAGGCATGGAAGAACATTCAGGAGCAGTGAGTAGTTCAGGAGGATGAATACAGGATCCATAAGGGAGAGATATGGCCGGACTAGATCATGATGGCTGGCCCTAGTGAGAACTTGCTGCTTGTCCACAGTGACCTGGGCACCAGCAGCACACTCAAATGCATGTCACTAGGCTAGTGACTTCCTCTAGTCATGTGTCCTTCCATCTGTGGTCCACGTACAATCTCTGCTACACTTTCTAGCCTCTTGTAGGACTCATATGTGCCAGAAAGGGCACTGATTCTCTGCCCACTTGGGTACCACTCTTGGTTTTCCCAAGGACTCTCTAGTAAAAGGATTTCCTCCATTGCTCCATCCCCAGGGGACTGATAACTGTTTCCAGTCTCCAGAGAAGAAGATTGAGTCATTGTATCATCACTCTACAGTGTCTTAACACCTCATGGCCATTGGTATTCATGAAAGGGACAAGTTATGAGGATGCGCTGGAACCTAGAATCTCAGTTTCTCGTTTGTAATCTATTGTTGGATAGGAAGCAGAAACACATGGAAAAGATTTGATAATGTTAACAAATGACACAATAGTAACTGGTTGAGCCAGGAAACATTTCTTTCCTCACTCAAATGATGTGCTTCACTTACACACAGACTTCTGGGAAAACAGCTTTCTCATCTAAAATGCCATTTCATCTTCCAATGCTCAGCTCAAATGCCACCTGCTCTGTAAGTCATTCCTTGATATTCTGCTCAGAACGCCTCTCTGCATTTTACTTGTATCTCTGTTCCTTGATTACTCACTTTGCCAGGATCTTAAATAATTGCTTCCATATGTGTCTTTCTCATGAGATTATAAAAATAATGTCACATTTATTATGAGCCTGCCTGTGCCAGGTACTGGGATAATTGTTTTACACATTTTTTTTCATGGAATCTTCTCAATTGACTATGGGCAGATGCTACTAGTTCCATATTAAAAGTGAGTAAATGGGAGTTCCTAGATATCAAGCCCTGGAGTATTTAAAAACAGGGGTGTCTGGGTGGCTCAGTTGGTTGTGCGTCTGGCTCATGATTTCAGCTCGGGTCATGATCTCACTATTGCGGGATCAAGCCCTGAGTCAGACCTTCTTAAGATTCATTCTGTCTCTCTCTTTCTGCCTCTCTCCCATGCTTATCCTCCCCCCTGCTCTCAAATAAAAACAGATGTATGCCTCATCTCACTCTGTATGCTCCACCACTATGGCCTAATAGTTCCTGAAAGTGGTAGGAACAAATATCCTTGGAATTCTTCTTTTCCCTTCCCAAGTAAAGCAATATCCATCGAAGGCTTGTTTTATATTAGAAAACGAATACTAGGAACGCTAACAGTAGTGTAACCAAGGAGTCAGAGCACTAAATCTTGGGCCTCTGCCCCAGGCATTTACCATAGGAAACGTATTGTTCTGTGCTTCATCATGATACAAAGAATTTTCAGTGATGTTGTGATATATTTTAGGATCAGACTTACAAAACTTCTCCAAAATAGTTATGTGTCACCATGTGGAAACGGTTAGGGCATGTGGGCCACCCTATGTCTTACCCTTTTTCATCTTTTTTCTTGACCTTTAGCAAGCCCAGTGTGTCTTTCCCTTGAAAGAGCTTATGAAACACAACCTTTCCTTGGGTCAATCCCTGATTAAAGGAAATCTTTAAACACCTGCTTCTGTGTGTGTGTGTGTGTGTGTGTGTGTGTGTGTGTGTGTTTTGGGAAGGAGGCAAAAGTGAGGAGGTGGTTTCCATTCAGTAGTCTGGGGCCCATCGTAATGGAAAATTCCCCCCCAAAAAGGAAATGTTACAAGAGCTCTTCTTTCGCAGAGCTTGGAGTGGATTCCTTTCTGTTTTTGGAAAAGCAGGTGTGAAAAATCCATTATGTTCTCATCCATGGTCAGAAGGTCTGCTCAGACTTTTAAAATTGTGGAGAAAGCATTTTAAAATTGTGGAGGAAGCATTTGTTAGCCTCTGTTTTCAATTAACTGGATGAGTTGGTTCCCCCGCTAAGGGAACATGGTCTCACAGAGATGATGAAGCCATCTTTACTACCCCCAGGAGAGGAAGGCTGGAGGTGGCCATAATGAGTTAATGACAAAGTTCAAGCTCATTTAACTTCTGTGATCACTCGGTTTGCAAACACAGCATCTATTATGAGAACATATAGTGTCCATTACAAGGTGGAGATGATAATGAGGATATATGTGTGTGTGTGTGTGTGTGTGTGTGTGTGTGTGTGTATAATCACTTGCTCTATATTTAGTATTGTTCTGGAAACTGAGGAATTTAGATGTACCACAGGGCTTGCCCTGAAGAGGAGGAGGAGAAGGGAAGAGAAAAGTAAAGTGACAATTGTAATCCAGTGTGGTAAGTGCCCTGATAGAGCAAGCAGATGATCTACGGGGGTGGAGGTGGGGAAAGCTTTCTAGAGAGGGTTACACCTGAATAGAGTCTTGGACATACTTTAGAGTTACAGAGGAGAGGGAAGGAAAGAAGAAAGGGAGTTGGAGAGGGACAGAGGGATCTGCCTTCTCAGTATGTGGAGATGAGAAATGGCATCCTGCATTCTGGAAATGCTGGTGGGGTGGCAGAGGGAGAACTTGGGGTGGGCTTGTGAGAAGGGCAAGGTTGGTAGGTTCTCATGCAGGCCTTGAAAGCCATGTGAAGGATTTTCATCTCTCCACCAGCTAGGTGATGGGAGGCCATTCTGGGATGTCAATAAGGCAGAGAAAAGGATAGATTCATGCCTTCGAGATATCATCCTGGTCACAGTGTGAAGTGGAGTTAAGAAGAAGGAAAAATGGAGTCCGGGAGACCACTGAGTGGCTGTCATAGTCATTTAAGCAAGAGATGATGGTGGTTTGGGCCAGAGTTGGAGCTGTGGGGATGGAGGGAAGTGGAAGGTTTTAGTGATATTAAAGACAAGCTTGCCAGAGTTTGGTGACTGAGCAGATGTGGGGAACAAAATAGAGGGAAGCAGCATCCTGGAGGGGGTGCCCACTGGATGGTGATGCTATTTACTGAAGTGAGACCAGGAGAAGAATGAGGATGACAACCATTTGAACCTGGCAGTTTCAGCTCAGGGACAGAGACAATAGCAGCAAAAAGACTCCTTTGTCACCCTGGCCTCAACAGGACATAATGCCCGCGTCATTCATCTTTAGACATTGTCTATGAGCATGTATGTAGAGCCCTCTCACTTTCAAAGGAGCCAAAGGTAGGCCAAAATCATCTCTAGAGGGGTTCTCTCACTGGTTTGATATGCTTTTATTCTCATAGTCCAGGATAGTAACACAGTGCATGTAAGCCAGAATTCCACAGCTAACTAGTGGCAGGATGGGAAGAGTTATTTCTTCTTCATCATTTGGTGCTTATTGTGAATTTAGTTGTATTTGCAACTGGAAAGTGGATATTTTAAACCTGGAAGGGAGAAAATCTTATTGTGAAAATATGATCTGTTGTTTCTTTTAGGGAGCTTTTAGGTTCCTTCACATTTCGTTCTCTATGGCTATTTGCTGAGAGAAGGAAATAGGTCAACCATTATGAGGATGCTGAAAATACAGGGTGGTCTTAGTTGCCCATCCAGAAGGAGCTCAGGAAAAATCAAAACCATATCAGCAACACTCCACTCAACTGGCTACTGTCCTTATGTCACCTTGGCCCAGGAAAACAGAGGCACAGAGTAGAGGTAACACAGGCTTGCAAGGCCTTTTACTGAAGGTTTCCACTCACCCCAGCATCTCCCACACTCACAGTGTTCCAGATAAGTCCTCTAGCCAGATGAGTATCATCAAATTATAGGACTGGGGTGAGAGTAGACAGAAGTACAAGCAGGATTTATACCCTGATGGGGGGATTAACTTCACATATAACAAATGGCTTTTACCATACATACTGAATTGCATATTGCCTTACTCCTTTCCCTTTTGGACCTCTTTCCGTATAAATCGCCACGTGCCCCATTCTTTTTAGCAATAACATCACATTCAGGTGAGTCCAGACTTTTGACAGTGTAAACCGTGCTACAGTAAACATCCATGTGATTTCATCTTGGTGAGTTTCTGAGAATGTATTTGAAGGATAAGTTCCTAGACGTGGACTGGGTGCAACAAAGCTTTCAATTCTCACATGGGTGAGAATTCTCACCCATATTGTCACATGGGTTTCTGAAGAGGTGATACCAACTTACACTCCAAATTATGGTATATAGGAGTGCCAGTTCCCTCACATCCAGCCAACACTAGGTATTTTCAAATGTGAAGAAGAGGATTTGAACAGTTCTGAATTAGACTTGAAGCATCCCTCTTGGCTGCCCCAACCTGTGTCTCCCAAAAGCAATAAGGACGGGTGATGGTGAATGCTACAGCCTCTGCTCAGAGGGCTGAATGCTCCTGCTTCAGTGGGAACAGGGGGTGTTTCTTCACACTGTGCCCTACTTGGCTTCTGTTCCTGACAGACCCAGCCAATGTGGGGAGCCAGCCGCTCTGACGGTGAGAAAGAGTGGATTGGAAACAAATTGATCTTTTCACAGCTGGCCTTTCCCTTCAGCTTGGACCCAGCTCAGAACAAGGTCACTGATGTTCTGCTGCAACAAAAATGGCATTATTGAGGACTGCCTCCTTTGGGGGAAGTGTCATTCCCCAAGAATTGCCTCCGCAGTGTCAACCATGACAAGCCCGGAGACAGCATAGCTGTGAGTCTCCAAGGGTCTCCAAAGCAACACTAAAATTGTCCATCCTGTTGACCACGGACTCTTCTATTGGTGTCCACAACTTTATTTAAAGGATGTCAGATAACTCAATTCAACAGACTATAACCTCTTGTTTATCCTTTTTGGAGGCCTGTGGTCAGTGGGATTCAGACTTTGGGATTCAAAGAACTATGTGAGCAACAGAGGAAAGAATCTACTGTTTATATCTAGCACCACCACCTTATCACTGTTCATCTTATTACCCTTCTGCCTTTTTTTTCCACAGTGCTCATTCCAGCTGAAAGAAATCACTTGTTTATCTTTTTATCGATTGGATCCATTATGAGAGTAAAGCCTCCAGGGGGGCAAGGCCCTGTTCAGTTCATGACTGTATCATCAGTCCCGAGAGTACCACCCGGCCCATTGAAAATGCTTGATACGTCTTTGCTGAATGAATGAGTGAATGAATAAATGAATCAAATGAATACCTCCTGTGTTGCATAATTTTGGGCATGTGATGCCATTTAGTATTTAAACTTAAGAAGGTCTAAATAGTTTCATTTGTGACTAAGGATTTTGGGTTTCAGAGATTAAATAACACTTCCAGAAACACATAACTGGTAATTGGTAGGTAACTGATTTTCATTTAGTCCTGACTGACCTGAAACCTATCTCCTAGGCCACTGGGATTCTGACTTTTGAAAGTTTAAACTCAAAAACATTAAAGGCATTTGGAAGCAATAAGGGACATGGTCATTGAAGACATTGCCAGGTGAATATGATGAAGCAGATAGTCCTCACTGGCCTCACCACAGTGAGCAATTCCCAGCACATTAAGTGTTTATTAAATCTATATTCATTTGGGGACAACAGTAGGGCTAATTTATATGAATTTGCACGAGTTTGGGACCTCTGAACTGAGTAACAAGGACACTCTAAAAGATGCTATGTTGACAATGAGTGACTGTAATGAAGGGCACCAATATTTTACAAAGTTATGTTGTGTGCAAGAAGTCATGCTTTAAATATGTGATTTCATTTAGTTCTTACAACAGCATTTCTCCTTTTCTTTTTTCTTTCTTCCTTTTCTTTCTCTTTCCTTCCTTCCTTCTTTCCTTCCTTCCTTCCTTCTCTCCCTCTTTTGTTCCTTCCCTCCTTCTTTCATTCCTTCTTCCTCTTCCTTTAGACAAGAATTTGGAGATTTAGGTTGGGTAAGCAATACTTAACAGTAGGACCAACACTTGAACCTACAGCTTTATATCTGTAGAGCCTCTTCTCTTTCTGCTCACCATGCCACTGAGTATTGGGCAGGGACTATGGTCTCAGTTGACCAAGGACAGTCATAGGCACAGAGGGTACTGCATAAATGACTCATTGGCAGACCCCTAACAGTCTGCTCCTCGGCCAGTGATCCCTAGGGCTACTTGGGGTTTGGCATCATGCCTGGTATGACTTTATCCTTTAACTGTTTCTTTTGTTGGCCAGACCCTGGAGGGAGCCCTGTCTCCTCCTTGAAACCCTGTGCTGGAATGAGAGATCTCCACAAGGGTTCTGGAAGCCCACACTCAGTGCTGTGGATTTTTCCCTGAGAACTGGCTGTAAGGTAAAGCTCTGAGATCAGTCCTTCCAGCTCCCAACTCAAAGATCCACAAACTCCAGGCTCCCAGGGGTTTTGAGCTGGCAGTTATAATGAAATATTAGCAGAGGATAAAATGATTTTTTCCCCCTACTTTGGGTTTCTAATCAGGACAGCATGGTTATGGGATGATTTATGTACTTTGAGTATTTTTAAAAAGTTTCTTTTAATGTTCCTCTCTAGTCATTTCTCTTATCACTTGGGCTCAGCTTGGTGCTTCTCTGGAATTTGCTTTCTGCCCCTCTCATCTATAAAATGCCAAACACATGTCCCCAGTCTGACTCCATGAAACTGAGAATCTTTGGAAAACTCCTTAGAAAAAAGCCTTATAGATTTTGTTTTGGACAAAGTCAGCCCCAAAGAGGTACTTGAAGTATTTGGAGATGAAATGGTCATCTGAAATAACAAAAACCCTAAAATAAATAAATAAATAAATAGATAGATAAATAGATAAATAAATAAATAAATAAATAAATGGGAGTTTCTCCAAAGCATTCTGATCTTTATTCATTGTTTGTCCATTCAACCAAAATTTGACAAATTCTCATTAAGTATTTACTCCATGTTAGACATGATGCTGAGTATGAAGAACATAATAGTAAATTAGATAGAATCCCCTTCTTGGGAGCTCATGGTCTATAATACCAGCCACATGAGTACTGCAGAGCATTCCCTGCTGGCCACCCCTACCTGTGAGTCCATCTTGAACAGCTCTTCCCTCCTGGCACCACTATTCTCATCTCATTACCCACCTGCTGCACAGCCCACATTATATATGTGAGAAAATTAAGGTCAAGAAAAGTGAGGTGACCCACATATGATCACCTGAAGTGTAACTGTCAGTTTGGTCTTGAATTCCAGTCCTCTCACTCCCCCTCCAGTATTCTTTCCCATGGACTATAGGGATATTTGAAAGTCATCTATGAATCTCCTTGCCATTTACCCTTTCAAACCCATGCAGATTCACTTTCCTCCAACCATATGAGAAAGCCAAAGCCCTGGATACATCGTGTTCTCTGCTGCCTTTGTGTTTTTACAACTACTACTCTTATGCTACTACTGCAACTCCCAGAAATAATAGCTAATACCTGTTGAGATCCTATTCAAGGTCAAGCACTACTTTACATCATGGACTCAATCTTCTGGGCAAGGAGATAGGTTCTGTTATTATCTCCACTATATGATTTACAAAACTGAGGCTCAGAGAAATTAAGTAACTTGCTTGAAAGGCTGGGGTTGAAATGCAGGTAATACAGCATCAGAGCCTATGTTTCTCTAGAGGGTCTACAACGATCTGTTGAATGACTGACTGAAATTGAGTTCCTCTGTTGCTGATTCTGAAATGTCATTTTAATCAGAAGTCATAGGTAAATTATTATCTGCTAGAGATAGAAATAGAAGTTTCCTAAATTAGGTTGACCAAGAATCTTCATTTCAATCTATTCAACCCTTACCTCTGCACCCATCATACAAAAGCATTAACTATATGAGATGAAAGATAAAGTGGTTTATTAAATTTATTCATAATTTAGCTATATGAGCACATGAGGGTGAGCACATGCCTGTGTACATGTTCTGATGTTCCTGGAGACATTCATGCTCCTCTTGAAGAGAGCAGTGGGAGATGTTTACCTGAGAGCCCTTGGCCTGTGCTCCCACATGCCTGGGGAGAGGGAGCTGTCAGCAGTGTGCCAAGTAAGGAGTTCCATACCCTCTACTGTGTCCTTGGCCCAATTCTTTAAAGTGTCTCCAACATTTTGGAAGCATAATAAGAAGTAACATCATTCCTGGCATTATGGGACCATTGAGGAATGAAGTATGTCTACGGAAAGACAAATACCTTCACATCTTACCCACTTCCAAACCCTCTCACAGCATATCTAAGAACTTCTCATTAACTCTACTTCATGCTTACTGGATCTACTCACTTGGAATTTTCCCCTGTGAATCCAGAGTCTGTGCTTCATCTCCTCAGTTCCTCCAGGCTCCTGTCATACACTGCCAGAACATTTTGTTCCACAGCTGTTGATAGAGACCTGTCGATGTAGTCAGAGGAGTTGCTCAGCATCCTAAAAGCAAGACCAAAAGGAGTGAAAAAAAAAAAAAAAAGGAAGTCAACGTTAGTAAGTGATTGACCTCATTCTGTAGGAATTCCTTTTGGAAAGGGAGCTGCAGAGTGTTGTGACAGACGGTAAATCATCTGTAAGAATGTTTACCATGGAATTCTAGCAAAAGAAATGGTTCAAGAAACTTCCTGGGTACACAAATGGAGTCTGCTCAGAGGCCCCAAGGGGGACCTGGAAAACTTGAGCCACGCGATGGAGGTTGTCTACTCTAATGCGGGGGTCATTCAAAGCTGCAGGAGCGCTTGAGTTACCCAACCAGCTAGGAAGGTGTTTTGAAAAAACAAAAAACAAAACCAAACCCTTCTAGTTCTTCAATCAGCTCCACTTAAAAGACTAGTTGTGGGATATATGAAGAAGCGCAAAGCAAGCTACAGTCTACTGCGTGTAAGCTAGGAATTACTGTTTCAATTTTATAGATATTTAGACGATTTTAAAATTGACTAAATTCACAAGGGTTGTAAGGTTCAGAGTCAGAGTTCAAACTCAAGTGTATTTGACTCCAAGTTGTGCATGGTTGCCTTTCTTGAGAGCAGAGTTAAGCATTCTACGTATTTTTCTCACTCAATTGCAATATTCACTGCCCAAGGTGTGTAGAATCCTGGAACATCAAGGTTAAAAGCATTTTTAGACCTCCCATGGTCCAATCTTCTCACTACGAAGATGAGAATGAGCCTGAAGGGACGGGTATCATCCTTGTCCATCCTCACACAAAGTCCACGGCCAGAATAGAGGTTGGCTGACCTTCAGCTAAGAAATGTTCCCTTTGATGAAAATTAATTGGCAGTTCATTTGTGGGCCCATATCTGGATTCTCTATTCTATTCCATTGGTTTATGTGTCTGTTTTTGTGCCAATTCCATACTGTCTTGATGATGACAGCTTTGTAGTAGAGGCTAAAGTCTGGGATTGTGATGCCTCCCATTTTTGGTTTTCATCTTTAATATTACTTTGGCTATTCAGGGTCTTTTGTGGTTCTGTAAAAATTTTAGGAGAGATTGTCAACAATAGCCAAATCATGGAAAGAGCCTAAATGTCCATCACCTGATGAGTGGATCAAGAAGATGTGGTATATATACACAATGGAGTACTACATGGCAATGAGAAAGAATGACATATGGCCATTTGCAGTTAAGTGGATGGACCTCAAGGGTGTCATGATAAGCGAAATAAGTCAGGCAGAGAAGGACAGATACCACAGGTTTGCATTCATAGGTCTAACAGGAGAACAGGAGAAACCTAATGGAGGACCATGGGGAGGGGAAGAGGGAAAGAGAGTTGGGGAGAGAGAGGGATGCAAAATCTGAGAGACTATTGAATATTGAAAATGAACCGAGGGTCGAAGCGGGAGGGGGAGGGAGAAGGGAGGTGGTGGTAATGGAGGAGGGCACTTGTGTGGAAGAGCACTGGGTGTTATATGAAAACCAATTTGACAATAAACTATTAAAAAGAAAAAGAAAAAGAAATGTTCCCTTTGAAACAGGAACATCAATCTAGATGGATACTTAATGTATTGTGCTGGTTGATTTTTTAAAAATGTAATTCGTGACAGCACAATCTTTCCTTTTCCTAGGCAAGTCATTGCTAAATCTCAAGAATCCACCTTCTGTACCACTTTTCCTTTTCTGGCTGGTAGTTTTCAGCATGTAGTGTATAAAACCTTTCCCCTTTAGTCTAGTGAACAAAATGCTGTGTAACACATTGGGGAGGGAAAGGAAAATCAGCTGTGAGCTTTAGGAACTTGGTAACAAGTAGGAGAGCCAGACATGAGAGCATTTTATTTTAATTCATTATATAATTATATGGAATAAACACCTAGGGTTTATAGAAGCAGAGATGAAGGGCACCTTCCCCAGCCTGGGAAAACAGAGGGGTCTTCTTGGAGAATTAATGAATGAAATTGATTTAATGATTTCACCCATCCATTAAATACTTTTTTGGTATCTCTTCTTTTTTTTCATAAGAGTTTATTGTCAAATTGGTTTCCCTATAACGCCCAGTGCTTCTCCCCACAAGTGCCCCTCAGCATGATCACCCCCCTTCCCTCCCTCCCCCTCCCCCTTCAGTCCACGGTTAGTTTTCAGTATTCAATAGTCTCTCTTCTATGTCAGGGACTCTTTAAAATATTAGGGGATACAGCACTAAGAAAGTCAAAATATGTTTGTATGTAATGGGAGAGATGGGACATGTAAACAGAGAAAATATTTAAAGTAGCCATCATGAAGAAAAATATAACATGGCAAAGATTTAGACAATGATATGGGGTTGGGGATTTAACAAACAAAACAGTAGCCAGTGAAGGCCCCTTCAGGAGATGTCTTTTGGCCAGAGAACTGATGAAGATGTATCTCAGTTATCTTTGATTACTGCTTCCCAGGTAAAGGGAAAACACAGGACAGATGTCTTAAGTCAGCACCAGTTTGGTGTATTTGAGTAATGGTGAAAGCCAGTGTGGGGAGAGTGGACCTGGTGAAGGTTACTGTTGGAGGAGATGGAGATAGAGATGCAAGAAAGGACCAGATCACAGGTAAGTGGATACGCAGTCAAATGGGGAAGGGCTTTTCAACCTTTTCCTTCTTGGTGGGCATCACTGGCAATGCCATGACATCACCACAGAGAAAGGTAAAGCTAACAGCAAATTAATCATTCTAATCATCCATCCTATGATTATAACTAATATGTCAGATTCCATCAAAACATCTCTCTGGAAAATGGAGAGATCAGAACCCCTGTCCCCAGCACCCACACCCACCACATCCACTTGCATCCTACATGTATCATCTCTCTCTCTCTCTCTCTGGCTCTTTGTCATGTTGCTAACATCCCTTAAAGGAGATGGTGCAAGTCCAAGTAAAGCTGTGTCCATAAATATTTAGACTGAATAGAAAATGTGCCAAAGATGCAAAGAATCTGTCCAGAGGGAGAAGAGACCTTCTCTTTGTTCTCTTCAGGCTTGTAACTTAACTCATGGATACATGTCTTTGAATAATACATAACTATCAATTTACCTAAAAGAGTTACATAGAAACCTTAGCCTCGTTGTCCTTCTGCTGTGCCCTGCATGGTGTTTTCTTCTCATCCTGGGATATATATTTCTCTTTATTTTTCCTGTATCCTTCTCTCTCTTTTCATGTTCCCATGTTTCTGATCACATACTGTGTGTCAGGCTCTGTTAAACTTATTCCTGTGGAGTCTGTACCCACTACACTTTTCATCGAATAATCACTTGTCAATTCATTTTAACCAGCCTTCTCCCTCACCCGCTCTTTCCTGAGTCTGCTCCCACTGAGGTCAATCCACGCTTCATATTACTAAACCCTGGGGCCATCTTTCTGAGTCTCATTTTCCTAGACCTCTTCATTGAATGGATCATGTTAATGGTCCTTCCTGAAGTGTACATCTCCTTTTGGCATCTGTTTGCACCATTCTTCTAAGTGAACCACACTGTCCATTCCTCCTCTTTCTCTTAAATTTTCAGCTTCCCATGGGTTGTGTCTTTGGCAACAGGGTCATCCATGCCTGGGCTTTGGCTCTAACAGCTTCTACACCTCTATGCTCTGTCCAGACTTGATAGCCAGGTCCTGTCTGTGGGCATCGAATGCTAAGCCTCAGTCAAACCACTCTCACCTGATTAAGAGATTTCAAAGTGACCCTCATGCACCTCCCTTTTTTTTTTTTTTTTTTAAATTCCAGGAGAGGAGACTTTCCCTTCAGCTAATTTGCTAACTGATCTGTGATTAAATGCCTTTCCCTCCTGGGGCTCAGATACCCAACCTGTAAAGTAAGTAAATTAAACTACTCCAAATCTCCTTCTAGTTTTATATGGGTATGATATATGGCCATAAAAAAAAATAACTGACTACTGTGGTTACTGTGGTTTTACAAGGCCCAGTAAGCAACACCTCATAGCTCTCCCCAAATTCAGAACCAAGGGCATTATTGAAATTAGAGTCATAGCTAAACAAGAGAAACCCAATGTTAGCCTCATGAGATAAAAGTAGACTCATCAACTGGTTCCTCTTTACCTGTTTCCAAATCCTCCTAGTAGATATTCCGTAAGAAGGCAGAGAAACCATGCTCTCTAAGTAGTTGCATGTTGGAAATTATTCCTCTTGAAAGGTTGATGATGACACATTTTTATTTAATTCAGCTTTTTCAACTTTGAGAGTAATTCCAAAGCTGAGGGAATGTTTAAACTCCTTCCAGCTGCCTATTTAGCATGAAGAGCTCTTCCCCAGACCTAGGGGTGAGAGGAAATCTTATCTTCTTTAATCAAATCAATTTAGGCTGAAAAGAAGGCCAACTTGACAGCTAGCATTTTGTTAGCATGCTACCTCTCTAAGCATCTATAATTTTTTCCTGCTTTACTGAATGAGATGAGTTGCTTGATTTTAAGTGCTCTTAATCAACAAACACCAAATGAAGTTACACATTTGAAGTCACATAAAAATAGAAAGTACTCAAGGCTGAACAAAGTTAAGAGTGTGCAGATCTTTTAGTTTTCTACAGGCATTATCATCTGTAATTTTTACAGACTAGGAAGAGGGTCAGAAAGAGGATGTGACAGACCCAAGGTCACCCAACTAAAGTAAGAGCCAATGTGATATAAATCTTGGTTTTGTAATTTTGAGTACAATGATTTTTGCCTGAACACACCATACCAGAAAAATAATAACCCCTTGAAATTTCTTTAATAAATATTGTAATCTTAAGTCAGTAACACAAGTATAAGGTCCAGAGCAATATCTAATTCAACATTGCTGTAATTTCAGAAATAGGAATTATAAAAAATTCTCCTCCTGGTCCGTCTGTTTATTATTATGTTCCATGGGAAGCCGACACACTGACCTTATTTTTATTTAATATTATTTAACTTTATTTTTAAGTTAATATGATTATTCTTAGGAATTATGTTGGTATTCTAATGAATTGTCGATTCTTATAGTTACTGTAATAAGGCACAATTATAACAGCATTGGTTTTTTTCTTTATGTTTTCAGTTGATCAGTAAGTACTACATGAATACTCTCACTAAAAACTCAACAGTTATTATTGGGGGACACTCATCTCTCACTGTATGTGGAGAAATAGCCTCTAGAGCTCCTGGAGACTCTCCTCCCCTCTGACTCCCAGTGGGGGAGAAGCCACTTCATCATACTGATGAGTTGGGGAGAAGGTTCTGGGTACACTTAGCTCAGTGTTATCAATGTGGTCCCAGAACAAGCAGCATCAATATCATTAAAAAACATTGTTGGAAATACAAATTCTCAGCACCTGCCCCCCCACTACTCCTGGATCAGAAACTCTGGGGGTGGAAATAGCCATCTGTTAACAAGCTCACTGCCCATCAGATGATTGTGATGCCTTCAGGCAGCTCTCTTTGGTGCTGCCTGTCTGCAGAAGTCTGCAGATTTCCTGCCTGCTTTCTGCCATGTGGTTTAGACAAAACAAAACAAAACGAAACAAAACAAAACAAAACACCAGTCTTGGGGGAGGATAGGCAGTTAAGCAGAGTTGTCCATGACTGGGGGTTCCCATATGCTAACTATAGGTGCAGGATCAAAAAGCCCATGATTTCACACCATGCTCTCCAACCAAACTTTCACCTAATAAAGCTGACATTTGGATTCTTATTTTAAAATAGGACTTTAATTTCAATTATGTAGTTGGTGCTGAATTTGGACAGAAGGATAGGGTGTTGTATATTGGGGGCCTTAAAACTGCAACAATAATCAGTTATTTAGTGCTTTCTTTATGGCCACATATCATGTCCATGTAAAGCTGGAAGATGATTTGGAGTGATCCAACTCTCCCACTTTCTGGTTGGGGTGGCTGAAAGCCCAGAAAGGGAAAGGCATGTACTCAAGGCTACTTAGCAAATTAACTTGGGGTAGAAGGCTCCCAGACCTGGGCTGAGATCCACACATCTAGACAACAGAACCATGATGCACCTTAACCATTTCCAAGTTGGAACAGAGGAAATGCATATTTGGAGCTGTTCATCTTACCACATTGAAGATTTCCTAATTTACATTTCAGTCTGGAAATCATGGATGCCACTGTATCTACCTCATTTTCATGGCCCCCTGGTGAATATGGCCTCTATCAGCGTCACATCCTTGTATTCCTGCATCCAACTTCTTTGACAAGAATTGAAAATGTATTGCAGCTGTTCAGCATCTCTGAGGAGAGAACCGAATTCTTAATCCCCAACCGACCTCATCCCAAGGAAAGCGCGTTATGCAATGAGGAAGTGCTCTCAACTATGACACTGAGCTCACCCCCTTTTTTTTTTAGTCATTTTTGTTTCCAGTCTAACTATTTATCCAAATAAGGTTACTTGATCCACTGCCAGAGACATTTCCTATGAGTTAACAATCTGGCTTTTAGAATTGTCTTTTGATTGATCTAATTTTTATTGATATTATGCTTTCTTATTCCCTGATTTCCTTTTATTGGTTGTCTATTTGCACACATTTTTCATATACAGAAGGTTGCCAGCACCTGCTAGAGTCTTGAGGCTGGAGGCCAACTGATTTACTTCTATTTTTATGGTTTAATAATACCAACTAGAATTTACTGAGCAATTATTATGCATCAGACAATGTTCTAAGCATTTTGCATGTGCTGTCTTAACCAATCCTCTTACTGCTACCTATGAGGTAGGCACTGTTATAATTCTCACTTTTTATAATTATTTTAAATATTTATTTTTGAGGGGAAGAGAGAGAGAGAGAGAGAGAGAGAGAGGGAGAGGAAGGGGCAAAGAGAGAGGGGGACACAGAATCTGAACCAGGCTCCAGGCTCTGAGCTGTCAACATAGAGCCTGATGAGGGGCTCAAATTCATGAACCATGAGATCATGGTCTGAGCTGAAGTCAGATGTTTAACTGATTAAGCCACCCAGGCCCCCCTAATTCCCACTTTTTAGATAAGAAACAGGCATAGTGAAGCTAATTTCTCCAAGGTCATAGCTATTAAGTGGTGGGGTCAACATTTAAGCCCTGATTATCTCAGTCCACAGACTGCCTATTAGCCCTGGGTTATACCATCATCTCCATGCATGAGGATCTGGAAGATGTCTTCATACTCTTATCCCTTCCTTGATGTGTCACTTTCTTTGTTCTACATCTACTGTGGGAAGGTTTGAGCCTAGGTCCTGTCCCAGACCATTTTACACAGTGAGATGTGTGTTGGTTTACTGGGATGACTCAGTGGGGGGAGGGCTTGCTGGGTGGAGGGCATTGTACTCAACAGCTCTTGCAGAAGTCAAACAGAAAGCACATTTAGTTCAAGTCCCATGCCAAGAAAAAGAACTGAAGAGAGATGAGTCTTGGGGAAATATCAGGAATTTGCTAGCAGTATACAACAACTAAGACCCATCCTCATGGACATCTCTGGGGTCTGAATATAATCAGCACTCTGAGTATGTGATAGATGCAGAAGATCTTGCTGCTGGCCTGGTGTCCCAGGTTGGCGCCAGGTTACAGCCAAACCCCTTGAAGTTTACAGAAGAAACACTAATGTTCTGTTGGAGGAAAGCTTAAAATGTGCGATCCAGAGAGAATAGTTTCATTGGGGACACCTAGCAGACATCAAGGATCTGAGCAGAACTCAGGGCACCTGGGTGGCTCAGTTGGTTGAGTGTCCAACTGTGGGTTTCAGCTCAGGTTATGATCTCACAGTTCATGGGATTGAGCCTGGCATTGGACTCTGTGCTGACAGTGTGGAGCCTGCTTGGGATTCTTTCTCTTTCCCTCTCTCACTAACCCATGTGTACTCTCTGTCTCTCTCAAAATAAATAATTAAACTTAAAAAAAATCTGAGCAGAATTTGTCACTAAGAAGAAATGTAAGGATAATACAAATAGATCTTCATAATGTGGCAAAAGAGTTCACTTAGAAACGGGCTTGTTTGGGGGTGCTTGGGAAGCTCAGTTGGTTAAGTGTCCAACTTTTGATTTTGGCTCAGGTTATGATCTCATGGTCATGGGATTGAGCCCTGTGTGGGGCTCCACGCTGAGTGTGTGACATGCTTAAGATCCTCTCCCTTTGCCCCTCTCTCCTGCTTTCTCTCTCTCTAAAATTAAAAAAAAAATGGAAAGAAGAGAAGAGAGAAGAAGAAGAAAGGAAAGGAAAGGAAAGGAAAGGAAAGGAAAGGAAAGGAGAAAAGAAAAAGGGCTTGTTTCACTGATCTAGGCAGAATGAATCTAGGGTTTGTGATGTGATTTTCAACCTAGCCTTCAGGAGGGATATAGTGACTGAGTTGAGACTTGAAGGGTCAGTAGGCATTAGGCTAGGAAGGCAAGTGGCAAAAGTTGAGGTTTCAAAAATAAACAACATATGCCCTTACCAGTTAAGATGTGGTTGTTTGACAGTGACATAAAACCTAATAATTGGAAGAATTCTGTTTACGTTTTTCACTCAGGAAGTCTTCACCCTGACAATGTCAGAGCTGGCACCTGCTTGCCTGCCCCTTCCTTCCGTAACAATTTCCTGGTGGTAACAGCTCCAAGCATCTCTGGCACCTTCACATTGAGAAGAAAGGAGATGGGTGACATTATCTATACTCAAACCTTTTATCAGAAAGCAAGAATTTTCCTATAATACCTAACAATTTTTAATTGTCTAGAACCAAATTCCATGACCACTCTTGGTTGCTATTATAGCTTCTGTAGAGGGGATGAGTAAGGGAGAATGCCACCAGGAATGTGTAATAAGTTAGCCAACCAACAGTGTCTTCTATATCATCCCTGTTTACCTTGGAGCTTTATAATGGTACCATTGATACAAGAAGAGAGCATAGTGTTATACCCAACGAAGAGATAACACAAAACACGAATTTCAGCAATAAATAAATTCAGTTCATTTCAATGGACATTTAGTAAGTGAGGCCCATATGCTAGGAACTGTATAGGTGTAGATCAAACAACATAGAATCTGGGGGCTGGTGGATAGTTACTCAACTTAACATCCCAAGTGTTATGGTACATGTTAGGGTGTACGTAAACATAGGAATTGTTTCAGGGAATCGGCAGCGGAAGTACATGTCCCACTTTTGTGGGTTGGAGGAGAGCAAAAAGAAGTCAGAGAAAGTCAGGATAGTTTAGATTATGCTTAGGTAACAAATGACTCCTAAGTTTCACTGTGAAACCACAGAGTGTATTTCTCTGTCATGCTATGTGGCCTTTGGCTTAGCTGTGGCTTTGCTCCATTTTAACCTCAGGCTGGGACCCAAGCTGAGGGAGCAGTCTCTGGAGTGTTAGCTGAGTAAACAGGGGACACAGCAACCACACATGGACCCTTACACTCTTCTTCCTGGAAGAAACACATGACACTTCTATTCATGCTTCCTTGGCCATAAGCAAGTCACACATCTGACAGAATTAATAGGGTGACAGTTAATTATCCTCCATGCAAGAGGCACCGGGAGGATGAACAGTAATATTGTCTACCACAGGAGTCCAGGCCAGCATTCAACTGTGCTTTCTGTTTTTTCTGCTCTACCTCCCCAGACTTTCTTCCTAATGGTTAGTCATCAACCTCACTTTGTGTGGGAGAGCTGTGGTCTGAAGTGAATTGCTGGAGATAAGGTGGAGGGGAGGGGCCAAAAGGCTGACTTCATCTCCACCTGGTCCAGGAAGGGAGACTGAGGGTAGAGGCCTATATGCAGCATCAAGAAGATACTGGCAGGATGTGGCTTTGGGGAGGCAGAAAAGTGAATTTTACCATCTGTGTCTTTCCTAATACTTTTGGGACAGGAGTTCTCTCAGGACAGAGAAGCCTGTGGCCCAGACCCCTGAGAGATTCCTGTTGGCAGCCAGCATAGCTCAGCAAGTGCCAGTTTTAAGGATGGAATCATGACATGCGAGGGGCTTGGTGTCTGCAGAAGCCAGGGAGAGTGGACCAAGGATGGGGACAATGACCAGACCCTTGCTTGTTGTCAGTAGGAATAAATGTGCACAAATATGGGGGCACCAGTCGGTTAAGTGTTCAATTTCAGCTCAGGTCATGATCTCACAGTTCATAGGTTTGAGTCCCATGTTGGGTTCTGTACTGAAGCTTGGAGCCTGGAGCCTGCTTCTTATTCTGTGTCTCCTCTCGCTGTGCCTGTCTCCTGCTAATACTCTGTTTCTTTCACTCACTCTCTTTGAAAAATAAAGGCTTAAAAATTTTTTAAACTGTGTACAAATATGGATTTAGCACTCAAAAAGCCAGATTCAGACTCAGTTTGACCTGAATATTTGGAGCTTTGGGGGAGAGAGCATCTTCGATTTTTGCCTCGGTAGGTGTTTTGAGCTTTCTTGCTTTCCTCCTGCTTCTCAGCTGTATTTGGGTATCTTGCACTCAAATCCTCCTTTAAAACTGTGTCTTAAAAATAAGTTTTAAGTTTAACTATCATTAGGATGCTCACTGTCATTGGGATGCTTCTTTCTATAGGCCCCAAGACTCCAGTGTGGAGTTAGCTAGAATAAGTGGCTAAGACCATGTGGAATTTTAGTTTTGTTCCTGGGTCTGGAATTTCCTTGAACCTTCAGGCACTCATTAACTTCTCTGAGCCTCACTTTTCCCATCTGGAAAACGGATATGCTGATCATAGCTCTGTTGCTTGCCTCAAAGAACCTTTTGGGGATCCAGTGAAAGACTTTAATTTGTTAAATACCTACTGAATAGCTGACTTATCCGGGTGTGAGATAAGTGGGAACACATTGTCATCTATGATATTTATACAAGTGTAAGAAATTTTTTAATCATAGTTATATTTTATTATTATAAAGTTAAAGGTTTGTCCACAAACATATATAATTATGGAAGATCCACCATTAACTCTGGCATTCGAGTTTCTGCTCAGGGTTTCAGGATATTCTGAAACATCTCCAACATGAACCTTCTAAAACTGAAATTGCCTTAACTCAGTTTGCCAACAGTCCCAACTTGGATTATGGCAGGTGCTTTTTATCTTGTCTCTCTGACCCCAGTTTCAACTATTCCAATCCACTCTATGTGCAGTAGACCAGTGTAAAGGCATTTCACTTCTGCTGAAAATCTTCATGGCTTTCTGCTTTTCCAAAAAGTCCATGTTTTCAGATTCTCTTTCCATATTCATTAAATGCTGGCCTCTGTCAGTCTGTTTGGCTTATCTCTTGACCTATTTCAACCCCAAAAATGCTGTCCTGGGCATTCCCGCACATAAACCCACAATCTCTATTCTCATCTCTCTCAGATGTATGAAACTTTGATGAGGTCCCAGTACCTTGGACTTTCGCATACTTCTGTCTAGAACATCTTTGTTCCTACAACTTCTGACTGAGATTCTACTCAAATGTGTCTTCTAGATCTCTGCTTGAAAGTCACATCACTTCTCTGGGGAGACTTGCATGACATTTGTCTTTTCCTTCTTCCTTCATAGCCTTCATCACAGCTGGCATCTAATAATTATATTGGTTATTATGCATTGCCTGTTTCCTTTTCAGACTAATACTAAACTTTGGGCTCCTGAGGACAGGGACAGAGTCTCACATATTTTCCTTTTTTTCCACACTCCTTTCTTTCCTTAGGTGGTGTATGAGTCCCTACTTGGGGCCCGGCACTGAATTCTGGAGATTTTTGCATCTTGAGGCAAGCCTACAATAAGTACAATGAATAATGGAATAAGCAACCAATGAATCAAAGTTCAGTTCAAACAAGACCAGCTTTCTCTCCCATCTAAGACCATTTACAGGCTCAGGAATATCTACACCTTTTCTGCCTATTTCTTTGTGTCCTATTGTTATTCTTTTTCTTATACAGAGACATATTAGTGGAAGCAGACTGTCACATTTTTGTAGGATATATCATCTAACTGGTGAATCACACAGGCCCTTCATCTAGAATATTATTTGACATTTTTTGTTTCTTGTTAGGTTGCTCTCCTGGATAGTGGAAAAAGCATGAGCTAAAGTCAGAAGGGCTATGGTGCTCCTACTTATATGATATGTCCTTTGGGCAAATCATCTATCCGCACTGAGTGTCATTGTCCTTATCCATAAAGGAAATGATAACGTTGTTTTGTGAAGAATAATTTGGAAGATGTGTAATAAGTGACTGACATATTCTATGGTAAAGAATGAGACATGTGTATGCCTATGTCTTTCACCCAACATCTACTCTGCTGGGGTAAGACTATAAAGATAGTGAAGGGTAATTGTAAAACAAACTAAATGGATATTATCTGCTGAGAAGATAGAGAGTTGGAACCACTGGCTAAAGAAAAGTATCATTATTATTAGAACTATTGGGCAAATTAGTAAGGCTTATTGTTTTCATACATAAATTGATAGTTCATTTTTTGTAAGACTGCTGTAACTTCTAACTGAAAGAATGAATGCCAAGTCCTTTACCACAGCACTGTCACATGGGGAAGCCTCAGTAAATTTTAGTGATGATATTGTTGTATTATCAATCTACATCCCATCAATCTGGACAGTGAGCTGCACTTTAGTTCTGAGATTCTTTAAGTCTGAAAGCTGGTCTAGACTGGCATAGATCTTGGGGACAGTTGACAGAGTCCAGATACCATTATGGACATGGCCTGTAAATTAGGTCCTTTGAGAGAATGTGGTGAGACAAGAACCAGACCACTCATCACTTTATTCTCAAGCCAACTGCAGAGCCTAAGTGTGTTTTCTGTCACCTCTGAACCTTCCTGGGATGGGCTTTCTGTGGTGGGTGCTGGCATTTCATTGCTCTCCCTCTCTCATGGGTCTTAATGAAAAAGCTAAGTCACTGGTGACAAAAAAATAGTGGTGCCGGGCATTGTTGAGTCTTTCCATGGGTCCCCATTACACATAATTTCCAGCTATAAAAAGGAGTGGAGGTGTTGGATCCTGTTGCCTAACTATGGTGAGAAGGTCCTTTTACCAGAATGCATTTCTCAACATGGCACAGCAGCCAGTGATCTGTGGTGTGACCTTGCGTAAGTCATATAACTTTGTGTGATCTTGACGTTCCCCACTGGGGGAAAGATGGACACCATATGCGAGGCAGCTGAAGGTCATGATTAGTGCTCAGGCTCTGACACGGGAGAGAATCAGGCTTAGAAGTGCAGTGTCACACAGACCAGTCTGTGACACTGAGCACATTCTATGACATTCCTGAGTATCAGTTTTCCCTCCTATTGAACAGGCATGAGAATTGGTCCAGTCTTCCAGAGCCAATGTGAAAACTAAATGAGATCATGTGTGGAAATTGCTTTAGCCAACTACCTGGTACATACTAAAGAATCAACCCACTTTTGCTATAGTAGTTATTAGAAATACTTATATTAAGAATCTACTGTGTTCAGTATTATCTGAGTGTATTATCACTTTCAATGCTCAATCCAACAGCACTGCAAAGGGGACATTATCCTAATGTTAAATATGAGAAAAATATGACTTAGGTCAAGTAACCCACTCAGAATCACATGGGAGTCAGCATCAAAGCTGGAATTTAAACTGGCGCCTCTTCAATGCCAACATTTATCACTTATCTTCCTACTACAAGACACTGGGCAGATGATACTTTGCTTTCCTTGGCAAACACTGAGGATAATGATTAATCAAATGGAATTAATTCATTCCAGATCAACAAGTTTTTATAGGGCATCTAGTATGTGCCAAGTGTTCTTATAGAAAGAAAAAGAGATGGCTTGATCCTTTGCCACAATTTGTTATTTATTTGAGGATGTGGGACAGGAAGATTGATGCAAGTATTGAGTACTGCATAAGCCTCTAGATCACAGACAGTGTCTTAGTTAGTTCAGGCTGCTGTGATAAAAATACCATAGACTTAAACAGTTGTTACTTAAACAATAAACTTTTATTTCTTGCACCTCTGGAGCTTGGGAAGTCCAATGCGAAAGAGCCACAGATTCTTTATCTGGTGAGAGTTGATTTCTTGGTTCATAGACGGCTGTCTTCTATCTGTGTCCTGATAGATGAAAGGGGCAAGAGAACACTCTGGGGTCTCTTTTATAAGGGCTCTCATTCATGAGAGCTCCACACTCATGACCTAATCACCCTCAAAATCCCCACCTCCTGATATTGTCACACTGGAGGTTAATATTTCAACCTATGATCCTTCAAAGCTCCCCTTTGAGAGGAACACTTTCAGTTCATAACAGTTTCTTCTTGATAATGTGATCAAAATGTCTTCCAAGAGCAGTTGAGGAGCTTGTTGGAGATTCTGGGAGAGTCAGGAGACCTGCTGTTTGAGGTCACCCAATCAATCCATGGGGATGTGGGACCACTATCCACCCCTGGGAGCTAGCTCAGATGCCCTTCTCCAGGAGGTCATCCTTGATGCCCAAATCCAAGCCTCCTGAATTCCTCTTTTCCCTGCACACTGCTTGTTACTGGCACTTTGCTTGACTATTGCTTCACTAGCTGTGTGCTCCTTGAGAGCAGTTGCTGGAGAAACAGTTTCTTCTTTGCTCTATTCTCTCCATAGCACACTGCCTGGCACACAGCAAATGGTAGAATCTTATTACCACAGACTTGTAGGGAGTAATGAACATCTGCTTCGCTGGCTGGATTGCCCTGATCTAGGCTGATGATCTTTAGGGAGACATTTCCCAGTCAGCCTTCTAGTAGAGGGATGACAAGTGCTGGATCCCAGAGGAAAGAGTCATGAACAAGTTATGAGCTTTCGTTACAGCTCCGTGTCATAATGAGTTCCTCCTGCCCCACCAGAGTCCAGCTCCAGCAGGTCCAGGGCTCCCTGAAGGATGGATGGTGTCAGCGAAAGGGAGTGAGAGAGCCTCAGCTTTCTTTCTGCTCACCAGGTAGGCATCTCTGCTCTCCAGCCAGGCATCTTTGCACAGCAAGCAGGCATCTCTGCTCTGACTGGAGAGTCAGCCTTTTTTTATTAAACAAGTGTATGGGATACAAAACCAAAGTGGCAATTGCCTTAGACAATGATTTCTGATGACAAATATAAAAATTTCCCAGAACATAGATTGGTAGATGACTCATGCATAATCTTTATCAATAGTGATTGAAGTAGGTGACTTATCACATGGGGAAGGAAGGTATCTTTAGCATTCAAATACAAGGCAGTGTTTTTAGCATAGCAAAGGCAAGAATTAGGTCTTTCTGAGCAAGGGTGAATAGCCTGTTTTTCGAGGGGAAGGAAAACAGGTTTTCTCAGGAAATGTAACATTTGCTCCTATAATCACAAAAGAAGAAACTCCTATACAAGGTTTTTCACAAGGTATAATTCACATATTTTTAGCATAAGAAGGCAAGTCACTCCTGATATCAGTCAGTCAGGTGCCTTGGGGGTCGGTGCTTAAGCAGATATTGAGTGGGGGTTGAGTGGATGTAGATGACGGTCGCCACCTGATGGTGAAAGGCCTTGTAAACCTGCCTACTTCAGAAATGGCTCCCAGCGCTGCCCCCTACAGCCATGGGTCTAGAGACCATTGCCCCCAGCTTGTCATGTGTCCTAGATGATGCTTCTCTGCATAGCCAGACAGCTCCTTGCCTCAGGAATTTCCCTGCTTATCCTCATCCTGCAATATCTCTAGGTTATCAGAGATACAGACTTCAGTGTGGTTCAGAATTAGAAGGTAGAAATATAAGCCAAAGTTAACACCTATCTTCATTTTTCAGACTATGCCATTTCCTCTTGCTCACACACCCTTTCTCCTTCTCCTCTTCCACTTCAGTAACTCTGACTGCCCTTTTGCACTCAGCATAAATCTTCCTTTGGGAATCCTCTTTTGACCTCCCACATCATGGCCCTACTCATGTTATAGATTAATTGTTCAATATCTTTCTACAATGTCAGCCATCCTTAGCTTTAATTAGTTTACCAAATGAGTTTGTCACCTAGAGGACTCAGGAGACTTGAGAAAAACCTTTCACAGGACTGACAGTTCTTGATGGAGAACAATAGGAAGTAGAAGGAAAATATGCCCCAGTGGGGGCCCCTGAGCCAGAGAGCACTGAGAAGCTTTATGAATAAGACCCCAAAGGAGAAGAGAGGCTGGAGAGAAGGAATGCAACAGTGGAAAACTTTACTCACTTGAAAACTTGTCCATGAGCCAGCCCTGAAATCAAATGTGATCTCATCAAAGCCTCCCCCCTTGATCACAGCCATATATTCTGGTGTGTGCATGCATGCATGTGTTTGCTTTTCAGACTACACAGTGTTGTCATACAGTGCAGTACAGTTTCAATAGTGTTGTGCGTTATACACAAGAGTTCCTTTCATTTATAAATGGGTGGTCCAGGGTTTGAGGAGTGAACTGTTGAGGCTAACAGCATCAACATGTGCTCTGAGCCTTCTGACTCCCATGGCAGCTGCTCTAGTTCCTTTTCATGCCTCCAATCTGAAATTTCTTCAGATGCCAAAGAAATAAATATATGCCTTTGCCTCTTTCCTCAAAGAATTCAACATGCCTTCACATCTTGAATTTTACCATGAAGGTTTGCAATGGTATCCCATAGTAGGACCACACAGCATTCTTTACCATAGAAAAAGACAGAGAAAGTATAATTGAAAGTAGAAAGTTAAGACTAAGAGAAGAGAAAATACAAATATGCAAACCTCACATACCCACAGAATTGGTATATTTGAGCCTCATTGGGGGCTTTGGCTTTGCCAGCATCCAAAGGAAAAAGGGAGACAGCTTAGTCATTTGTTCTTAGGAAGATAATAGTTGTTTAGCCAAATAAATCATCACAAGCATTTCGATGTCAGAGAATTCTTTTCATGGGGTTTTAGTATTTATTCAACAAATATTTATTTACTAGTTACTATGTATCAGGCACCATGCTAAGATATGGGTACAGAGGGGGAACAAATATTGTCCTTGTCTCTGTGAAGTTTAGTCTAGTGGGAAAGAGACATTCAAAATCATATATATTTTTAAGGTTTATTTATCTATTTTTGAGAGAGAAAATGAGAGAGCAGGGGAGGGGCAGAGAGAGAGGGAAATGGAGAATCCCAAGCAGGCTCCACACTGCCAGCACAGAGCCTGATTCAGGGCTCAAGCACACAAACCTGAAATTATGACCTGAGCTGAAATCAAGAGTCAGAGACTCAATCAACTGAGCCACCCAGGAACCCCAAAATCATATACTTTATATATCAGGATAAGAGAAGCAGCAGAATAGGATAAGGTGATGGGAGAGAATAAGGAGTGACTTGGTTTATTTTGAGGATTCTGACAGGTCTTTTGAAAAAGTGTTGTTTCAGCTAAGGAAAGGGTGACTAGTTGTTAATAATATGGGGCATGTAAAGGTATAGTTTCATTCTAGTCAGCAAGAACAGCAGGCTCTAAGGTAGGCCCTTGTCAATGTATCCTAGAAGGATGGTCACCAAATCCTGGTGATGTGGAACCACTGTACACCCCTGGGAGCTAGCTCAAGTGCCCCTTCTTCAGGAGGTCTTCCCTGATGCCCAGGCCCATGCCTCCTGCATCCCTCCTTTCCACATGTACTGCCTTGTTACTGGCACTTAACTTGACTATTGCTTCACTAGCTGTGAGCTCTTTGAGAGTAGTTGCTGGAGAAACAGTTTCTTCTTTGCTCTCTTCTCTCCATAGCACACTGCCTGGCACATAGCAAATGCTATAATCTTATTACCACAGACTTGTAGGGAGGAATGAGCATCTGTAAGCCTCAGATGGCAAGGGATCCTCTCCATCCGGAGATGAGCCCTGAGAGTGGGAAGGGCTAGACTCCCAGAGTGCTGTTGACTTTGGTAGGGCTTAATTTTTATCCTGATGAAGCCATTGAAACTAATGAAAGACCTTCAGGGAGAAAGTGACTGATTGGATTTGCATTTAAGACAACCATTCTGCCACAAGAGAAGTGTGCATGGCAAGAGTAAAAGTCTGGAGACTATAGACGTTATGGAGATATTCTGGCCAGAAATGAGGGTGGTCTGGAAATACAATAGAAAAAGATAGGCTCAAAACACGTTCTAGAGACAGAACTTGACAAACTGGATGCAGCCATCTTGTATCTTACATCCAGAGAAGATGATTACTGCCCAAAAAGAAATCACGAACAACGTCCCTCAACCTCTAACTCCGTGAAGTCAGGTCCTATGAAAGAAAGGCGGGCCAGAAATCCAACCTTCATTTAAATGATTAATAATATCCTTCCTGCCTCAACTTGCTGGGTACTGGGAGGAATTTAGAGAGAATATCTACACTCAAAACTCAAATGTGCGTACCACAGAGCCATTGCTCTCACATCTGAGTGTTTTCAGCAAGTAATTGAAAATAGCTATTTTCGGTTCTTTTGTAGCTCTTTTTGTCATAAATGAGGTTTTGGTCCCACAGTTTCAGTAGTGAGAAGCAGGCTTGACAGCTTCTGGCATAGCAAAGCACAAACGCTGCCCACAGAGTTTTTCCCTGAGTAAATGTGTCTCCCTCCGAGGGCAGATGCTGGCACTCATCAGTGACTCATTTCTGAGGGGCTTAGGCCCATCGTGGGTTTAAAGAAAGTAAAGGGCCTGGCATCAGGCCCAAAGCTGGTGACATAATGGCTTCTTGCCTGCTTTTTACTTGTTGCCCCAGTGGGCACATCTGTGCCCGGATTTGTCGGCTTGTGTCAAAAGACAATGAAGTTTTGTTTCCTGTATCGGAAACGATGACTTCATGGTTCTTTTAAGGCAGAATAAGTTAGGATGGAGGAGGTGGGCGATTAATGGAGTTAAAGGGGCACATTACAAAGTTCAAGTTTTTCCTTGGATAGAATCTGGAATGCTTCCTATCTGGGAAACTGTAAAGTCCAAAGCATTAACTGTGTTGGCAATTAGGACCCAAGTTTCCTCCCATTTAGCTAATTTTAAAAGGAATTATAAGTCTCCAAGTCATTGAAGTGACATGTATAGACTTATTCTCCTTTCCTGTGCTGAAAGCATGATGTAGAACAGTGGCTTTTAAATTTTTTTGACAATGATCCTTAGCAAGAAGTCAATTTTATATTGTGACTCTGAACATACATGTGTCTCAGAAAAAAGTTTCATGAGAAATACCACTACAATGTGTAATACACAGAGACAGTTTCTATTATATTTCATTTGCTAAGTCACTTCATTTGTAAAAATCTGTTTGTGGCCCAATACATTGCTTTGATGATACCCTAACTGGGCTGTGACTTGAAGTTGGAAAATACGCATGTAGAGCAAAGCCTCCAGGATGGGGTATTGAAGGTCGAAGCTCAAGACCTAGTTCTACACATAAGTGCTGTGAGAGTTTTCTGAGCCTTGGTGTATCAGTCAGTATGGTCCACATTATACTTCAGTAACAAACAGCCCCAGCATTTCAGTGTCTCAAAGCAACAAGATGATTTACTCTTATGAACACTGGGGCTCTACTCATCATAGTGACCTAGGAAACCAGGATGCTAGAGCTTCCATGTCAACCCACTTCTCCATCTGCTCTGAAAAAAATGTGACTTCCAACCATGACAATCTCTTATTATATGGGCTTGGTACATTCATAGCAGCAGAGTTGACTTCATGGATGTGTGGCCTGTACAGTCACACAGGGTCCAGTGCACAGAGTGCTTGGCTCACTGTTCTTCTATTACTGTCTTTTAATTATTTTTTAGTGCTTATTCATTTATTTTTAGAGAGAGAGTAAGAGAGAGAGAGAGAGTGCAGGGGAAGGCCAGAGAGAGAGAGAGAGAAAGAGACAATCCCTAGCTGACTCTGCATCATCAGTGCAGAGTCCCAATGCAGGGTACAATCCCATGAACCCAGGAGATCATGACCTGAGCCAAATTAAGAGCCAGATGCTAAACCAATTGACCCATCCAGGTGCCTTTGTCTTTAAATTCTTAATAATTTTTGAAAAAGTCCTACACTTTCGTTTATCAATAGGCCCCACAAATTAGTAGCCAGTCTGTATAAAGTCTCTTTGAGTCTCCATTTCCTTATCTGTAAAATGGGCTAATAGTGCAAAACTTATAAGATTTTTCAGAGCATGAAAAGAAGGCAAAGGAGTCATGTATGTTAAGTAGAACTGTTGTGTTTAAGTTGTTGACTTCATCTTTAGTTGTACCACTACAGAAAACTTGTACCTAACCAAACTAGTCATGTCACCTTGAAGTTCTGTACTTCCTTGCATTGCTCTCCTCCCTTTAGTTAATTGGAGTTTTGTTCATTATTCAAGATTCAACTTTAATGGTTCCTTGGGGCCATTGACTTTGACTGCCCAAACTCTTCTTAGCACCTCTACACCATTATTATGGATCCTTCTGATCACACACGCACCCTCCTCACCTTCCCAGCACATAACTCCTCACTTCTTGCTCAGAACATTTAGCAGCCTCCTAATTAGCTGTCTCATCTCCTGTTGGCCCTTCCATATCACCCTCCACAATGCCAGAGTCATTTGCCCATTACTCTAAAATACCGTTTCTATCATGCCATTTCCATGTTCAGAAAACATCAGTGACTTGTGTCACCTTAAAATAATAAGTCTTTATCTTGCATTCAGGATCTGTCTCTGAGGCCTGCGTCTAGTCTGACTTTCCTCTGCTGTTCTTATGAATACTGTCTCCCGGTTCCATACACTGTCTCTGAAACAGAGCTTCTCTTCTCTTTGGTTCTTTGCATATTCTTTTTCTTCTACTGGAGCGACCTGCGTCAATCCTCTGACTGGGAGAATTCAATCCACGTTTCACAGCTTAGCTGAAATCCAGCCTCCTCTCCAAAGACCTTCTTACAGACCCAAGATAAAAAAGATTCAGTCTTTCCTCTGAATTCTTAGCGTGTTTCTTGGACTTTGACATATACCCTGCTGTGTTGGGCAATTCACTCAATTTCTTGGTCGCCATTTCATCTGGGTCTGTGTTCCAGAGAACAGGGGCAATAAAAAGATATACCTGAAGTGTGTCAGTCGCACTTTATGGGATGGCCCTGGAGTGAAGGGCTCCTGCAGAGTTTGCCTGGGGCTTTTCCTGATCCCTTACACTGGTCTGAATCATAGCTTATCCTCTGGGCCCCCTTTGCACTTTACACATTTGTCTAACATTGCGCTCACCACTTTCCATTTGAGTTATTTTTTTGACATGACTAGCTCTCCCTCTAGACATTACTGTGGCTCTGATGCTTCTCACCAGGCTTGGTGTCCAGTGAACACTCAGTGAATGGATGGATGGATGGATGGGTGGGTGGATGTATGGGTGGAATGTAAAATAGACACTCAGGTAAAAAAGAAAATTGCTGGCTACTTGGCTGTGTGTGGCAGGGAGAAGCCTGCATGTATTTCTAAGTGTAAGATCAGTTAGGCAAAAACAGCAAGTGATTCTAAAGTCTTATTGGCTTCAAACAACACATATTTATTTATAATTCAAACTCATGTCTATTGTGGGATGACTGCAATACTATTCTCTTCTTTCTTTAAGGCTGATAGAGACACTCAGTCTGGGTCATGACATTCCACTGCAAAAATAATGATAATAGTAAGGGAAAGATGGTGGAGGCATGCAATGGCTTTCAAAGTGTCTGGGGAGAAATGCCATTTCAACTCACTTCTTGCTGACCAAAGCAAGTGTCATGAACACAGGAAAGATAATACTCTCAGAGGGATGGGCCCAGTAGAGAGGGACAGTGGGTATTTTGACAAAAACATAATCTGCTGCAGTGGGAGTAATAGTCTATGTGGAGGAAATTCCATTGGTGTAATGCTTGTGGACTCTGAACCCACACTCATTCTGATCAGGGGGATGGAGAGGTTCATCCACTTGGTGATTTTGGATCCAGGAGCTTGGTGTGCAGAGCTTTCAATCTGCTTCATCCTTTCTCGCTGTGCATGAGCTGCTTCATTCTGTGCTGCAGGTATGCCCTCACTGTTGGGATGAATGTTATGCTTGTGATACACTCTGATGTACTGGTTTTCTAGTGCTGATATAAAAAATTACCACAAATTTGGCTTAAAAAATGATCATTTCTTGTTTGGGAGGTCAGAAGTCTGAAATCAGTCTCACAGGGCTACAGTCAAAGTGTCAACAGGCTACGTTTCTTCTGGAAGTCAATTTCCCTGTATTTTTTAGATCCTGGCAATCACCTATGTTCCTAGGAGCAAGGCCTTCCATTCATCATCAAAGACAGTTATGTAGCACCTTTCATTCTCTTTCCCCTGACTCTGTCACTCTTGCACTCATAAGGACCCATGTGAAAATATCTCCATCGCAAGAACCTGAGCTTAACTACACATACAAGCTCTCTTTTGGTGTATGTTCGGCCTACTCCATCCTCCAAACAGTTTTCACTGGATTTAGTTCGGCCTTACTAAAAGGAGACAAATTCATTCTTTATAAAGGACCTGTTGTACACCTTTTCTTTGCTAGAAACATCTCACACTTTATTTCAATGAACCCCACTGTGATGCTGCAAGAGAGCCTTATGATATCCATCCCATAAATGAGGGAGCTGAGGGCTGCACAAATGAATACTCATTGCTTTTGTGAGAGATGGAAATAGGATTTGAGTGCAAATCAGTCTGCTTTAAAAACTCACTCTTCTCCCTGTAACTTTAATACTCCATCTCCAGAACTATTATTTCCTTATGTTTGAAATGAATAAATGAGAGATGGCATGAAATTTCACATCCATACTCCTCTGGTAACAACAGGGGAACACTTGAGGAACTTTTCAGTACTTCTGGGTGGACAGCCACTTTCTCTGTCCCTGGAGTAGGGGAGACCTCTGATTCCTTCTGTCTTTTTTCTGGGACTCTGCCCAGGATAACCTGGCTTTGTGGAAGAAACACACCCAAATGCCCGATGAGTCACAGACTCTGCCCAGAGCTAAAATGTGATGAGGGGGGAAAGTCTGTGCTACCCCAGCCTGTAAAATGGTTTCCATTACAGTATTTCTGCCTAGAGCAGCAATTCTGTCCTTTGATCCTCCTCCCCATGACGACAGAGCCTTCAGGCCTGGGGGACTGGAAGGCTTGCTTCAGCATTACCACTGACTGGTCCTCTGACTTTGAGTAAGCCACTCCCATCCCTGAGTCTTGGGTTCTATTTGAACTAAAAGTCCTAGACCTTTTCTTCTACCATTTAGAGTATCATTGTTTAGCCAAAGGATACCATTCTTAACTGAACAGACAATACCAGAAAGACTCTGGATACCAAACATTTGGAGATAACTTTGTCAAGTGCTGTACTCTTTCTCAACAGGCAATACAGCAGAGTGGTCAAGAGCCTGGACTCTCCATTGGAATTCCAGCTCTGCCCATACTGGCTGGATATTCTTGGGCAAACCTCAGCTTCCTTATCTATAAAATGGGGATAATGATTATAATAATGCCCTCTTCCTAGTGTTGTGAGGATTGCACAGCAGTTTATAACAGAGTTGGCAATTGTTCAGTCCTATGCACATGCTCATCTCATACCTCCCTATCCATTCTTCTTGAAGCTTTAGTACAGAAAAGATCTTTGGCTCTAGAATCATTAACACTTGGATTTTCTACTGAGCTGTACTGGGTCAGCTGTATGGCCTTAGGCAACTTAAATCCTCTGATTCTCAGGACTTTCCATCTATAAAATGAAGATAACAATAATAGTAACTTCTTAGTCAGGGGTATGAGGATTAATAGTATAATACATATAGAGTTCCTAGCAGAGTGTGTGGCATATGGAAAGTGTTTACTTCCTTTGGATGCTATCTTCTTCTTGTGTGATGGACTTCTTTAGCATTTCTAGTATGCTTTGATTTTAATTCCATTTTCTAAGGTGTCAGGAAACATATTTTGATATTTTGCACAAAGTTAAACTTTTATATTGAGCACACACACTTATAAATATGTGCCCAAATATGTCCTGATGCAGAACAAGGGGAACAGATTTTTCTTGCACCCTCCACTCCCAACTCATAGCAACAATGTCTGCAAATAATTAAAGCAGAGAGGAGGTTTACACTTGGCTACCCAAATGATCTTAAACATTTAATTTATAAAGCTAAAAGGATGAACCCAGCAAGCTGTTATAATGTTCAAAGGATCTACTTAGGATGGAGACATATGGTGTTACAAGATATATTCAAGATTTCTGGCATTTAGCCTACTTAAAAATTATGGAGTGGCTGCTTCTGTGTGCATATCAGGAAAGGGCTGCCGAGGTGCTCCATGAATCCTGGTTTCTGACCTGAACTAACCTTGAGAGTAGAATCATCAGAACTAACCTTGAGAACTCAACTCTTGGCTCTTTCAGATGCAACCAAAAATTCAGAAGGCCTAGAGCAGTTAGACTATATTGAACAAAGAGCTGCCAAGGGCAGAAGAAGATAGATTGGATCTGCTTTGGATTTAGGTTCTTTCTATCTAGAACATGGGCAAGGATAACTCATGGCAACTAACGTTTATTGAACAGTTGTAATTTACTGGATGGATTTATGCTGTATTTAATTGACAACTTATAATAAACATTAAAGGAGGTACTATTATTATTCCCATTTTCAGGTGATGAAACTGTTGCTCAGAAAGTTTATATAACTTGCTCAGAGTCATAGAACTCATAAATACAAATCTAGAAAGGGAATACAGGTCAATTAGATGCTGAACTACTTCTGCAAAACTCTTACAGGGAATGTAACATCCAACATTGCATGCTTCAGCATTGATCCTCTAAAAGGCTGAGCAATGGATCAATGCTTTTTTGGGCATCTAGGATTTGGTAGCCTAAGACTCCATCTTTCTGAATTGAAGACATTTTACATCTACATGGGTCCTTCTGTTCTGCTGCTCTACATTCTTGGTCTATGGATTCCTTTGACTAATGCCTCCTCTTGAAAGCAGGACATTGGTCATATCCACTCAGAAGTTACTTTCTGCTTACTGAAGTCAATGTCCTCTTAGACCAACTTTTTACAAAACTCTAAGTACATGCAACCCAAGACATGTTTTAAAATTGATAACAATATTGGGGTGCCTGAGTGGCTCAGTTGGTTAAGGGTCTGACTTTGGGTCAGGTCATGATCTCACAGTTCATGGGTTCGAGTCCCGTGTCTTGCTCTGTGCTGACAGCTCAGAGCCTGGAGCCTGCTTCAGATTCTGTGTCTCCCTCTTTCTCTGCCCCTCCCCCACTTGTGCGCGCTCTCTCTCTCTCTCTCTCTCTCTCTCTCTCAAAAATAAACATTAAACAATTTAAATTGATAACAATATTTATTGAGCTTTTATTTCCCTGATTTTGATGGAGGGAGAAAAGAAATGCTTTGATCTGATCTTATACATTAAGTATTACTACTAGAGTGATCTCAGGCCCAAAGTTTAGAGAAAAAATTTTCTGTCCTTCGTTTTGGTTTGTGATATTCCTTAAGATGTGGCACCCTCCCCTACACCATTACCACCCACCATCCACCCATCATGGTCGAAATTGCCACCGTACTTTGCCTAAAGTGTTGAATGACCTAATTGTTCTCCCTGCCTAGAGGCTCTCTAATTCATGTTGTTTATAAAAAGATTTTTGTATTATAAACTAATATAAGCACATGAAAAAGTATCACATAGTATAGTGAATAACTGCATCATTTAATGTTAGCAATTTTAAAAATTACATATATGCATCCATAAAAGGAATATATGGTATTGTTTTACATGCATTGAAATGACGTAAATTCTATCACGCTATATACAACCTTTTGTAAATTTCCTTTTTTCAGTGCAATATTGTGTTTTGGGAATTGGCCATGTTGTTAAATATAGATAAAGTTTATGCATTTTGAACTGCTCTATGGAGTGCTCTTGTGTGACTATCCCACCATTTAATATATCCAGCGTCCTATTGGCATACATTTAGGTTGGTTTCAAATGTTCCTAATCACAAATAACACTGCACTAGGCATCTTTGTACACATCTCTTTGTACGCATATTTGCTTAAGTCCCTGTAGAGTGAATAGCCAGATACAGAATTTCCAGTTCACATAATAGGCCCATATTTCTATTTACTAGACAGTATCAAACACATTGCTCTCCAACATTGTCATGTCAATTTCCTTTTTCAACAACACTTTCTGGAGAATTTCCATTTTCCTACATCCTTACCCATAAGTGATATTGTAAGATATGGGACAATCTGATAGGTTTCACAAAGTGTTTCATTTTCTACATTTGCATTTGTTAGAAAAAATTCATATTTATTTATTACATTTTAACTTACATTTATTAGTGAGAATAATTTTCTTTTCATGTATTTATTGGCTACTGGGATTTTCTCTCTGATGACTTTCCTGTTCATGACTTGATTATTCTCTGTCTTTAATGTTTAGTATTTATTTTATTGATTTGTAGAAAGTTTTATTCTGTGCAGTTGGTACATTAATATTTGATCAGTTAAAAACTAACAAAACTTGCAAATAACTTCTCCGAATCTACTGCATGTTGTTTATAATTTTTGCAGCATCATTATCATGCAAAAGAGGTTTAGTTTTACAGTTTTACTACTGTCTGGTTTAGTAAATTCTTGATTCTGAGTATTTTTTAATCATTATCTTATAAAGGTTTTGCTTCTTACATTTTGATCTTTAATCTACCTGAAATTTACTTTGCTCCAGTGCAAATTTATTTTGCTCTAATTTTGTTTTGTTTCCAGATGAAAAGCCTATTGTCCTTGTACCACTTATTGAATAGTCTATCCTTTCTCTATTTAGAATGCCAAGTTTCCATGAGTCTGTTTCAAGGAGTTTGATTCTATTACATTGAGTTGTTTGTCCCTCTTGTATTAATAACACATTATCTTGAATATTATATTGTTAGAATTAGGACTGATATATGGTTTTGATACTTTTATTTTTTAAAGTTTTATTTTTAAAAGCTTTAAGTTTATTTTTAAGAGATGGTGAGAAAGCATGAGTAAGGGGAGGGGCAGATAGAGAGGGAGAGAGAATCCCAAGCAAGCTTCACACGTAGTGCTTAGCATGGAGTGTGATCATGACCTGAGCCAAAATCAAGAGTTGGATGCCTAACCTGCTGAGCCAACCAGGCACTTCTGGTTTTGGTACTCTTAATTATTTTTCTTCAAAAATTTTTATCTCTCTATCTTCCATATGAAGAGTATAAACTCTAACTTGATATTTTTGCTGAAGTTGGAATGACTATATAGATTATTTTGATGGGAGAACAGAGATTTTTTTTTAAATACTGAATCTTCTCTTCTATAAATATTTATTTAGGCTTTCTTTAAATCTTTAAAAATTCCTTACAATTTTCTCCAGAAGTTTATTTACATTTTTGTGAGAAATATTTATTTTTTAAGATTCCTAAAGTATTTCTTGCTATTATGAAAGTATCCTTAATTTCCACTACATTTGTTAATTGGTAGAACTGTTTTCTGATTTGTGAAAGGTCTTGCAACTTGCAGAATTCTCTTTCTTTTCTAAAGTTTTATCTGTATTTATCTTGAATTTTCTAATCATATTATTTGCAATTTAAGTCCATTTTATCTCCTGCTATCTATTTTTTTAAATGATGTGTATATTTTTCTTATTGCATTGGCCAGGGCTCTTAGACAATGTTGAATAGTAGGGGTGACACCAAGCCTCCTTGGCTTCTTCCAGATTTTAAAGGGAATGTTTCTAGTGTTCCATCATAGAGAGATCATGTAGCATAGAGGTTAAAAAGGCAACTCTGGGGTCAAATGGATTTGAAATTAGGCTCTGTCACTTAAAAGTTGTGTGACTAGGGATATACATGGATATATGTGTATATACATATATGTACATATACACACACATGACTTAGAATGTGTATATATATATGTATATATATTTATATTTCTCCTTTCTCTGTGTGTGTGTATAGACAATCTTTAGAACAATGACTATCACAAATTAGATTCTTAACAGGAATTTGATAATGATGAAAATGATAATGTTTATTGTGTATTTTTGATGAAGACTTTATATACTTGAGAAAATTTCTTTGTATTTTTACTTTTCCTTAAGTTCTCTTAAGGAAAGGCCAATTGTATCAATGGCTTTTCTTCACTTAATGAGAGATGATATGTTTTTTGCAATTAATATTCAAAACTAGTGGATTAAATTAATAGATTTTATGCCAATTGAAACATCTTTGTATTCCTGGGCCAACAAGAAACATAATCTGAGTGTGATATTTCATTGTTATTATTACTGTTAAAATATTTTAATTGTGATTTTGCATCCCAATCTATAAGTGAAATTGCATTGCATATTTTATTATTGCATTTCCTTTTTATATTTAAAATTTTTTAATGTTTTATTTATTTTTGAGAGAGAGAGAGAGAGAGAGACAGTGTGAGCAGGGGATGGTCAGAGAGAGAGGAAGATACAGAATCTGAAGCAGGCTCCAGGCTCTGAGCTGTCAGCACAGAGCCTGATGTAGGGCTTGAACCCATGAACCATAAGATCATGACCTGAGCTGAAGCCTGATGCTCAATCAACTGAGTCACCCAGGTGCCCCATCCTTTTTATATTTTAAAAGAGAAGAATTACTTGGTCCTTGAAGATTAGTAAAAATTGACCACGAATTCATTTGAGCATTTTTTATATGAAAGTATTGACTACCAATTAAACTTATCCATTATTTAATTTTGTTCAGGATTTTGATTTGTACATGAGTCAACTTGAATAATTTATAAGATTCCCAGAAATACTTTTATTTCTACTACATCTTGAGAAAAATACACAACATGGAAAAATCTACAAAAATAGCATAAATTTTCTATGAATTTCTTATGATTTAAAGATATCCTCTCCTTTACTTCTATTTTTGCCTGCACTTTGTTATTGCATTTTTTAATTTGTGATCTCTCTCTTTGTTTCCTAGCTCATTCTTGCTGCAGTTTTAATTATGTTATTTTATGAACCAAACTTGAGTTTTGTTTAGTCCTCTTTTGATTCTTTGTTTTCTTTTTCATTAATATCAGACGTTTATCTCTTTTCATTCTTCTAGTTTTTACTGCTTTTTTTTCTCCTGTACTTTCTTGGGTTGAATGCTTAACAGTTCTTTTTTTTCTTTTTAACATTTATTCATTTTTGAGAACAGAGATAGATAGAGCATGAGTCGGGGAGGAGCAGAGACAGAAAGAGACAGAATGTGAAGCAGGCTTTAGGCTGTGAGCTGTCAGCACGGAGCCCGACGCGGGGCTCAAACTCACAAAACGTGAGATCATGACCTGAGCTCAAGTCAGATGCTTAACCAGAGCCACCGAGGTGGCTCACATGCTTAACATTTCTTTTCAGTCTTACTTTAAATGTGTTTTAGAGAATATACTGTCCTCTACTTATTGCTTTTTTTGCAACTTGGGAATTTTGATATTTAAGAGTATTTAAAAAATTTCCAAACTTTTTTAAAAACTATATTCTTAGTTATTGATTTTGATTTGATTATTTGTAGTTTAGAGATACTAATTATAGATAACCACTAATTATAACCACTGACAATAAGAGATACAAAAAGGAGTTATATTCTCTAGATATATCATAAATACAATAAACATTATATTTAAAAATGCATAATATAAATCCAAAATCTTTGGTCTTTTCATGTCATCTTAGACACGTTTACAAAGGCAAAGTCCCGAAGTATCAATGGGAAGAGAGGACATATGCTCACCTGTTGGTTTTCTTAATCAGCAGAACCCCCTACTCCAAACACACACAAAAGGTGATTTCTCCATTCCACAGCAGCAGTAATTTGAACTTCATAACATAAAGTGTGAACTAGTAGCTTTTTCTTTTTTTCTAGAGAGGTAGAGAGCACAAGCAGGGAAGAGGGGCAGAAAGGCAGAGAGAGAGAGAGAGAGAGAGAGAGAGAGAGAGAGAGAGAGAGAGAGAGAGAGGGCGTTTCCCAAGCAGGCTCCACACTCAGCCGTAATTCCTGAGATTATGACCTGAGCAGAAATCAAGGGTCAGATATTCAACTGACTGAGCCACCCAGGCACCTTGAACCTGTAGCATTTTTAAAGAATCACATTTATTGAAGAAAATAGACACACAGAGAAGTACACACATCACAAGTGTGTAGATCAATGTTTTTTCAAAGTGAGCACCCTGTGTAGCCTGCATCTTTCTTACCAAACAAAGCAATTGAACATTAACAGCAAACACAAGTATCCTGGGATCCTTGCTATCCTGACTTCCAGCCCCACTGACTAATTGTGCTTGTTTGTGCAGCATGGTGTCTTTGGTATCTGTCTTCTTTGGCTCATGATTATGATGTGAAATTCATAAATGTTGGTGTGTACAGTTCACTCTGGCTGTCAGTGTAGTATCCACATATATCCAGATGGATAGATTGATGATTACAGACTATATATCTCCATGTCCAGATAGATAGATGGTGGATATAGGTGGAAAGATTGATTTATTGCAGGGCATTGTCTCACACAATTGTGGGGTTTGGAAAAGCAAGTCTGAAGTCCACAGACACAGAATATCACAAGAAAGCTGGAACCTCAAGCTCTTTAGAGTCTGAGCTCAAGGAACTCCTAAGATCCCTTTTAAGGTGCTCATCTGATTAGGTCAGGCCCACCCAAGAGAATTTACATAGTCCACTGATTAGAGACTTTAATCACATCTGCAAAATCCCTTCACAACAGCATCTAGGCCAGTGTTTGATTGCCTAGAGACTCTATTTCAGTCTAGCCAAGCTGACACATCAAAAGTTTTTCTTCCCTTAATAGTATATGGAATGAAGACGCATCTTAAAATTGATGGTGTCTTGAATCTATGAAAGACATTATCTTATAATTGACTTTTTATTCTCTCTTCTTTCTCTTACTCTACCAGCCTGATATAGATTTATCCTATATTAAATTTTTAAAAATCATTTTAACTATTATTTTTTATTTACAAATTTTCTGTTAGATTTTTTTGTCTATTCACTATTTCTGCTACCATTTGCCTACTTTTGGTTCAGATATTTTTATTATCTCTTTGAGTATTACAACCTTACGCAATGAAAATATTTTAGATTAGAAATTTTTCCTTTGTGGTTTATTTATCTCCAGATTGTTGTTCCGATTCTCGATTTTTATATGGCTTGATGTTATTTTTAATTTATATTTGGTTTTGATTTTACAGTGTGGGGGGGTTTCTTTTTAAATTTTTATTATTATTTTTAATGTTTTTATTTATTTATTTTGAGGAAGAGAGAGAGAGAGAATCCCAAGCAGGGATCCGGACAGAGCTCTAAGCACGGTTTGATCTCACAAACCATGAAATCATGACCTGAGCTGAAATCAAGTTAGACATTTAACCAACTGAGCCACCCAGGTGTCCCTGGGCTTTCTTTTTCAAGATTAGCTCCTTAGCTTGCCCTGAACTGGGGGCTCAGAATCCTGTAGCTTCAGCCATTCCTTATCTTGCTCTTATTCTATTTCTCATCCACAGAAATGTTTATGGTGGGCTTGAGGCCAGCTATGTGTTTCATTTCCTACCTGGCCGGGTTAATAGTACCCCCTAAACTCCAGCTCTGCGTGTCATCTTTGGGGATAACCTTTTGCTCTATCCCATTGAAAGACTGAGTGAAAATGCATTACTACATATTTTAAGACCTTTATTCAACCGCCTCTGTCCCCTCTTTATATGGGGTTGCTTCTACTCCCTAAATGCACCTTAATTTTGGTCACTACCAGGGTATTTCTCCATCTGATACACCTTCACTCCTGTCTGGTTGGCACTTAATCCTCCGGATCTTTCTCATCTCCCCCTAATGTCCCTTCCTCCCTGTTTCTCATTCTGTGCATACTCCCTCCCCCCACCCCACTTCCCAGATGATAACGCTCACGCTCACTTCATTTCCTCATAATCACTTTTTCATTCAGTCTCTCTCCTCTACTGAGGCTTCACACTCAGTCAGTCCTTAACCACTGCACTGGGCACATCATAGACACCTAAAAATATTAGAAGGAATATATGAAAGAAGATGCAGTTCTCTATTTCATTCCTTCCTTGCTGTCCAGAGGAAGCTCTAACTTGCAGGTGACATGGAGGAAAGAATCATTCTATCTGCACCACCACTAGCTGAGGGGTCTCCAGGGCTCAGCCCTGAATTCCACAGAGGAAATCCAGAGCTTCTTGAAGTGAAAGAGGGGGAGGTTGTGGGATTCCAGGGTGGGAGTGGGGTGGTGGTCCAGAAAGGTGAGTCACAATGTCCAGTGCTTTATGACAAAGACACCCCTTCGCCACTGCCTCATGTCTCTGGGAGCAGCACAGAGACTCCCAGGTCTGCAGTGACTCCTGGCTCTGCAGTGGCTGTCAGAGTGCACCCTCACCTCTTGAACTCACCAATCCTTTAGGATTCACAAATGAAAGCTGATCTGAGCTTAGGCGCCAAGGGAAGGAAAATCACCCCTCCCAGTTCAGTGCATTTGGACACAAGCCCGTGACCTTGGTGGAAGCCAGTTGGTGCTGGGGAATCTGCGTTCTCTGTATTGATCACCAGAGCAGCTGTTGAGCCTGGCTTTCAAGATCATCTCTCACAGGGAGCTTTCAGTGTGCCAAAATCCCCTTCACTCCCTCTTCTCCATCGTTTTTATATGCAATTTAGTTAAAAACCCTGCCTTTCATGTGTAGGCCAAGATGGTGACTTCATAAAAGTCAGGAAATGGGGAAGCAAGAAACTTCCTTGAAAGATTTAAAGTAACTTATTTTTAGTAATAATAAGTGGTAAATTGAAAGATTTAAGATGAGGGGCCTGGTAGTTGGATAGGTCGAAATTTGTGATGTTTAGGGATTGTTGCCAATCTTCTCTCAGGACTTGAGTGATTTTGTCCTTGCATTTTCTCTACTGCTCTTTGTTATCCTTCTTTTAGAATGGAGATATGTATCAACTTTCAGATTTTCTTTTTCATACTGCGGTAATGGGTTGGAATTGAGCTGCAGGATTCCTCTTTCCTGAAATATCCCCTGTTCTGCTGTGCAACATGAGAGCCTCTTCAGGCTACACACGCAGTGACAGGAAGAGTCATGTTAGGCGAGCGATCGAGAACATCCTGCGGGTGCTCTGAGGCTTATTGGTGAGAGACGCAGAGGTGTGTTTTGGGAAGAGTGTCAGCGTAGGTAGGAAAGTCACCTGCTGTGATCTTTGCCCGGCCACTTACCAGCCATGTGGCCTTGGGAAAATCATTTAATTGACATAAGCCCACCAACTGACAAGGCCTCAGTTTACCTATCTTTAAATGGGAGCGTTGGGTTAAGTCAAGCTAGTCAGTCCAATGGCTTGTGTAGAATAAGAAGGGAATTTAAGAAAGCAGAATTTAAGAAGGGACCACATTGACTAAGGGATCATTCACAGCCAAAATACAACTCTAGCACAGGGTTGCTGTGAGGACAAATAGACCAGGCATTATCTGCACTTCTAATTATATCAAAGGAAACCTCATATCTAGATTCTTATGTGAAATATCCTGATTTCACAACCAATTAACAACTCATTAAAAAAACAAACAAACTAGCAATGCACTGTTTACTCCAAGCAGACATATCTGGCTGAACACAGCCTGTGGATAATTAGTTTGCAACCTTGGTGGGGGTGGGGAGATAGAGGCTCTTTGACCCCAGATTCACTGTGTGTCTTCAGAATTGGCTAACTGGACCCAGCCCCAGTCAGGGTGTCTGAGAGCCTGGCAACTGGCTGTGGCATCCGCTTCCTCTTGGAGGCTGGGAAGGCAAAGCCTTGTCCTGAGGGAGGGTTGGATTGCTCCTAAACTGTGGACAGGAAAAGGTGGTGTCTGCATGTACAATATGGTGGGAATTATACTGTGCTGGGGACCAGACCCTCTCGACCCTAACCCTCCCTCTCCCAAAAATGCTTGGCTGGGCTTGACCACACTGTCTCCCTTCTCTGGCACTCACTGGTTGCCCTCTCTGTAAAACTTTAACCTAAGGTTGGATCGGTGTTTCTCAGACTTCAGTCATTGGTGTATCACAGAGTGGCAGCCAGTGGCTTAGGTGACCCTTTCTCCTCTTATCCACCCCTTGTGTGGCCCCTCCCATATTGAATAGGGCTGATTTACGTGACTAATGAGCTATTGCAGAAGTGACAGTGTGAGGCCAGCTTCATAGAAGACAGGGATAGTTCCACCTTAATCTTTCAGGTCACTTGCTACGGGGATACACAAGAGGACATGCCATGAGGACACTCAAGCAGTCCACGTGCTGAGGAACGGCCAGCACCAACTTGTCAGCCATGTGAGCCAACCACCGGGGAGGCAGACCTTCCAGCCCCAGCTGAGCCTTCGGGTAACTATGGCTCTGCCTGACATCCTGATGCAACCTCACAAGAGACCCTGAGCCAGAAGCTCTCCAAATTCCTAACCTACCAAACTGTGAGAGCTAGAAACATTTAACACTGTTTAAACCACAGAGTTTTGCATTATTATTATTGTTTTACATGGCAATAGATTAACTAATACACAGTCATGATTATTGCTATACCTGCCTAACACCAATTCTATTACATCTTTTTTCAGGTTCATTGAGGTATAACTGACAATAAAATTGTAAGGATTTAAAGTGTACATCGTGGTGATTTGATATGTGTCTACATTGTGAAAGTACGCACATCACCTAACTTGTTGACACTATCACCTGACATATTTATATCTGCATGTGTGTGTGTGTGTGTGTTTCCACTCCCTTATCAAACTTCAATTACATAATATAATGTTGTCAGCCAGGGTCACTGTGTGTGATATTAGATCCTCAGACTTTCTTCTTCTTACAGCTGAAAAGTTGTATCCTACCGACTTCTCTCTATTTCCCCCACCCCATCAGCCTCTAGCAACCCTCTTTCTACTCTGTTACTTTCAGTTTAACTTTTGCTTGTTTTTTATACTCTGCATATAAGGGATACCATGCAGTATTTGTCTTCCCCTTTCTGGTTTATTACATTTAGGGTAATGCCCTCAAGGTCTATGTACGTTGTGACAAATGCTTATTACATATTAACACATTTCTTGAAATGATTTATTCTCTTAATTTGCATATATTTATTTTAAAAGAAAAAGCTTTTACATTGTAAATGGAAAATAAATATCTCTAGTTAAAAAAAACCCTCAAAATTTACTTTTCTTTCCATCTAACTTCTATGTAGAGAATGTTGCCTGCAGAAAGCTCCAAGCCTCAGGCACCTTGTTTCTTTGTTCATAAGGGAGATGAACAAGAGTTTAAGGGATATTAAAAGGAATCTGACAGCAAAGTAAGCCTGTGTCTTTGAAATAAACCAAGACTGAAAGGAAACTGAGCAGGGAGTAACTTGTTCGTAATGTGATTTGATATTAAAATGCCCCCTCTCTCTATGCCCCTGAACATATTTCAGGTCTGCAAAGGAATGTTGGTGGTGTTGGTTTTTCCTTTCTTCTAGGAAAATTGGATAGGAAGATCTAAGCTTTTATCCAGTTCCAAAACATCCTAAGATAGGACATAATTTCTGTTTGTATAAAGTGAGATCACTTATAATAAAGTCCTTTTTATTAGCCTGCCCCGGTTTTTAAGTATTACGACTACTATAATATTTTTTGGTTATTAAAAGATGTACCATTTAAAAAGCTTTGCCCCATTCATTGAACTCCTGTAGTAACAAAAGAGTAGGCCTGTCCAAAGATCATCATCCCTAAGTTGTCAATTCAGGAAGCTGAAGCCCTGAGCAGGGACGAAATTCATCACTTCTCAGCTAGTAGTCAGCAGCACTGGGGTTAGAACATGAATCCCCTGACTCCTCATGCCTTATCCTGCTTACACAGAACCAGTTTCATGGCCTCTTCACATGTGGGGTTTGCACTCCAGCTGGATCTCTAAGAAACTATAGCCCATCGGGGCCTGAAGGAAAGGTGGCCTGGCAGAGTCAGGGATGGTCTGGAGGTCCGGTGAATGGTTGTAAGGTAAGGAGCTTTAAGGGATCTGAGGTGTTGAGAAGACAGCAGTGCAGGCAGGGACAAAGGAGAGTAGACAAGCAGCCGCCTTGGTATCCTGGGGGCTATGACCACTCAGAGATCACATTTGCCCCTTCACAAAGGAAAGCACACACATAAATGGGTATGTGCACACACAAACATACACATATACTCTAACACCCCTGTGATATTAAATGCACCTCAGACAATGCTCCAGGCCCCCACAGATATGCTAAACTGTGGCATTCAAGTGAACATACATCTCTCAGCCTCTTTAACTCCTTGAGCAACTCCCCAGTCCCTGTGTCTCAACTTGGTTGTATGATGCTTTTCAATTTCTATTTAAAAAAATACTTCTGAGTCATCATACCTCTTGTATTTGTCCAGGACCAAAGTATATGTTGATGTACAGGAATGCATGGAGTCCTGAGGTTCTTTACTGAGTAAAGTAGAATTTTTATGAGTATTGGGTTACAAAACAGACCAGATGGAAAGCAAACACATTAAAGTGTTTCGATGAAATAGCGTGGTGGCTATTTCTAGATTTAAAAACACGTCTGCTTTTTAAATTGTGTTCTTTGTCCTATCTAAACACTGATCATTAGAGAGAGTAATTAATTGCTTTTCCCTATGACATTTTTCAGGCATTGGAGCACAAGATTGAAGCACTGAAAGGTTCTGATCTTCTGTTTCTACTAAAGGAGAGACCAAGCCACAGAGGGCACCAAGGCATAGTACAAGAGATGTTAATGAATGAGTCATGAGCAGACCGAGAACTAGTTGATTGAATAAATGATGTCACAGTTTGCGAGAAAGCACATTTTGATTTCTTTTTCTTCTCTTCTTAGTTTTAAACTGCTAAATGATTCACCCCCACCACTCTACCTCCCTTCAAGTCTAGAAACCAATTACATTCCAGAGAGGCAGATTTCTGTTGATAAACAACTTGCTTCAGGTTTCAGACTTGAATCCATTTTACAACTTGCTTATAAAACTGTAAGTTGGCCCAATGGTCAAAGGTTGATGCTGTCAAATGCTAAATGGTACACTGTGAGGGACATTCAGAGCTCTTTGAGCCCTTCTTCTCCTCTCTTTCCTGGCAGCAGAATAGTCCCCTCACTACTTTCTGGGGTCAGCACATGGATCTGCTCAACCAAGTGTCAGACCCAGTGAGTCAGTAAAGCAAAATGGCTAAGCCAAGACTGTGTCAGCATCCAAGAGGAGAGCAGAAGCAGGGGCTCCTGTATCAGCAGCCAGGAAGCAGGAGTCACACAGAACCATGGAGATCCTTAAATGGCAGTGTTCAAATGAACACATATCTCCCAGAACCTAAATCAGAGACAAAGACTCAGGGACATCATTTCATTGGCTGTTTCTGTTTCTGCTATTCTTTCTTATTTGATCTAGTGCTTAATTAGTCGAAGGTTGAGAGGAAGGGTATGAGGGGTGATCTATTACTTGTATTAGTTTTCACCAAGTTGCGGTAGAAAAGGTAGCTCAGATCGTAACACTTTGCCTGATACATAGTTATTTCAACATAAATAAGAGTAAAGAGCTAAACCATTAAATTCTAGCCAAATCCTAAAGTATGGGTTTTACTCAACCACTCCATTATACCATCTATATCAAAAAAAATGACTTTTGTCAATAGCAGCCAAACTCTAAAATAGAAAAACTCTTGAGAGTACATTTTTAATGTAATATTTTACATTTCAAATGTGAATAATTATCTGAGTTGAATAGCTAAATGTAACCAAATATATTTATGAAGAGATGATAATGATAGTAAGAATAATATATTTATAACAGCTAGCACTTCTAAGCACATACTATGTTACGTTCCATCCACGCAGCTGGAGAAATTTCCTTGTGATGGATACTACCTCCATGGCTCACTTAATTCTAAATGACTTGTTAAATTTTCAAAGAATTTTATAAGGTAGATGACCATCTTCAGGTACATTTATTAATTCAGCAGATATTCATTGAGTGTATATTACATTTCAGGCATGGCTCTAAGCCTTTGGATCCAAAAAAGTTGGAGAAGACATAAATGACTTCTGTGCTGGTGCCTATAGTCTTGTGGGGAGAAAATATTAACTACAAAATGGTTCTGTTTGAAAGGATAAAGTGATGAGAAAGAGAATAATGAGACAACGGAGGTATACAGAGAGGAGATGGAGGGAAGGATTCTCTATAAGGTGAGTTTGCCAGGTGAAAATAGGTGTTATGACTGCCCCAGACCCACCTCTATGGTGGGCAAGATCATGGCATGTTCCAGAAGCTGAAAGAAGGCCTATGTGAGCAGGTGATGGTGAAGAGAGTAAGGGGCAAGGCTGACGAGGTCAGAAGGAACCAGGCTGACCAGGGACATTCAGATCTCCTCACTGAGCCCTTGCTTTCCTACTGTTTCCCAATATGGAGACCTATAGGTTCTGGGAGGAATTGAGATGAGGAAACTGAGGCATGGAGGCATTAAGTCTTTTTCCCCAGATAGAGAACTTGTAAGAACTAAAGAACTAAAGCACAAAAGAGCCAGATGGGGATTCCTCCCCCTTCCCTCTCTTCTTTCCTTCCTTCCTTCCTTCCTTCCTTCCTTCCTTCCTTCCTTCCTTCCTTCCTTTCTTTCTTTCTTCCTTCCTTCTTTTGTTTTTGCTAATTTCTTTCTTTCTTTCTTTCTTTCTTTCTTTCTTTCTTTCTTTCTTTCTTTCTTTCTTTCTTTCTTCCTCTCTTTCTCTCTTTCTCTCTTTCTTTCTCTTTCTGTTTTTCTTTCTATTTATCTATCCACTTACCTATCTATCAATGTACATATATTAATATGTGTGTATATCTATATCTATCTATCCAAGAGCTACTATGTGCTAGAAACTCTAGGCCAGGATACATGATGATAAACACTATTGTCAAAGTTTCCACTCTCATGGATCCTCCTTCAGTAAGTGCAGCAATGCAAACTAAAACAGGAATAAGAGATGTAGAGTGAGTGAAGAGGGGCTCTTTTAGATAAGATGCTTTATACAGAGAATACCTCTTTGAGCAGAGGCATGAATTAATGAGGACGCGGCCATCAAATCTGTGCTCTGCTTTGAGAGAGCTTAGTATTTAGCATTTTCAAATGAAGGAAAACATGATTGTTTTCATGAGATAGCTTGAAACACACTATGACTATTGTGCATGTGTGCATGTCTTTGTGCATGTATCTTTGCTGGTCAAATCCTTTCCCGGGCCAGAGATGACAAGAACAGTTTAGCCTAGCCTCTGTAAGCAAGAATGATTTGGAGACTTAAGATTAAAAATATTTTTGCTAGGTTTGGAGGGTCATGGAGGCAGTGTTCATGAAGGGAAAAAGATCTAGCTGGATGGAAGCTCACATGTGTTTGAAACATGAAGAAATTTAGCTTTAGTGCCTACACACCAGGTATCAGTTACACCTGACAGACTATTATGGCAGTAGATTTTAATTTTCAGTAGAATACTTTTTTTCTCATTCTAGAGCAGATTTCTACAAAAGAGTGACAGAGATTGATGAGCCTAGCAATAGCCAATAAAGGTTCATGGGGGAAGACCACATGTTGGAGTTGGTTACCACGGGTCTGGATAGCTGCACCATCTTGCCATTGAAGACTGAAAATAAATCTATACTCCTCTCTCTATCCATTTCATTCATTCTCTCTCTCTCTCTCTCTATATATATATATATATATATAGAGAGAGAGAGAGAGAGAGAGAGAGAGCACTGAACATTGAGGTTGACTGCCATGACACAACACTTCTAGGTCTCACAGGTGAAGAATAGAAAAGTAGGATGTGAACCAAGAGCTATTTGGCAGTAAAGTTTATGCTTTTTTTTTTGCCTATTGCTGTTTCCACATATTTCCAGGTGTTTCTTGTGAAAAGGGGAACACATTTGTTTTTTTGGATCCAGAGGACAGAAAGCAGAACCTGGTTTCTTCCAAGAAGGGAAGGAGGAGGGCTTTGGCAAGACTGTATGATTACGATGATTCTTGGAGAACACAAGTGACTTTTCTGCAAGTTTGACTTCTCTCCCCTATCCCTGGAGGTGAAACCTTGATGTGAAAAGTAGACACTTATCTCTTAGGGGACCTGTAGAATAACTTCTATTTTGGCTTGTAGAATAAGATATCTATAGATATGTCTATCTATATCAATATATATACACTTCTATCACTAAAATATTGAGATATTCTTTGGATAATAACAGTAACAACAGTTCCTGACCTGGATAATATTTCACATCAGAAAAACACTTGCACAGAGCATCTTATTTGATCCCAAGTGACCTTCTTTGCAAGATGAAATAGATGCTGCTCACAGATGGAGCATGATTTGCCCAATGATACACAGAGTGAACAAAGGCTTGGGAAACAAGACATGGCGCAAATAATTTCAAGATCAGTGCTCCTTCCCCTATGAATGTTTTCTACTACATTGGAGCAAAAATCCAGGTCTGTGGTAAGTATCATACAAAGTGTACACTCCCTTCCCATGAAGAGCATGGATCACACACTGAAGCTATTTCTGACATTTGTTCCTTTCTATGTGGGTCAATATCCCTGAGGCCTGGAGTTCTCTCTGGGAAAAAAAGCATGCTTCAGGGTCTCTGTTAACCATCTCCATCAGTGTAATATGTTGTTTCCTGTCCAATTGCCCTATTCCCATCAGCAATTTATGCTCCCAGAGATGCCTGAGTGTTGATTCTGACCCCTATTATTCCATGTCTAGTTATTCTTTCTGACGTGTGAGTACAGGACACAAGTCTAAGTCCCCCACTTAGGCAGCCCAGAGAGGCCAAGCCCTGCTCAGCCAGGGGCACACTGACTCGTGACTATGGAAAGTTTGTCTGTGTGCTAAGTGTAAGCAGATGTCCCCAGCTGCCAGATCGTGTGATCATAAGAAACCAGTCACCCACTCTGTACAAACATGTATCATCAGGGCAGTCTGAAGGTGCAACCAACTCATCCTGCTTCCCATAAAACAGTGGGTGAGTAAGGGGTTGGGGGTTTATGGAAACTGTCCAGAGCAGTTCATCTAAGGGCAAAACTTGTGTGATTGGATGGTATATGGAGGGTGAAATTAGGCCAAAGGAAGTGCTGTTCAAAGTTATGGTGGACACTCAGCCTGATCCTGTGACATCATCTGAACACTTTCAATGCTATACATATGAGGGCACCAAGGTTTGGGATGGAAGTGACTTCTTCAACAACTGACATCAATCGAGTGGCTCAGTCAGGCCTTTTTCCTGGGTCAAAATGACAACCTCGCATTCATTTCATTATGTGTGGCTGCCTAAGCCATTAGTTTTCTGGTGGGCTTCTGTGCACGCAGTCTTCATGTCTCTCTTGTTTTGAATCTTGGTGGCTTCATACGCTATATGAACTTTCTTAGAGAACAATGATAACTAATTCCATTTATGAGGGTTAATATTGGGTCAGCTTAAATATTACATGTACTGTATTGTACATAATAATCCCCAAATATCATAAAAGGCATTTTAGTCTCCTATTTTAAAGGATACTCAGGGATGCCTGGGAGGCTCAGTCAGTTAAGTGGCCAACTTCAGCTCAGGTCATGCTCTCAAGGTTCATGAGTTCAAGAGGCACATCTGAGCTGTGCTGACAGCTCAGAGCCTACAGCCTGGTTCAGATTTTGTGTCTCCCTTCTTGCCCTGCCCCTCCCCTGCTCACACTCTCTCTTTGTCTGTCAAAACTGAATAAATGTTTGAGAAGGTCGGAATAGAAGGAACTTACCTAAACATTATAAAAGCAGTTTATGAAAAGCCCACAGCCAATATTATCCTGAATGGGGAGAAATTGAGAGCTTTCCCCCTGAGATCAGGAACACGACAGGGGTGTCCACTCTCACCACTGTTGTTTAACATAGTGCTGGAAGTCCTAGCATCAGCAATCAGACAACAAAAGGAAATAAAAGGCATCAGAATTGGCAAAGAAGAAGGCAAACTTTCACTTTTCACAGATGACATGATACTCTACATGGAAAGCCTAATTGACTCCACCAGAAGCCTTCTAGAACTGATTAATGAATTCAGTAAAGTTGCAGGGTACAAAATCAATGTACAGAAATCGGTTGCATTCCTATACACCAATAATGAAGCAGCGGAAAGAGAAATCAAGAAACTGCTCCTGTTCACAATTGCATGAAAACCCCAAAAATACCTAGGAGTAAACCTAACCAAGGATGTAAAAGACCTATATGATGAAAACTATAGAAAACTTATGAAAGAGATTGAAGAAGACAGAAAGAAATGGAAAAACATTCCCTCTTCATGGATCAGAAGAATAAACATTGTGAAAATGTCATTACTACCCAAAGCAATCTACACATTCAATGCAATCCCCATCAAAATTGCACCAGCATTCTTCTCAAAGCTAGAACAAACTATCCTCAAATTCGTATGGAACCACAAAAGACCCCGAATAGCCAAAGTTATATTGAAGAAGAAAACCAAAACAGGAGGCATCACAATCCCAGACTTTAGCCTCTACTACAAAGCTGTCATCATCAAGACAGTATGGTATTGGCACAAAAACAG
>NC_043712.1:18255164-18310709 GCF_006229205.1 Suricata suricatta | reverse complement strand
AATAGCATTGCTAGGGATTTACCCAAGAGATAGAGAAATGCTGATGCATAGGAGCACATGTACCCCAATGTTCATAGCAGCAATGTCAACAATAGCCAAAACATGGAAAAAGCCTAAATGTCCATCACCTGATGAGTGGATCAAGAAGATGTGGTATATATACACAATGGAGTACTACATGGCAATGAGAAAGAATGACATATGGCCATTTGTAGGAAAGTGGATGGACCTTGAGGGTGTCATGCTAAGCGAAATAAGTCAGGCAGAGAAGAACAGAAACCATATGTTTGCACTCATAGGTCTAACAGGAATACAGGAGAAACCTAACGGAAGACCTGGGGGAGGGGAAGAGGGAAAGAGAGTTGGGGAGAGAGAGGGATGCAAAACTTGAGAGACTATTGAATGCTGAAAATGAACTGAGGGTTGAAGGGGAAGGGGGAGGGGGGAAAAGAGGTGGTGGTGTTGGTGGAGGGCACCTATGAGGAAGAGCACTGGGTGTTGTATGTTACCCAATTTGACAATAAACTAAAAAAAAAAAACCCAAAAAAATCATATATAAAGGACAAAATAAATAAATAAATAAATTCAAAAAACTGAATAAATGTTAAAAATAAATAAATAACGGATACTCAGAAATGGAAAGAAAGTCGCCCATGCAGTTTGCAGGTAGCACAACCTAGATTCACATCAATATGGACTCTAAAGGCTTAGTAAAGAAATCAACAAAGTCACATTGAGGCACTCAATTGATTAGCAGTGGAAGATGGCTGGGTGATCAACATTCATTCACTTGAAAGGAACTTTTTCAGAATCTCTTATGTGCCTGGCAGCATATGCAGTTTTGAAGATAGCCATGATTCTATTCCACCTCTCTGAGAAGACAGTCCAGTGTTGGAATCAGAAACACAAACTCTTCCTTTGTGTTGAAATGGTATTAGGCAGATGATGGATCAAGTACAATATGAATAGAATAGAGGCTGCACACAAATTTGCCCAAAAGGCAGGGGATGGTGTTTTCAAAGGAAGTGTACCACTTTTCTGTCAAAGAAGTTAACATTCAAAGCAGAAGTTGACAATATGTGTAGAGAGATGGACAAGACAAATTATGAATACTTAAGGAACTACAGATCATTAATATTGCTGGCTTGTAGAAACATGAGTGGGAAGCTTAAAATATGATATCAAATATACAGGTTATAAGAGCTTTGAATGTTTTGCCAAGGGGGTGTTTATTTCTTCCCCTGAGGCTTTGGGAACCATGGATTTAAGCAAAAGGTTTTAAGCAAAAGAAGGACACAATTTCTGTATCATTTAGGATTAGGCTTGACAGCTAATAATGAAAAACTCCAAATTAATACTGGTTTTAAAAACAATAGAAGTTTATTTTTCATGTAAAAAGTCTGGAGTTGATGTAGTCCAGAACTGTGATAGTGGCTCTTCTCAGAAATTCCTGGTCTTTCCAACCATCCCCATATATGGTTTTCAAATTCATATTCCAAACGCTTGGTCTAGGCAGCAAGATGGGAGCAGTGATAAATGAGGAAGGGAAGTGTCTTAATCTTTTCAAACTGCTGAAACAACATGCTGGGTACTGGTGACCTATAAACAACACACACTTATTTCTCACAATTCTGAGAGCTGGAAGTCCAAGATCAGGGTGCTGGGATGGTCAAGCTGTGATAAAGGCCCACTTCCAGGTTGTAGATAATTGACTTCTTGCTGTGTCTCACATGGTGGGAAGTGTGGGGAGCTCTTTGGGGTCTGTTTTATACCATGAAGCTCCACTCTGATGACCACATTAGCTCCCAAAGCCCCACTTCTCAATATTATCATACTGGACATTAAAATTTCAACATATGAATTTTGAGTGGACACAAACATTCAGATTATAGCAGAACAACTTCATTACTGTCTTTAAGAAACTTGCACAAGACACTTGTGACTTTATTGCATTCATTGGAAATTAGTCACATGTCCATATCCAGCTATAAAGAATATTGGAAAATGTCTAACATGGACAGCCATAAAAATAAGGTTGTGTATTTCTCTACTAAAACTGGAGAATGGATATTTAGGAAAGTTATCAATCTTTGCCACAGGTAGATCTGAAATTTAAAGGTCACTCCATTATCCTTATAGTAGATGGACAAGGACATAGGTATATGGCTGAAGATATAAGACTAAGGCTCTTGGTATTTATGGGCATGGAAAGATGCTCTCCCTTGCCCCTTCCAGTTTCTTGGGCTTTGCCCAATTAAGGAAATTGCTTTCTTACCTTTATTTCCCCACTATTGAGTCAGAGATGGATATAAGTCTCTTTCAGCAAATGAGTCATACTTAATTTTGGGCAAACCTGCCTGGATAGGCAGAATGGACCATAATATGGATGTGACTTGGATTGCATCCTTCATTGACTTAAAATGCTGCTCATCGTACTTTTGACCTCAAATAGATATATCAGATTTCTTATTTTGATTCTTTACAGAGCCAGGATAGGAAAGAGGAAGTTTCTTTATTCACATTACTCAGGTTAGCAGTGTAAAAATGTTTTGTTTTATGGATATTCACAGAGTTAGTTGGTTAAGAGCACGTGTTTCAGAACCAAAACCATGTGCATTAAAAATTCAGCTATGGTACTCATCTCAGCCTGATTTCAGAGTCAGATTCTTAATCACCATGACATATTGCTTTTTTTTCTGAGTCTTTGTTAATTTTTGTCTCTTCCCTAAGCTGTTTGCCTTCAAGTAAGATGAGGGAAGTGGCGGTCATATCAGCTTTGATGAGTGTCCCTAAGAGGTGGTGGCAGAACAGTGGACTTGAAGATACCAGAATGTAGCTTGGTGCCCTGAGTGCACTCACTTGGTTATCTACATTCATGTAGTCCCTTTAGGAATTGACTCCTATCCTAGGAAGTATGTCTAGTGCTCCAAAGGAAAAGCACAGCACAAATCAATGTTAGCTCACCTAGTCCTCACTGTCCTGTATCTACCTGTGCTTTGTTTCTCAGGCATTCTCCTAATGTCCTTGTGCTCCTTCTCTTCACGAATCCTGTCCTCTCTAGCCTACTCAGTTTCTCCTAGTCCTATATCATGGCTTGATTCTTGGCTGTAGTGTTCCAGAGATATATGAAACACTGGATCCCCAACAGAACTACAAGGTTGAGATAAAGCATCATGTTTAATGGCAGAGATGCTGAGATCAGACTGGCCTGCATTTGCTTATTTCCTCCACAACTACTGATTCTAGACCTTGGGTAAATCATGTAACTATTCCTGTTTTCTTAACTGTAGGAAGGAGGATAATGAAAATCCCTATTGTGTATGATCTTATCAGAATCAAATCAAATAATATATAAATATTTGGTATAGGTTTGGGATACAGTATGTGTAAAGCAATATTAGCTCCTCATGTTAATTTTGGGATTGGGGATTAAGAGTTAAGGTTGAGGAATTGGAGGGTCTATATCATGAAGAGTAATTTTATGACAAAGAAGCTAGATTTTGGCCAAAGAGAAGAGGGGCTTCAGATAGGATAGTGTATTCATTTCCTATTGCTATTGTAATGAATTCCAACAAGTTCTGTGCCTTAAAACAACATGGATTTACGATCTTGAGGTTCTGGAGGTCAGAAGTCTAAAATGTGTATGCAGGGCTGTATTCCTCCTGGAGATTCTGTGGGAGAATCTGTTCTCTCACTTTTTCTTGTCCCATGTTCTCTGGCTCATGGCTCCACATAAGAATGACCTCTGCTTTCCTTGTCTCTTCTCCTTATCTTACTCTGGCCATTCTGCTTCCCTCTTATGAAGACCATTGTGGTTACAGTGGGATCACCCAGATAATCCAGGATAATCTTCCCATATCAAGATCCTTTTGTAAAAATTTTTTTTCATGTTTATTTTGAGAGGGAGAGATGGAGCATGAACAAGAGGAGGGGCAGACAGAGAGGGAGATGCAGAATATGGAGCAGGCTCCAGATCCTGAGCTTGAACTCATGAACCATGAGATCATGACCTGAGCTGAAGTCAGATGCTTAACCGACTGAGCCACCTGGGACCTCCATCTCAAGATCCTTAATTTAATTATATTTGCAAAATTCCTTCTGCCATGTAATCTAACACATTTGTAGGTTCTGGGAATTATGCTTTTGACATCTTTGAGGGAAGCATTATTCAACCTGCCACAAAGAGTAACATGGTTATTTTGGGATTTTCCAGCATCACTCTAGTGAGAACAGAGTTGGGGAATTGGTTAAAATGCCACTGTAAGACAGAGAGAAGGGATATGAACATAAGCATTAGAGGGAGTAGGGATGCTAAGGAAAAATGCGTGATGAGGAACCAGTGTCCCCAGGACTTGGCTAGTATTATGGATAGAATGTTTGCATCTTCCTTCCAAGTTCTTATGTGGAATTCCTAACCCTCAATGTGATGGCATTAGGAGGTGGAGCCTTTGAGAGTCATTATGTCATGATGGTGGAGCCTCATGAATGGGATTAGTGTCCTTATAAAAGGGACTGCCATGTGAGGATACAGAGAGAAGGGGGTAGTCTGCATGTTGGAAGAGGTTCCCCATCAGAACCTGACCATGCTGGTACCTGACCTCAGACTTTGAGCCCCCAGAACTGTGGGAAACAAATGTCTGCTATTTATAGGCCACCCAGTCTGTGATATTCATTATAGCAGCCCAAAGTGACTGTGAGGATAGGAAAAGGGATGCTTTCTTTATTTCTAGCTCAGGTTCAGAGAGGATGGTAGAGTCATTAGAAGTTTGGCACAAGTGGAGAAGGTGACTGACAAACTGACCAGGGCTTTCTGAGAAACCCTGCTTACTCTAGCTTGAGGCCCCATTCTTTATAAAAAACAGAGGATAGCCTGGCCTAGAATGGCATTTCCCACACTCTGCTCATTCTTTACAACTTTTTCTGAATCTGTTTCAAATTCTGAATATTTTTCTTTAAATAGACTCTGGTAAAAGTCATCTTGTCCAAAGCAATTAGTTTCATGAAACCACAACTCTGATATGCCTATATATTTTGATACACATACTACTCTTACAAAATCACTGAAATGGGAATATATTTTTCCACTCACCACCAAAAATTGTCTCATATGTTATTGGCACTAAGCATGCCACATGTAGATGAATACTGGTGTAATGATAAGAACAGAGATTGAGAAATCGAAATCTAGGCTTGAGTGAGTCACTAGGGCTCCTTGGACACTCCTTTCCTGATATATGAAAGGAGATAATGCCTAACGTATAATGGTTTGGTTAGATAATATGTGGAAAATGTGGGGAACTGTGCCTCCTAGTAGGCACCCAAGCAATGTGTATTTTTATCATCATCGTCTGATGATTTTTCCTTCCATGTTTTAAATAATTTCAAGCTTTTTCATGAGGTCTGCCAGTCAAGTTTGATAAACCCACTAGAAAAATGTATTGTCTTTGCAGTCTGGATGGTAAACTTATTTAAATTTAATGCTATTTATGGTCTCACAAGGCTCCTCTACCTTCCAGATCTTTAGGGTCAAGGGAGTGTGGGGCCGAGGGAAGTAACTCGTCCTCGTTGATTTTGCTAGGAGAGCCTTGGGTCGGGAGCTGTAGGACTGCTGGGGGAAGAAAACCGGGTTTCTTTAAGATTCAAAGCAGATGATTGAGATGGGAAACCCTGTTGCTCTCTGGGCTACATTGGAACCATTCCTCTGCTTGTGGTTCTGGGGCTTTTTGCTTACAATGTTCTGGTCTCATGACCTATTTGGGAGCATCACTAAGGGGCCGCAAGACAGAACCAAATGAGTTTTACAAAACACCCCAGGATCTTTCTCCACTGCACCTTCAGCCAGTATAACAGAATTAGACTCAGAGTAGCACTTGCTGAAGATAGTACTGTTTGCATGAACTTTCCATTGATACATCTGGTTTTCCTTTTGAAAAAGGCCCTCAAACCTCATAAAACTGAAGTCTTTTGAATTAAACCACAAATTCCTTATAGCTAACCTCAGCAAAACTCCCTATGCACTTTGTGCTCAGTCTCTCCTAACCCCACTCCTCTTTTCTCCTCCATCTTCTTAACTTAGTCAGAGCCAAGCTCACCAGGATAAATCAGAGTTGTTGTTTTTCTTAATTCACTTCATATTAATCAAAATTATGGGTCAGTTTTCTGCTTTAGACCTTTGATTTAGAATAGGTGCCATTTATGGAGCTCTAACAATGTGCCAAGTACTTTACATAGTATCCCATTTAATCCTACAAAGTCTTGCAAGGTAGGTGGTATTTTTCCAGTCATTCCAATGAGGAAAGAGAAACACAGAAAGTCATATAACATGTTCATTGTCTTCCTCCTGCTGGGTGGTAGATTTAGCAACCTTAATCTTATATGTCAACTCCAGTGTCTTCGCTTTCCAGACTTGTCTCTGCATAACAGATCCCTAAGACAATATTTACAAATATGATGTGATGTTTACAATAACTCCTCATTTGCCTCTGGCACTTATTATCCTGATTATTGACTTCATGGTGGTGATAATTATTGCTATTACTAATAATAGCTGCTGCTGCTTTCTGAGTGTCATGGTAACCACTTACCATACCTTGCATTCTACAATAATCTCTAGAGGCATATATTATTATCCCCATTTTATAGATGTGCAAATTGAGATACAGAAAGATTTATTAACCTGTCCATGTCACATAGCATTCAACTCATTGGAACAACAGATATTAATAAAAAGCAAACCTTTGTATATGTCAGCACCTTTGAAACGTTCCATATGGTTAACTCATTCAATCCTCATAAAAATCTTGTTAAGTGGATAGCATCATCATCTACATTGCACAAGTGGGGAAATTGAGGCACAGAAATATGAAGTGACTACTCAAAAGTCAAACACTAGTCTGCAAGATGAGGGGCTTGAATGGAGACAAATACAGTCCTGGGTCCTGACTCCGAGCTTCTCACCACACCCCCATGTTGGCTGACTGATTTCAGAACCTCTTGCTCTGGAAAGGTGTCTATGTGAGTGGATTTAAATTGTATTTTTTATCCAGTTCTTTTAGTCTCTGGTGACCTCATTGTGTCAAAAGGACAGGTTGCATGCCCTGTCAGTGGTGATCATAGTTACTGAGTTGGTCTGCACTGATGTCTGGGAGGTTGGGCTGCAACTGAATGACATGAGAAGGTGGCCTGCAAGTAAAATATATGACTCTGCCAGAAAGCTGGAGCTCTGCTAGGCAGGAAGATCCTCATGGACTGGCGGTTTCCCTTCCATCAGGCCCTTTTATGGGCAGCGTTCCTGTGGTCAAAGCTTCGATCTAAAGGCTGAGCAAATCACACTGTATTCTTCTGGAATGTTGGAAAAGGGGAAAAATAAGTGTTGGGTGTGTGGAGGGTGGTGGGGGAGGCTCAGCTGGAAGATGCAATATTGACTAGAACAAAGGGGGAGGTCGTGTCTATCAGTTTTCTTTTCAAGAATGAGGGCCAGGCATGGTAGACAAAACAGAGGGATTTTTATTTAATTGTAGACATGGAACTAGAGAAACCAGCATCAAGAGGAATCCCCATGGCAGGGAGGGCTCTAAGTAGGTGATACCTTATGCTTGATTTTCAAACTTTTCCCTCCAGTTCTTCTGCAACTATAAGGACATACATACAGTAGGCCTAAAGTGGAGGACCATACACTGGAAATTTCTCTGAAGCCACACGTTTCATTACTCAAATACCTGCAAATGTGAATTCACTTTTATGTTTGGTTTAATATGAAATACTTGTTTAAATTTGTGTTCAGTTAAATTTCTTAACTTACAGTATTTATCTTTCTCATTCTGATTTATTTCACTTGCATAATACCCTCTGAGTCCACCCATATGGTCGCAAATGTCGAGACCTTATCCTTTTTTTTATGGCTGTGACAGTCTTGTGTGTGTGTGTATGTGTGTGTGTGTACCACGTCTTCATTTTTTTTAATGTTTATTTATTTTTGACAGAAAGAGAGAGAGAGAGAGAGAGGAAGAGAGAGAGACACACACACACATACATAATCTGCAACAGGCTCCAGGTTCTGAGCTGTCAGAGTTCAAACTCATGAACCACAAGATCATGACCTGAGCTGAATCTGGACGCTTAACCAACTGAGCCACCCAGGTAACCCTGTACCATATCTTCCTTATCCATTCATCTATTGATGAACACTTAGGCAACTATGCCCAAATAAAAAAATTAAATAAAAAATAAATTTCTTGTTCTATTTTAATTTCCAATTAAAAATGATGCCTGATGTTTATCACTGGATGTGAGTAATTCTGAGAACACTGTTTTACATCAATGTTCAAGAAACACCTTCCTACCCTGCATTTATGGGAAGGTAACTTCCAGCAATGCAGAGGCAAAGGGAAGAAAGGCTGAAGGAGACTAACATTTATTTGTCACCTATGCTGTGCCAGGCACTGTGTTAAATGTTCTATCTATACCATCTTGCTCAATAATCACAGATATGCACAGTTGTTATTATTAATCCTTACTTTACAGATGAAGAAACCAACCCAGAAAGGTAAGTTAAATTATACCAGCTCACTCACAAAAAAACACCCCAAAAATAAATAATCCAACTAAAAATGGGCAGAAGACATGAATAAGGATTTCTCCAAAGATGACATACAGATGGCCAATAGACAAATGAAAAGATGTGCAACATCACTCATCGTCAGGAACATGCAAATCAAAACTACTGTGAGATAAAACCTCACACTTTCTTGAATGGCTAAAACAAAAACCAAGAAACAAGTGCTGGGGAAGATACGGAGAAAAAGAAACCCTCATACACTGTTGGTAGGAATGCAAACTGGCGAGCCACTATGGAAAACAGTAATGGAGTTTCCTTAAAAAGTTAAAAATAGAATCCAGTAATTGCATTATTGGTATTTGTCCTTAAAATACAAAAACATTAATTCAGAGGGATACATACACTCCTATGGTTATTGCAGCATTATTTACCATAGCCAAATTATGGAAGCAGTCAAGTATCTAGTGATAGATAAATGGACAAAGAAGATGTATAAATATAAATGTAAATATATGTATGTACACACACACATATACAATGGATTATTATTCAGTCATAAAAGGGAATGAAATCTTTGCAAGCACATGGGTGGAACTAGAGAGTATAATGTTAAGTAAAGTAAGACATTCAGAAAAAGACAAATACCATATTATTTCACTCATATGTAGAGTTTAAGAAACAAAACAAATGAACAAAGGAAAGAAAAGAGACAAACCAAGAAACAGACTCTAACTACAGAGAACAAACAGATGGTTACCAATGGGGGGATGGGTGAAATAGGTGAAAGGGATTAAAGAGGGCACTGGTTGTGATAAGCACTGAGTAATATATGGAACTGTGGAATCATTAGATTGTATGCCTGAAGCTAATGTAACACTGTGTGTTGACTATTCCATTTAAAACAAAAATATTTAAAAAATACATACCAGGTCACATGACTAGAACATGCAGGAGCCATTGAAGCCTAAGTCTGTCCGACTTTTAAGCCTGTGCTCTTTTGAAGGGAGGAAGATAGTGGCACAGTAGGAGGGCCCTAGGCTTGCCTCATCCCATGAACAAAACTAGATAACTATCAAGTCAGCCTAAATGCCCCAGAGGTCAACCTAAAGACAGAACAAACTCCCCAACTAAAGGGAGACAAGAGGCCACGCTGAATGTCCTATTTTTGTAAAGAAGATACAGGGATGGCCAATACATACATGGAAGAAAAGCTTTGTGCAGGGGTAGTATCATAGTCAGTGAGTTTACAGGGAACATGATTATTGCTAATTTAAGAACTAAACCCAGAAATATGCAAATCAAAACCACAATATCACCTCATACCCATTGGAATGGCTATTATAAAAAGACAAGAAATAATAAGTGTTGGAGAGTATGTAGAAAAAAAAAGGGAAACCTTGTGTGCTATGAGTAGGAATGTAAATTGGGTGCAGCCACTAGGGAAAACAGTGTGGAGTTTCCTCAAAAAATTAAACATTGAACTACCATATGATCCAGCAATTCCAGTGCTGGGCAATTCATCTGAAGGAAATGGTAACATCTACCCACATGTTCACCACAGCATTGTTATAATACCCAAAATAAAAACAACCTAGGAGCACCCAGCTGGCTTAGTCAGTTAAGCATCCAACTCTTGATTTTGCCTCAGATCATGATCTAACAGTTGAGAGTTCAAGCCCTGGGCATGCAGTCTTCTTGGAATCCTCTCTCTCCCTCTCTTTCTGCCCCTCCGCCCTCTTGATCACTCATAAATAAATAAATAAATAACAACCTAGTGTCCATTGACAGATGGGTAAATGAATGGATAAAGAAAATATGGTGCATACATAAATAAAATATTATTCTGCCAAAAAAAGTCAACCAAACAACAAACAAAATCAAACAAACTAAATACGTTCTTTCACAAAATCATCTTACACTGCCTCTCATAGTAAAGCAAAAATGAGCACTATTAATTTAAATTCATGCAGACAATTAGGTCAAGAGACCCTCTTCACCTCAGAAAAACCAAACCCAAACAAAAACGATGAATTTCAGTAACATCAACCATTTTGAGTCCCGTGTTCTGACTTTCGCTGCTTGTTGAACATGGGCCATCTCATGTTTCTGGTTGGTGATTTTTATCTCCTTCTTCCAGGTTAGAAGGCAAGCTATGTATAAGGGAGGCATTAATTCTGGTGAAAAAATAGGTTTTATATCATATTTTGATATGCCATCCATTTTATTCATCACAGATATTTTGTGGAAGGTTGAAAAAAATGGCCCTCGTTCGTCACTCAACCCACATCTGCTGCAGTGTGACAAAGCTGCTCTTTCATGAAGAGAGTAATCTGTTACTCTGCTTTTATCCTGGGCTGCCCCCATGTCTTGATTCATCCAATGGAATGTGACAGAGGATGTAACGTGCAGGTTCTTAGTCTAGGCTGTAAGAAGCCTCATGTGTTTGGGTTTCTCTTGCTTCCTCTTACATCCCTGTCATGCCATGGGAACAAAACTGGGCCTGAGTGTAGCAGAAGAGACACATGTGGACAGCCACACTCAGAAGCAGGGCTGCCTAGCTGAACACAGCTGACCACATTCTCGTGAGTAGGCCCAGCAGAAACCAGAAGAGCCATCCAGCTCTGCCTGCCTTAAATTGCTGACCCGCAGAATCGTGAGCTAAATACATGGTTGTTGCTTTAGGCCACAGAATTTTGGAGTGGTTTTCTTTGCAGCATCGGATAACTGACATACATTTCTTAAACTATGACAAGTGCCAACATTGTGGCTTGCTATGGGGACACAGAGGTGATTAAATCAAGGTCCCTGTTCTGAAGGAGCAGCCAATGCTCTAAATGGGAAATCAGACATAGCAACTAGTAATCACAGATGGCAACTTATGTGATTAATCAAAGCAACTTGTGAAATCCTGTTAGTGGGAATAGTTTTACTTCCTCTGTCAAGAAACCACCGTTCCAAGGAGCACAGGACCAGTCGGTTCCAATACTTCTGTGATAGTGTCATCCAAACCTCAGTCTGCAACAGTGGTCACTCAGCAAGGAGCCTTGCAGATTACTCAATGCTATTTATATGTATTCTAGGATCCCCATTAAGCAACCTCAAATGGGAGCCAGGAGGTTGGGATTGGAACTTTTTGGAAAGACTGCTTTAGAGGGATGCTATCCTCTGTTTAAATTTGGGATAGCTAAGTATTTGGGGGAACCAAGCAAAATGTCAGTCTTGATGAACAAAAAGATGAGCAGAGTTGTCAGAGATGTTTTTACTCCCTCTGACTTTTCAGAAAGACCACAAAAGCAGCGGCAAATAGATTAGCATAGAGAGGCTGAACCTGGGTTTGAATCCCAACTGAGGCATTCACTATCTGATCACTAGCTGGTTCCAGAATCTCCACAAACTTCACCTTGCTGGTCTTTAAATAGATATAAAAATATCTACCTTGTAAGGTTCTGAGGACTAGTTGTCCCTGGTACGTAATTAAATTAAAATTTCCTGTTTCCTCCATTCTTAACTCACATTTGCTTTCTGTTACCAGTTCTTACTTTTGCCTGTGGATCCAACCAGAGTCCCAATACACTAAACTTCATGAAGTTGGATATTAATTATCAGCAAGGTGGATGCGTTTGAAGTCTTCCCCAGTGTCTGTCTGGAAAAGTACCTCCTGAAAATGGCTTTCAATAACGGCTTGAGTAATTGTATCTATTCCTGAGCATGAAGGGCTGACAAAAGGCTGAGACTAGACTGCTTGGAGCAAACTCTTTGAATTGAATGCACTTATCAGCGGCTGGCCTGTCTTTTGGTCCACAGAAAGAATGGGGATTTTATGAAATCCTTGGCACTGCAATGGAATCTCAATTGGCTGGCACATTACACATGACCAAGGACACAACTCAATTGACTGTCCTAGAATTTTTTTCTTCAAACGTAGCAAATATTATATTCTGCAAACCAGAAAGGAAGTGGGGGGATTCTTTCATCTTCCTTTTCTTTGCTTTTAACCTCAGTCACATTACTCTTGCTTTAATTTCCTTCTATACAAAGAATGCCTAACAAAAAGCATATGTGAGAATTACATAAGAGCAGAGCAGAGTGAAAACTCAATCCATGGACTTGACTACTGAGGAGGTGAATGGACAACCTCTTGGATGCAGTTTTTCTCATCTGTATGATGGGAAGAATCACTTCTGGGGTTCTCATGGATCACAGGAATTCTCCAAGATAATGAATGTAAAAAATGGCAGTGTCTCTACTAAAACACTTTACAGTCTCAGGACCTTTGCCCTGTCCTCCCTGCCTGGAGATCCCTTCCTTTCCTTCAGAAGTGTTTGTTGGTGCATCCTTCAGTTCATTCTTGCCTCTGCTCAAATACCCCCTCCTTAGACTTCCCTTGATTATCTTATCTAAAAATGGACATCTCTATCTCCTTATCTTGGTTAAGTTTTACTTCAGAGCATTTATCTGACATTGTATCATGTATTTACATGTTGACTTGTTAATTGGCCATCTCTTGCAATAGAATATCAGCTTCATGAAGGCAGGGATTCGATCTGTTTTGTTCACCTCTGTATTCCCAGCACCTATAATCCTGCGGCATAGTAAGCATTCAAAATAAGCATTTGGTAAATGAAAGAATAAGTTAATGAGTGGATAAGATGATTTTTACATCAAAAATTGCAGGCACAGAGTGGGCGTCCTATACGTGTTGGTAGAATTAGTGAGCAGGGATACTCATGTGTGACCAAACTTGGGGAAGCAGGATGCTCCAGCAAGCCCGTGTCTCCCTTACTTAGCACCCCTGCAGATTGCATAAGGAATGTCCAGACGCCTTCTCTTTCCAGCATGACGTAATGTGGAGTAAGAAAACTTGCAGACCATGCTGCTCACAGACGAGACAGATGATCTCATCCCCTTCTTGGGCATTCCCAGGCTTTGCTTTTGAAAAAAATTAAATAAATAAGTAAGTAAAACCTACAATGTTCAGTTCATAGGTGGTTGTTTCAGCTCTCAGTCGTTTGTTGGCAAAACAGTGAAAATCATCTCTTTTCTCCCTGGTGACTGGGGGGAGGAAAGTCATGTCTGATATTGTCTGGCCCATTCCTTCAGCCAAATGGAATGGATTTTTCCTGAGAAACTAGGATGTAAAGGGGGAGAAATACATTTCAGCGTCAGCACAGGGGACAAGCTGTGAGCAACTCACTGGGGATGATGGAAGTTTAAAAAGCAAAGTACCAAAGTGTTTCATTGACACCAGAAGGCTGAGGTTGTTCTTGGGACTATTTCAAAGGCTTAGGTTCTGAAAACAGAATGTACCCAATTTCTCTTACATGGCTCATTTTCATTGAAAAACTCCTTTGGTTTTGAAGTCTGAGTACATTAAAATGATCATAATGCTAATGTATTGATATTTATTGTTCTACGGTTTGCAATCCCTTTAACATGCAGGCCTTCAGGAAAGCCTTGAAAGTGAGGGACAAATAACTATCTCCATGTTGAGGTTTAGATACAATAAGGAAAGTGAATATACCATGATTACCCCCTTAGACTGCAACAGAGCTGCTAATAGAACCCAGATCTAGTTATCCGATTTTCTTTATGTCCAAATCTCTACAATGGAAACTTCCAGACTTAAAAGATGACCTCTATTGTCAATCACAGAGTATGTATTCATCCACTTTGTCCATATCCTTTTCTTCCCTTATCAGCAACTAGATACGTTATTTTGGACACAAATCTGGGACAGATCGGTACGTAAATCAAACTGAAGTCCACCTGGATGTCTCATGAACCATGAACACATCCAAATGGAGCTCTTGTCTCTACCCTCCAAACCTGCCACCCCCTCTCTTTGCTACCCCCTTCTTACCAATCTATTTCTTTATCTAGAAACTAGCATCACCAGTTGCTTGAGTTTGAAATACCAAAGTTATCCCTGGCTTTTACCTTTCTATAACCACTCTCTCCATCCAACCCATCATAAAAATCTTCCAATTATCACTTCCAAAACATGCCCTGGCTCTGTCCATTTTTCTCCATCCTCATTGCCAACATCTTAGTTGTAGGCCACCATCTTTACTCCCTGGTCTTCTATAACTTCTTATAGCTGCCGAATCCTCTTCCACTCTTGTTTCTCCCATTCATTTTCTCCAGTAGAAAAAAAACAAGTGATTGTCTTATCATGTGTCCATTTCTTGTGCTTATCCCCCACCTCTGCACCCAAGGCTTCCTGATGCATTTATAAAATCCAAAACTTTTAACATAACCACCAAGTTCTGCTTGATCTCTCTCTTGGCTTTCTCTAGAAACTTATTTGTGCCCTCTTTACACTAGTTTATTCCATTCTAGGAGCCTCTGTGTGAAGATAAATGTGTCTTAGGGAAAAAATTTACAGAGAAAAAGTGGAGCTTGAATGGTAGGATAGAATTCTTGAGATATTGATTGAGCTGCTAAACCCCACTTAGCTCTTAGCATTGCACTGAGGTATTGAGCTAACACATTTGCTCTCTTACTATTTATTTTAATAAACTAAATAAATTGACCAAATTATGGTCAAGTCGATTTGAGTTTACTTTCATTTGCAACAAGATATTCCTGGATTTTTAGAAACTAACAATAATGTGTGGGAAAAGTTGACACGTGAATAGGCAAACTCTTTGAAAAGAGATGGTTGGTATGATGCGAGGAAACACCAGGGACTTTTAGTCAGCCTGGGGGAGGAAAAGGGCCATTAAAGTCTTCCCTATATCAGACAACATCTGGTCTGAATCTTGAAGCATGCGAAGCATTTGACAGGAAGTATCCACCAATCAGAGGACGATAGAAAGGAATTCCAGGGATCAGGGAAAGCATGACTCAAGGCATGGTGTGAAACAGCGATAGGTTCAAGCAACCACAAGTTGTAGGCCATAACTTTAATGCAGCACAGGAGACAGAGTCACAAAAAGAAAAGCTGGAAAGCAAGACAGAGGCCAGACAAGGAAGTGGCTAACAGGTTATCCTAGCAAAATGAATAGTGTCCTAGAAGTTTTGAGGATAAATTTTCTCTCTCTCTCTTTTTTTTTAAATGAGCATTCTTATCCCTGCCCAGCCTACCCTAAAAGATTATGGTGAAGATCTCTCAATAAAATGTCTGCGGAAGTGTGCTTTGAACCAAGTATTAATTAGCTAATTATACGAAGGAAACAAGGAAACTAGACCTTGTTGAGCATTTCCTCTGGATCAGCATAGAGACTCAGGACAGGCAGGAGAAGCTAATGATATGCATGGCAGGTGTGGTGAGTCCCCTAAGCTTTATGTTCATGGCAGTAGATAGTGGTAGGACACCTGTGGAACGTGGGAGCTAACCCTGAAGAGAGAGAAAAAAGTATTTCTAATGAACTGGGCCTGTTTCACAACTGCCCAGAGCAGGATTTGCTCTTTTCTCCTCTGTGTCCCCCTCTCACATCTCAATAATACCATGATCCCAGAATGGTTTTTTGGATGCTAAAGTCCAAACAACATCAGCAATCAGAAGCTTTGTTTCCAGAAACTGTGCCCCCAACTTCTCTGCCTGTCTTATTTCCTATATAGGTTAATCTTTCCCACCAAGTCCTACATCATTACACAGTGGAACAAAGCCAAGAAAAGGCCATAGCTGCAGGCTCTGACATGGGCAGTGGCAGCTCCAGCATGGAGAGACGATTGGGTTCTTGGGCACTTTGAGGGCTGGAAAGCAGGGCTGTAGTTGATAATACACTGGAACCGAGGGTTTGTTCTCCCATCCATGAGTCCAGGAACTCTCAAGCCACATTCTTGGCATCAGCCTTCCTGGACCATTTACTATGCCCACTAAGTGTTGGATTGGCTATGGGCTCTTGCTTCTGCTATTTTACTTTTAGAATGGCATGAGCTGGGATGGTGAGCATGAACTCTGAGATGTCACAATATGGGTCTGCCCAAAGAAAACCACAGAGGATTTTCACAAGAAATGAAACAAAGTTCCTCTTCAGTTTAGACTGACTCCATTGTTACTGAGAAGTAGTACACTTGCAGGTATTGTATTGGCACCTGGATAAGATACTTAAGACACTGCCCAGCCCTCCAGAAGCTTGCAGTCCATCAACAGTGTTGAGCAGTGGCATTAACTCTCAACCAGAAGCCAAAGGATGGCCATCCCTCCCTGGCTCTGCATTGGAGTGGTGTATGCTCACATGCAAGGAAATGGAGTTTTGTCTACCAAAATTCTACCATGGCAAAAAGAGGTCATCTTATAAACAAGGTCTGACAAGTCTTGCAAATTTATGGACAAATCTCTCAGTTGCTTTATTTTTATTTTTTTACATTTGATTAATTTTTGAGAGATAAAGAGAGACAGTGTGATCAGGGGAGGGGCAGAGAGAGAAGGAGACACAGAATCAGGCTCCAGGCTTTGCACTGTCAGCACAGAGGCTGATGTGGGGCTCAAATTCACAAACCATGAGATCATGGCCTGAGCTGAAGTCAGGTGCCCCTCAGTTGTTTTATTTTTAATAACAAAAATATTATTCAAGGAAAACACACTGATGTACTAAAATAAATGCAAAATTTGAATATATGTTTATAGAGATCACCTGACCAAATGGTAAAAGAGGAGGCAAAGATATCTGCTACATTTTGCAATTTTTCCTGATAGATAGTTTATGGTATTCAAGAATTTCCATGTCTTTACAATAAATTTCAAAGAAAATAAATAGTGCTCTTTTATTAGGCAAGTCACTCCTCCAGGCTGTGGATTAAAAAAGGACTAGAACAAGAGAGAGGACAAAAGGACTAGAACTGAAAGATAAATAAATAATGGACTAGACCTCAGATGAATCAGATACATGCAAAGGTGACAGGCTCTGGAAAGCTTTTAGATGACTTATGAGGGAAGGCTCCACGTCCGGAGTTCGTGTAAAACAGGTTCCTGAAAACTGACTTGGAAGCAAAAGAAATGACTGAATATATTTATCATTTTAGGACTTTAAATAGAGATGGTAATTTAGCTGACAAATTCAACGGTGTAAGCAGACATTTCAGTGTTTCACCCACATCTCCAATGTTCAAATATATAAACTGGCCAGATAACTTGTCTCTCTGAGTTTTCCTGGAAATAGGAGAGACAAGCCTTTAATAGATACTGTCCTACACCTCAGCACATGTGGGAAGGGACTGACAAAGCTACTTGACTTTCACAAAAGCCTCAGTCTCCTGGTCTGAGAAGTGGGGGTAATGAAGTGTCCACTTCCTCCTCTCACTGGAAATTATGGCGTTCTTCAAGGCCATGGAAAGCCATCCACCTGCACACTGGTTTTATTTTGTATTTGATTCTCCAATTGAGTTGGAGAGCTTCATTAAACAATTACACCCCTAGAACTTAACATTCCCTTCCCCGAGACTCAGAATGGGAAAAGTGAAGAATTTCCTTTCCCCAACTGTTATATAAATTTAGGAATGATAAGACACCTCAGGAGAAAGGAAATTATTGTTGATTTTCTGATTCTTGATGCTTCTTTCTTGCCCCCGTCCAGATGGACCAACACTGTGAGTGTTGTATGAGGAGTATAATGACATTGAAGGGATGGGATGTGAGAAGACATTATAGTTTTAAAGTAAATAAAGTTTTGCAAACTCACTTTTCTGAGTCCAGTTATGAGACATTAGCTGTGCCCATGGGATGGATCATTCCAGATTGTGTGTGTGTGTGCGTTAAATGGCTTCTGATACTTCTGTTACTTATTTACTTTATCCTAGGAGCCTAGAAATATTTGAATATATGTTTATAGAAATATAGTTCAGCTAAATTAGTGGATCTGGCTAACTACACATTCTTTATACAACTTGATTGGACACATCTATAGAAAGGAAAGGAGGAAACTGTTTTTATTTATTCTCATGTAAAATCTTTAGAAAAGAACTTTGGACATTCTGAATTTATGTATAGCTCATAGCTACTGCTTCTCTCTGGAGAAGAAAAATCATGTTTAATATCTGGGCTTAAAGGATTTTTGCTTGTTCCAACCTTATTGCTGTACGGTCTATTTCAATCTGTGTGTATTTAAGAAAGAGGAAACAGGCTGGGAACAAAACTGTGTGCTGGTCTCTTCCCAAAACACCCTTTTTGAAAGCCTTTAAAAAGCTGCTTTGATTAGCTTCCACGCCACTCCCCTCCCCCAAACATTGTGAGATGCTAGTCTGTGGCCCAGGATGAGAGAAAGAGAGGAGCCACAACTCTCACGGGACAGCTTGGCCACTCAAGTCTTCCAAACCCAAGAGACTTTACATACACCGGAGATGCCCTGGAAGGGGACCAGCAGCCTTTTGAGCTCTTTACCCATCACTAATTCTGGCTCCAGCTGGACTCCGGCTCGGGCGATGAAAGGGACTGAAAGCAGCAGGCTCAGCGAGCCTTTTGGATGGGATCTATTCAAGCTGCATTTACTCACCCTGCATTATGGGGTTTCCATGGCAACAGGTGTATGTTTCAGTGTGTTCCATGTGGAGGGGCTGTACCTTACAGTCTCCCCTTGTCAGGAAAATCTGATCATGTGTTACTTCCTTTCCTAGTTGTCAGAATGGGCTCTACCATGAGTCAGTCCCCTCTTTCCATGAGATATGCAGAGAGAGAAGTGCCCAAGGCCAGAGTCCAAGATCCTGAAACCACGGATCCCACTGGAGACACAGGAGAATGGAGTCTGCTCTAAAGGCACTTGGCATGATTGTGGCAAATCAGAAATTGAGGCCCAGCCCCTTTCCTGTTCTCACTTGGCTCCCAGCCTTGGCTGGGTTCTGAGGGGCATGAGATGAAAAGATCATCTGGACATTGTCCATCTTGATTCTTTTTTAAAGAGTGTGGTTCGTGAGACAGCTGGTACCAAGGAGAATTCCACCCATGAGGTTAGAATAATTGTCCTCTAGGATGTCTGTCTATTGGTCATTTAACAAGCCTGAGAATTGGGAGTTTGCAAACAGTTCATGGGATCACAGAACTGTATTTAAAGGGAATCCAATTTAATATCATTATTGTAGGAGAAAACATCCTCTGTTACTCTTTTGTTCCCACCCAACGTGGTCATAAAATAAAAATCTCTCCCATCTGGGAACTTTCAGGGAGGAAGAATTGATTCCTCTTTCTAGCCCCTTCAATCACCCATCGCCACAGGAGGGGGTGTCCTTGTCTTGTGGTGCTAAGGATCTGAGTTCTGTTTGTCTGTATTTCTCTGTGGTTGGGTCTCTGTGTTAGAGAGCATGTACCATGTGACTTCTCTTGAGTTCTCATGTGTCTTGGTGCTTGTCTTCTATATTAGACTATAATTTAAATTCGTTCAGTTTAGTGATTTCATTTATGAATAGTTATAATTCAGGGTTTAAAAATCAGTAGCACTTAAGACAAATCTGATCTTTTGATCAGTATTGTTTTGCTTCAGAATGATTATGGAATTTTGATTTAGATATTAAACTTTGGAATTAAGAAATTGTAGAATACATTTCTGAACTTCCGATTGATCTTGGAGTATCTGGCAGTTGGCCTCTACATGGCAATAATCAGCAAACAGGAGATAGCCAAGTCGGACCCTCTAGGTGGAGCCAGGCTCTCTTGTTTGGCAGGGGGCGCTTGCCACCCAATTCACGCATTTGCAGTATCTAACACTCTGCGCGCATTTGAGTGGGTGCCCTCTACTAACATCAGACTGTATACCAAGAGAAGTCCTGATTCGATTCTCTATAGGGAGGAGATCATGTGTTAAAGTTTGTGTGACATGTGACATGCCCTTGAGTATGTTACTGGGGGGGAGTATGGCTTGTTCTCCATAGGACAAAGTGCTGTGGTCTAATTATAACACCACCTGTCCAGGCACTGAGGAGATGGCAGAGAGGAGCGGAAAGCTTCACCTGGGAGGAGCAGAGCTGGGTTCCAGAGAATGAATAGGATTTCAGTAGGCAAAGAAGGAGAAGAGAGGCATTCTGAACTGAAGGGTCATCGTGTGTGTATGTTGGAGGGAGGTAATTATAAAGCATATAAAACTTTAAAAGACTGTAAATGTTTTGGTATGCCTAAAATGTAGGATGTGTGACAGGGACCTGGGAAAGATGAGGCAGGGACCAGGCAACAAAGGGTCCTCTACAATGGAAACGATGATAACAATGGTAACAGTGGAAATCTACTGAAAGTTAATTCTTAATTAATTTTTAATTACATAAGCAATGCACCATTACATTTTATTTGAAAGATCTATAACATTAAAGATAAACTTCTTTTTGACATGTATGTAATCCTTATGCCTTCTTCGTCTACCTAGAGCACCAGGGTTTCTCAATGTTGGCAGTCCTGACATTTGGAGCTGGATAATTCCTTACTGGAGGTGGCTGTCCTGTGCACTGCAGGGCATTCAGCAGCACCCCTGACCTCCACTCACTTCATCTGTGGCACTACCACACTTCCCAGCAGTTTAGAGAACCACTAATGTTCTCTAGACATTACCAAATCTCCCCACAGGCCAAAATCACTCCCAGCTGAGAACCCCTGACGTAGCGGTAACCACTGTCATCCAATTGCTATAGAGGCTCACGGACTTATTTCTATACATTCACCTGTCCATATATTTACACGTTTTTTTTTTCTGTTCATGTTCTGCTTTTCTTTTTCACATATGTACTATTATGTTTACATGCATTTTTTTTATGTTTCTTATTTATTTTTGAGAGACAGAGAGAGACAGTGTGAGCAGGGGAGGGGCAGAGAGAGAGGGAGACACAGAATTGGAAGACAGGCTCCAGGTTCTGAGCTAGCTGTCAGCACAGAGCCCAACACGGGGCTCGAACCCTTGAACCGTGAGATCATGACCTGAGCCAAAGCCAGATGTTTAACTGACTTGTTTATCTCACCCAGGCACCCCATACATGCATCCATTTTTAATGTGCTCTCACATACCTTTGAGTTTGGGATATCTAAGCATGCTGGTACATAGGAAGCTGTCAGGTTGTTTTTTTTTTAATAGTGTAATATTATGTAGTAGGGATATATCCCAGTTTATTTATCTACATCTATGTGATTGAAGCTTTATTTTGTTACTTTCTTCTTTTCTATTTTAAACTATTTTGCAATGAATGCTGTGACACTACTCCCTCAAGCACATGGAAGTCTGTACGCAGGATACAAGGCAGCCTTGCTGTTATTCGTCTCCAGAATGACTACACCATTAACTAGATTCTTTGTGCTTCTTAGGGAAATGCTTCTCTCCTATTGAAAACAACCATACAGGGAAAAGAAAAAAGGGGGCAAAGGAGAGGAGGGCAGAGGAGAAAATGAAGGAAACACAGAGGGGTTTACCAGCCACTCCACTGATTGGAACCACAGTGCTGCTGCGTTATCGGTTCAGGAAAAAAAATGTTTTGGTGAGGAGATGAATAGCACGACAGGTACTTCAGATGTCAGAGGCATCCTGGCACAAAAGGAGGGAGAGAGAACAATGAAGTTTCCAAAGTTGTTTCCCAAAGTTTCTCAAGACTTTGTCCCCCACCTTCTGATTTCATCCACAGCCAAAACCAACCAGCCTCCAATATGCCTTATCCCAAAGAAATGTGTCCCTTTAATTTCCACTTAAGCCAGTTATCTGAGATATGTCTCATGTTTTGAGAATACATCTATATATACCCTCAATAGACCCCTTCCTTCATGGGCTGACAGGTTGGCACAGGGCTCGACTCCTCCATGGGAAATTAGTTTATAATCTCATCCTTGTTTATCTCACTGCATTAGTGGGCGTTTAGTGTCCCACAGCCTTCCCTGTAATATATCCACCAGGAGGAGGGCCAGAGCCCTGGGGATTAATGGGTTTTGTTCTAGGAGAAGCTCTACTTTAAGGTTCTCATTTTGCATGGGCCTGTGGCATGCCTGATGAGCAATTTCCCTCCCATCCTTCAAGATCTGGCTTCCCTTGGGAATCATGTTAACCTCCTTGCTCTCCTGACTTACTTCCTTGATGCCTCCTCCTATAATATCTTATATACTTACCTTAGAGCCTCTTATGCTTCATCTCCTATGAGCAATACCTTGAGGGCAAGACTACACCCAAGACAGTCCCATGCTCCCAATTCTGTACAGTGCTATATTCCATTGGTTAGTGAGTCCCAGAGCCAGCCCATGTTAGGAGGTAGAGAAAAGGACACCGTCTCACAAGCAGCCTGGATATAAGGAGGTAATTACTGCAGTTATTTTTATAAACAATCTATGCAAGGCAGTTTTATTAAAATTAAAAATGCATATACTCTGTGACCTGACAATTCCACTTTTCTCTAACCTGAGAAAATTTACACCTGTGGGTGAGGAAATATGTGTTAGGACATTCACTGCAAGTCTGTTTGAAATATAAAGCAAATATACTCAAGATCCAATAATAAAGATATAGATATACTGTGATACATGCACACGACAGAATACTATGTCATGTTGAAGAAAACAACAACCTAACAGCTTCCCACGTACCAGCATATTTAAACATTGTAAACACTTAGTCATGCAAAATAAGCAAGTTAAAAATTGATACATGTACTATCACAGTACATACATGAAAAAGAAAAGAAAGATCACATTCCATTGGTAAATATATGCACAGGTCAACATATAGAAATAGGTCCATGAACTTTTATAGCAAATAAACAACACTGGTAACTGGTAGGTCAGTGGTTCTCAACTGGGGGTGATTTTGCCCCCATGGAACATTTGGCAACATCAGGAGACAGTTTGGGTTGTTTCAATTGGGAATAGGGTGATGCTCCTGGCAAGCCTTAGGTGGAGGCGAGGGATGCTGATAAATATCGTACGGTGCACAGGACAGCCACCTCCAGCAAAGAATGATCCAGCCTCAAATGTCAATACTACCAAGGCTGAGAAACCCTGCTAGGTAGATAAAGAAGAGGTCAGAATAAAAAGATAAAGGTCAAAAAGTTTATCTTTAATGCTTTAAACCTTTAAGCATGTACTAACGGATGATGTATGCAGCCACAAAGTGATTCAAAATTGACCTTTGGTCAATTTCCAGTGACCTTGGAGAACCTTTTGTAACCTAATTTCTGTCTTGTCTCTCCCTATATATCCTACATTTTAGACGTGCCAAAATATTTATACTCCTTCAAAACTTCAAGTGCTTCGTGACTGTCTTTATTTTACAGGGGGTTCTGAGCTACAGACAGCTTCAGTGTTTATTTTGCATTTCAGCTTGGATATCTACTAAGTAGGCCAACGTTAACCTGCACTGAACAGACCTCTTGATTTCCACCAGTCGCAAGCTTGCTCTTCCCTCCATCATTCCCTGGTTAGGAGCTGGCTGCTCCCTCCTCCTCACTGCCCATTTGCCTTACTTCCCACGCCACCCACATCACCTGTTGGCTCTACCTGCAAACTGCATCCTGAGGTAACCATTATTTACTACCTGCCACCTTAAGTAAGCCGTCTTTGTATCTTTCCTATGACACAGAAAAGGCCCAGAGAGGATGAAGGGGACTGGTTCCACAGGCAGGAAAGCAGACGGTAGGGAGTAAAAAAAACTGCTAAGCAAAGCACAGTCTCTAAGGGAGTGTCACTGAGGACCAGAGTATGGAAATATGCCCTTTTCGGTAATAAGAGGAATTGTTAAATTAGTAGAATAAAAAACTTTACTCATGAATAAGTTGGCTAATTTTTCAGGGAGTCTTTTCAAACGGGGTTTGCATGTGGTCATCAGACTTTGGAAGTAAGATTTAGTCAGAGGGCACAGCAGCCCTTTGTTAGTGTGGCCATATGGCCCAGGCTTTGCCATGGCAACAGAGGGAACTGCCCAGTGTTCCTGAAGAGGAAGAGAGCAGGAATATGGATGCACTCAGTGAGTCCACTGAGGAGCCAGCCCAGGTTGGGGGTTGGGGTGGCGATCTCACCAATTCATGGGATTGAAGTGGAAGCTGATTAAGTTTGATAAGCCCTGGAGTTTAAGTCAGTGACCCGTATAAACCCCTATCTCAGCCCATACTAACTGAGCCTACTCAACAATCCAACAATTGACAGTCTCACTTTCTTTATCTACAAAATGGGCTTAATACTTTCTAGGCAACTTCTATTAAACATAGTGTGGGAAGTCCTGAGCAAGAGCAATTAGATAAGAAAAAGACAATAAAAGAGATTCAAATCAGAAAGAATGAAGTAAAAAGTAACTATTTGCAGATGACAAGATTACATATTTAGAAAACCCTAAAAGCTCAACAAAAGAACTTAGAACTAATCAAATTGGTAAAGGCACAAGATGCAAAATCAACATATGAAAAATCAGTGACATTTCCATACACAAATTATGAGCTGTCTGAAAGGGAAATTAAGAAAACACTCCCAGATACAACAGCAATAAAAAGAATAAAATATTTAGGAACAAATGTAACCGAAGAGGTAAAAGATCCATACACTGAAAACTATATTACATTAATGAAGGAGATTAATGAAGATAAATAAAGATAAACAGAAATGCATCTTGTAATCCATGCACTGGTGAAATTATTGTTGTTAAAATGTCCATCCTACTGAAAATGATGTACAGACTTATCTTTATCAAAATCCTTGTTAAAATGTCCATCTTACTCAAAATGACCTACAAATTTAATACAATCTCTATCAAAATCCTAATGGCATTCGACCAAAAGCAGAAAAAACAGTACTAAATGTCATATGGTATCAGAATATACAAAACAATCTTGAGCAAGAAGAAAAAAGCCAGAGACATCATACTAATTGATTTCAAAATATACTACGAAGCTATATTTCCGTATAGCCAAATGGAACAGCATAGAGTGCCCAGAAATAAATCCATGCATCTACAGTGAATTGATCTTCTGCTACGATTCCACGAACACACAATAGGGAAAGGATGGTCTCTTCAGTAAATGGTGTTGGAAAAACCAGGTATCCATATGCAGAAGAATGAAATCAGATCCTTATCTAACACCATACACAAAACCCAACTCAAAATGGATTAAAGCCTTAAATGTAAGACCTGAAGCCATAAAACTACTAGGAGAAAACAGGGAAATAGCGTCTTGATGTTGGTCTGAGCAATAATTTTTTGGTTATGACTTCAAAATGATAGTAATGATAATAAAAATAAACAAGACTAAATCAAACTAAAAAGCTTTTGCACCAAAGAACAACCCACAGAGTGAAGACACAATGTATAGTAATATTTTCAAACCATGTGTCTGATAAGGGCTTAATACCCCAAAATATCCAACTCCATAGCACACTTCTTTTTTAAAGCATATTTATGTGTTTTATTGGGATACAGTTCATATACCATAAAATTCTTCCTTTAAAAGTGTATAGCTCAGTGGTTTTTATTATATTCACAAAGCTGTGGAACCATTATTACTAGCTAGTTCTTAAACATTTACATTATGGTAAAATAAATTCTGCACCTATTGACAGTTACTCCCCTCTACTTTCCTCCCAGCCCCTGACCACCCAATTATCTGCTTTCTGTCCCTATGGATTTTGCCTATTCTGGATATTTTCTATAAATGGAATCATACAATATGTGCCTTTTTGTGTCTGGCTTCTTTACCTCACCATGATATATTCAGGGTTCATCCATGTTGTAGAATGCATCAGTACCTCAGTATTTTTTCATAGCTAAATAATATTCTATCATATGAAAACATATGTCCACACGAAAACTTGCATACAAAAGTTCATAGCATAACATTACTCATAATAGTAAAGAGGTGACACAATCCAACATTTTGCAATTAATGAATGGATTTTTTTACTTTATGGGGCTGGGAGGAAATAATTGTTATTCAAAGTTTTGTATGTAACAGCTATTAGGTGAGTGGACAATAAATGAATGAATGAATGACTACTACCTCTATTGTAACATGTAACAATTGACCATTGTGTTAATTATGCTGGTATGACAATATTGAAAATCAGGGAAATTATTACTAAATAATGTGCTTGGTTAGATTTCAGACTCTCTCAAGATTTTAGTCCCTTGTAATAAAATGGGGGTGACAGTGATGGTTAAAATAAAATCAGGAATGTGATTGTTATTCTTATATGTAAATTTAATTTCCGACTGCACCCTTCTCCCTGTTGCCCGGCCTGCTGTATGCATTACAACAACAGGCATCACTGGGCATTTAAGATGTGGACTAGTAACCCAGGGTGAAGGACTCACTGCTAAGGAATTCTTTGTACCATATGATTTCATTCATATGGGGAATTTAAGAAACAAAACACATGAAAAGATGCTCAACATCACTATTCATCAGGGAAAGGCAAATTAAAACCACACTGAGGTTATCACTTTACACCTGTCAGAATGGCTAAAATCAAAACACAAGAAATAACCTCTCTTGTTGTGGAGAAAAAGGAACCCTCATGCACTGTTGGTGGGAATGCAAATTGATGCAGCCTCTGTGGAAAACAGTATGGAGGCTCTTCAAAAAAATTAAAAATAGACTTACCATATGATTCAGTGATTCCACTACTGGGTATTTACTCAAGGAAAATAAAACACACTGGGGCACCTGGGTGGCTCAGTCGGTAACCCTCCATCTTCAGCTCAGGTCATGATCTTGTGGTTCGTGAGTGAGCCCTGTGTTGGGTTCTATGCCAGTAGCTTGGAGCCTGCAGCCCGCTTCGGATTCTGTGTCTCTATCTCTCTCTGCCCCTGGCCCACTCATGCTCTGTCTGTCTGTCTCTCTCTCAAAAATAAATAAACATTAAAAAAAATGTTTAATGAAAATGAAAGACACTAACTCACAAAGGCACCCATGTGTGTATTGCAGCATTATTTATAATAGTCAAGATAAGAAAGTTGTCCGAGTGTCCATCAAAAGATGAATGGATAAAGCTATAGTGGAATATTACTCAGCCATAAAAAATGGAATCTTGTCATTGGCAACAACACGGATGGACCTAGAAGGTATAATGCTAAGTGAAATAAATCAGTCAGAGGAGGAGAAATACCATCTGATTTCACTCATATGTGGAATTTAAGAATCAAAATAAATGAACAAAGAAAAAAGAAACAAACAAGAAAATGGACTCTTAAAAGCAGAACAAACTGATGGTTGCCAGAGGGGAGGTGGGGGAGGTAGGTGAAATAAATAAAGGAAATTAAGAGTACAGTTACTGTGATATGCACCTAGGAATGTACAGAATTGTTGAATCAGACTGTACACCAGAAACTAATAGAACATTATGTTAACTATACTTCAACAAAGAAAGAAAAAAAGAAAGAAGAAAGCATAAAGAAACTTTTCAGACTCAAAATGGAAATAAAAGAACCCACATTTCTTTGTCTCAAGCAAAATTCCAGTTCTTTCAAAGCTAAAACTATACTTATTCTCCTGGATAGATAAAATTAGTTATAAAATGTTTATGAATTTCTAAAGAAAGGCTGAGCTTGAGATTCACATATTTTAGGATTTTAATGTTTGTTTCATGTTTTCTCAAATCACTAAATCTGCAGCTTCCTAAGGCGGGACCGTATCTTTATCATTACATCTTCAGTGACAATTGGAAGTAGTGGCACTTAGTAGGTGCTCCTCTGATGTTTTGCAGATGACTAAATAGATAGTATTTTATATAAAAAGATGTCAAAATGTGTGAACATGAGAACTCAGGGCTCCACAAGTTCACCCCCAAATAAATACCAGCAACAGTGAGTTGTAGTAGACGTGTCCAAGGAAATTGTGCCTTACAGACGTGACCTGTATCCGAGTCTAACTTACTGGGAAAGGGTATGACTTCGTGCGGGCAGACTGGGGTTGGGCTTGCTGAAGGAGAAAGTCATGCCATGGGAAACCAAATATACAACCCAAGGCCTTTCACAGACGGAGGGACAAAGCAGATTATTTGTGGTGGGGACAGAGACAGTCATTTTAGCCCATATCTCCAGACTGAAAAAAAAATTCTAGCAGTCTTTGTGGCTGAGCCCTGGAGAAACTAACCTCAGAGCCATATGGCTGATGGGAATAAGGATAAGGAGACTAATTTCATCTGTAAAATGATAGGCCTGAACCAGATAATGATCACCCATCTCTCCCAGCTCTGATGTGTGGTTTTTTTGAGAAACCCTTTGGAGGGGGATGTGGTGTCCCTGAGCACCCACAGTCGGGCGAGCCATGGGGGTGCTATGGGGGTCCTGTTGGGGGCTTTCTGACTTTTCTCTGTAGCTTCGTGATTCCAGCTAATCCGTCTTTCTGCATGCAGAGCCCCTCCTCTGCTCACGTGTGTTCTCCTGTGGCACACACACAGTTATCTACACAGAGATGCTCACCCTGAGGGCAGAAGGCTTGTAGCCACACTCTGGTCTTAAGAGCCATCACTGTCACTGGTGTGTTGCTACAACAAAAACCTGACTTCCCTTTGTACGTTCTCACATAGTATCCATTGCATTGGATTAAAGTCCAAATCCTTGTCACAAGCACCCGTGACCCTAGAGCGTGGTAGGCTCTTAGTTAACCTCTCTGGGATCATTACCTGGTTACTGTCTCCCTCTTCATTCCTGGTTACTGGACTAGGTGGTTTTTTTCTTTCTTTTCTCTTTTTGTTTTCTTTTCTTCTTTTTCCCTTCACCATAGACCATGTCTTCTCTCATCTGAAACTTTTGCAAATATTGCTTTTTATACTCTTACAAAAACTCGTGGTCTTTAAATATGTGAATCATGGGGTGCCTGGGTGGCTCAGTCAGTTAAGTGTCCTACTTTGGGTTTCGGCTCAGATCATGATCTCAGAGTTCATGGATTCAGGTCCCACATTGATCTCTGTGCTGACAGGGCGGAGGCTGCCTGGGATTCTCTCTTTCCCTTTCTCTCTGTCCCTCCCTTGTTCATGCTCTCTTTCTCTCTCTCAAAGTAAGTAAATTAACTTAAAAAAAATAAGTGCATCAGACCACAACTGTTCCTTGCTTAAAACATCCAATGGCTTCCCGTTACACAAAATAGAATGTGAACATCTTACCGTTCTTACATGGTTTTACAAAAGCTGTCCCTGCCCCTCTTCTTCCATTTCATACTTCTTCGCACTAAGACAATGATGATTGACTTCTTTTTGTGCCCAGAACATGCCAAGGTCTAAATCTAAGACACCTTATTGTGCACACATCAGTTGGCCACAGCATTGTATGGCTGGCTTCTCCTTTCTGGGGTTTCTTTTAACTGAAATTAAACTTCCTGGGAGTGGTCATCCAAGATCACCAAGTCTAAAACAGCTCTTTCCCACCAAAGTCTGTTTTATTTTCTACATGGCATGGATAGCTCTCTTTCTCTCTCTCTCTTTTTAAATCATTTATTATTGATGGACCAGGTGGAAGATTGACTCTATAATATCAAATATCTTGGCTGTCATGTTCAATACTGTATCCTTAGTTCTTAGAATAGTTTCTAGAACATGTTAGATATTCAGCACTTCGTTGAATGAATGAATGATTTTTTTAAAATGTTTTTTGTTTATTTCTGAGAGACAGAGAGAGACAGTGCGAGCAGGGGAGGGTCAGAGAGAGAGGGAGAGGCAGAATCCGAAGCAGGCTCCAGGCTCTGAGCTAGCTGTCAGCACAGAGCCCAGCTCGGGGCTGGAACCCATGAACCATGAAATCATGACCTGAGCCGAAGCCGGACGCTTAACTGACTGAGCCACCCCGGCGCCCCGAATGAATGAATAATTGAATGAATGAACATCTGTCATTATCCTGTCCCTCCTTTCATATATCTGACTTCTGTGTATCTCTAAGCTCTTCACTTAGCCATCACGTCCTCTGGGAAACCTTTCCCTGAGCCTAGAAGATGAAGTAAGTGACTATCATCTGTGTTCTCTTAGCAGTTGCTACTTTTAGAAACAAAGTTCTTAGGATGCAGAAGTCTCCTTGCCTCTGGTCATTCTCACCTTGACTATATTCTTACAGGCAAGACCTTTAACCTGGACACGGTCACATTTCGAGTGCTTAGCTTAGTTGTGAGCATATGAATGACTTTAAGAATCAGAATAAACCATTTGCTCTTTGGCTAAAGATATGAAGTGTTTCCTAGGTGGTCACTCTGCTGTTCTCTAGGTTAATTTGCTCAAGAATGAGATTACTATTATGGGTCCCTGGACTGAACTGCAACATGTAGGGAGCTTCCCACACAACACCAAGCAATTCTTGGGTACTGAAGGATTCCTTGGACATCAAGGAATTCTTGTCCAAGAATTCAATTCAATTTTGATTCAGCCTACCCAGAGATAGCATCAGGTTCCACAGGTTAAAGTTCAGTCCTACAAGTCTGCCTCTACCTGTGCCACCCCAGAAGCCAGTCACAAGCCCAGGTTGTTTGTTATCTGTGCTTCTGACCCACCAGCTCTAAATCAGAGACTCCTATGATCTCCCACTCCACGGGTTTGAGCAATGCTCTACAGCGGCATTGTTCTTAGAGAAATGTTTTGCTCATCAGATCACCAGTTTATTATAAAACAACATAACTCAGGAACAGCCAGATGGAAGAAAAGCATAGGACAAGGCACAGGGAAAGGGTGTGGCACATGTTTTCTCCAGGACGTCGCTCTCACTACCACTTGGTCCCCAAACCTGGAAGCTCTCTGAACCCTTGCCTTTGCGTTTTTATGGAGCCATTGATGATTGAACTTACTCTCTGGCTTCTCTCTCTCTCTCCAGAGGCCAGAAGGCAGGACTGAAAACTCCAACCCCGTAATCATGAGGTTGGTTTTTCAGGCAGCCAGTCCCCACCCTTATGGTACCTAAGGGCTTTCCAAAAGTCATCTCATTAACATAACAAAAGACCGGTCTCTTCTCTAAGGAAATTCCCAGGGCTTGAGGAGCTTTGTGCTGAAAACTGGGAGATCAAATATATATACTTTTATAATAAATCACAGTATCACAGGGTACTATTAGCAAGTGCCTGCTAAGAGCTGATGCTTTACTTAAATTTTCTCCACCGATTCTCACAAAAGCCCTCAAAGGGAGTAAAAGTTGACTCCATTTTATGGAGAATTAAATAAATTCAATTTATGTGGGAATTAAGGCACAGACAGAGCAATAGTTGGTCAAAAAAATTAAAAAAATAATGTTCTGTCCTAACTCTACACTTTCTCCTCTTTCCAACACCTGTGCTCAGCACAGTGGGGGACATGCAGCAGGCACCTTAGTAATTTTATTAGCCACCCTCAAACTAACAGCTGCCTTCTGAACAACCACACACGCGAAGTAACAGCTTGAGCTAAAGCTGACCCCTGCCCTTCTGGTCCGTCAGAAAGGAGGCCACAGTGAGCGGTCTAAACCTGAGGTTCTGGCTTCAGGTAACCTGCGGGGGGACGTGGCTGATGGAAGCCAGTGTTGTCTTCTGGCTCATCTCCAACCCTGATGCGCCCCTTTCCATGAGGTCTCCCACTTCAGACCCTAGCAGTGTTTTCTGGCAACATTGTTCTGCAAATAGTTTAGATAAAGAAAATGGAGGGGCATTCATTCATGGATGGCTGGTGACAGTTTGTTGTTTTTGAAGGGCAGGGTACTGGATAAAATCCTGTGCAGGTGCCAGCTTCCTTCCTCTGTGGCACTGAGGTTGATGGCAGGGCTGATGACGGGTCACTGTATGCAGTCAGTCCAGTCTCAAAGGTACCTGTTCAGTGAGTTCCTTTTGCCCCTTGACCTCCTGCCTCATCTTGCTGAGTCACTTAGACTTCTTTTTTAGCATCCTCAGAGCTCACTGAAGTGGATTCATGGGGAAGCAGCAGCCAAAACCAATGGGACAAATAAAAGCTCCACATTTTGTACAGGTAACCCCTGAACTGCTCTGCACAAACCAGCGGATTGGTCAGCCCTGAGGCTTCCCTGGAAAGCTCAGTGTGGAAACCTCTGCCTTTCGGCTCACTCTTTCATGCACCCTTGAAAAGGGCCTTCCTCACCTTCCAGAGTCTGGCCACGGGTGGATACGGGCAGTCACTCTTCCTTTCTCAGCCTCCATGGGGACAGAGGTCAGAGGCTCTGGGAGAAGTCAGGACAACCCAACTAGAGGACCCAGTCTTCCTGTAAACTCACTGTTGTGACCTTGGGAAAGTCATTCTTCCTCTTTGAGGGTTGGCTTTATGAGCCCCTAACTGAGGGGTCCATATATGTAGTGATATGCAGTGTCATCTTATCTCAAAAGCCTTCTCTGGCTTTTTTTAATTTTGTCATTTCAAAGCTGTGCTCAACTGACAGAAAATACTACATTCAACTTATTGAGTAGAAAAAGCAAGCTTCAGACTGCCATCAAAGTATCCCATGTTTGTTTAAATATGTATGTTTTTATACCATGGCTTATTTTTTTGGTAAGTTAAAATAACTATCAACATATTAAGAAGCAATCCTTTGTAAATGTATTATTTTATCACTTAATTCATTCCAAAGGCTGCTTTGATGCCTACTTGATATCAGACTGTGGGATGCAGAAATGAATAAAACAGACTTGTTGTCCTGGAGGAGTCTAAAGTCTTGGGGCGTTTGGGGAGACTTATGATTTATTTTTAAAAGATTCTTACAAAGTAATTGCGCTGCAGTTGAGGCTGGCCTGCCTCCATGTCTGATAAACAGAAAGGACACTGACAGAGCCTTTTCTGATGACAAAGAGTGTATTGTTCACATTCTCTTCAGTGGCACATCCTCTCCTTAGTGCTTCCACTGAACTTGACCTTTCTAAACTCTTACCCAACCTTGAATTTGTGCCAATACTTTACTACTTAGTCATGCACATCTTTTTTCTCTATTTCTCCTCCTCACCAACCTTCCCCCCTCTTAGCTCACTCTAGTAAGGCTCTGTACCTTCCATTCCACTGAAAATTTTCTTTCTTATTTGAAACTGTTTATTTATTTATTTATTTTGAGAGAGAGAGAAGGAGAGAGAGAGAGAGAACAGGGGGAAGGGGAGGGACAGAGAGAGAGGGAGAGCACTCAGTGTGGACCTGACATGGGGCTTGATCCCATGACCATGAGATCATGACGAAGCCAAAATCAAGAGTCAGAGGCTCAACCAACTGAGCCACACAAGCACCCCTACATTATTTTATTGTCAAGTTTACATTGCTGAAGATGTTTCATTGGACAGATGGATTGGATTGTTCACATCCACCTGACACTGCCTTCTGGATCTGGTAGACTATACATGGGTTCTTTAGTGCCAGTACATGACATTTCACCCTCTGGTCTTTGTTTATATTGCCAGCCTCACCCCTACTTTGCTGATTCAGGATTCTATGCTTCTTTAGTTCGTCTTTCCCACCACCATACCTTTATTCATGCTGCTCTCTCTGCTCGGAATGACCATCCTCTTCTTGTCTAAGTAGAACATTCCTATTCATCTTTGCAGTGAACACTTTTCTATCTTATTCACCTCACCTTTTTTAAAAAATATGTTTTTAATTTTTATTTATTTTGAGAGAAAGAAAGAAAGCAGGGAAGAGGCAGAGAGAGAGGGAGAGAGAGAATCTCAAAGAGGCTCCATGTTCACTGCACAGAGCCTGATGTGGTGCTCAATCTCATGACCATTGAGGTCATGACCTGAGCCAAAATCAAGAGCTGGACGCTCAGCTGACTGAGCCCCTGAGCACAGACCCTCTTACCCTTAAAATTTTTTTAATATTTATTTATTTATTTATTTATTTATTTATTTATTTAAGAGAAAGACTCACACAGAGTGTGAGCAAGGGAGGGGCAGAGAGAGAGGAAGACACAGAACCTAAAGCAGGCTCCAGGCTCTGAGCTGTCAGCACAAAGCCCCGTGCCGGGCTCCAACCCATGAATCATGAAATCATGACCTGCACAGAAATTGGCTGCTTAACTGACTGAGCCACCCAGGCGCCTCCCCCTTCATCTTTATTATTATTATTTTTATTTATTTATTTATTTTTTTAAGTTATCCTCTGTTCCCTCTTCCCAGAGTACATGGTCCTATATCTAAAGTGCTAGTTAGTATAGTCTCTTTTCTTATTGACAGAGATAATGATTTGATGGGGTAGTATCCTTTTTAAAGAAATTACATTTCAACTCAAGTGTTCATCCATCAAGGAAAGGATAAAGAAAATGTGGTGTATAGACACACACACACACACACACACACACACACACACACACACACACAGTGGAATATTGCTCAGCCATAAAAAAAAAAGAACAAAATCTTCACATTTGCAATAACATGGGTGGATCTGGAGGGTATAATGCTAAATAAAATAAAACTCCAAAAGCACTGTGGGAATTTTAAATGAAGAAGCCTTGGGGTGCCTGGATGGCCCAGTAGGTTAAGCATCCGACCTCAGCTCAGGTCATGATCTCACAGTTTATGAGTTTGAGCCCCACATCAGGCTCTGTTCTGTGACAGCTCAGAGCCTGGAGCCTGCTTCAGATTCTGTGTGTGTCTCTCTCTGCCCCTTTCCTGTTTGCTCTCTGTCTTTCTCTATCAAAAATAAACACTAAAAATTAAATGGAGAGGCCTTAATATAAGAAAGTGTCTACACTCATGTTAGAAAGCTGGCCTGGCAAACAGGTAATCCACACATTAGTAATTGCAGGAAGTAGTTGCCATCCCTTGGGCAGGTGGAACAGAAAAGAAAAGGTGTTAGGAGAATTCAGGAACTAAGAGAAGGATACCTGTATGGCAGATCCTCATATTCCTGAGAGGGGGTGTGTCTTGTCACTTGTGCTTCCACCTCTGACCAGGACACCCTGTAGCCAGTGAGGGGCCCCAAGGCTGGTGCTCAGACCTCACTGGGGGTTTTCTTTGGCTAGTGCCAGAGCTCTGAGAATGTGAGCTTCATGCTTGAGCTCAGACCTGGTGGGCCAGCTGGTGCAGGTGCTTCTAGTGAGGCATCCCACAGCAGGTCCTGGGAGTGGTGAGGGAAGCTGGGGGCTGGAACCACAGCTGTCTTGCTTCTGAAAGATGTCTTGACAGGATCTGAGACTAGGAAGAGAGCCTTCATCCTGCCCCTTTCTAGTCCTGTGTCAAGGGACCCTAATGGGTCAGGAGCCTACAAGAACTCTGGGAAATGTAGTTTGCAGGTTTCACACTTCCAGCATGGCAGAGTCTAGATGGCACTGGAGAGCCTTAAGGCTGAGAGACTCTGGGTAAATAACTGACATATACTCTTCCCATAAAGAGAGACTACGTAGAGTTGGTATCCAAGGTAATGTGGCAAAATACAGTCTCCCTATTTTGTAACCCATTTCCAACATGGTTCCTACTAACCCTGGAGTAAGAAACTGCAACTTGGGATAGGACCTCTGTGGAAAATTCTGGTGCCAACATAAAAAGTCAAAGCATTCCTGTGAGTCCTGACACATGGAGCCCATGATTTATTTTAGCTTTTCCATATTTTTTTGCCTCCTTCTGCAGTCCCTGGTTCCAAGAACGTCTTCTGGGCCAGATGCCCCCATGGCTTGGATACTTGGAAATGGAGCCATTTACTACAAAGCCTGCTGCTCTTCAGACCACCCTGCCAAACCCCTCGCTATGTGCAGCCACACCCTGCTCCTCTAGGCTTGCATTGCTCCACGTGTCACCACCCCACGTGTCACCACCCCATTCCTTGGGAAGAGAATGCCATAACTTGACACGTCCCATCTCCAGATGCAGTTCCTTTTTTTATTCATTTACTACCACTTTTGCTCATTCCTTCATTTTGGGCTGGATAGAAGTCCCTGGATTTCTTTCTAACTATTGTGGTCTTCTCCTTGGATCTTACCATGTAAATAGTGCTCCTTTCAATAGTGACAGTGAAATTTTGAAGCTATAGGAAGCTTTAACTGCTTCATATAACCACTATATCTATCTATCTATCTATCTATCTATCTATCTATCTATCTATCTATCTTTTCATCTACAACCCCACTGACCCACTGTTAGGAGGAGAACCACATTTTAGGACACAAGTAATCATATTCAAATCCTAATTCCAACTTGAAAAACTACCCAAGTTCCTCTAAGCCTTACTATTGTCTACTTTAAAAGAGGACTAATACCTACTTACGAAAGGTCCTAGGAATACTGAATGACACAGGCTGTGTGCTGCATTTGGCATGGAATAGGAGAGGATAATCTTTATTCTTTTTCTCCAAGTGAGGGTGGTGTTGTTCTCATACACATATGGGGAAAGGACAAAGCATTATATAAGTCTGGCCAGGGCCATATAGTGGATTTCATAATAAGAAATGAGTTAAGAGAAAAATCTGAGCAATACTATGTGGGGAATTATTTTTCTCTCCTTATAAGAAGATGAGAGCAATATTATGACCAGATGAGTTCCTACTGTAGACGGTCTTCCCTCTCTCAACATCACCCCTGTGCACATCTGTTATTTGTGTAAGAAGGGAAATAAAGATGAGAGGGCTGGGAGCAAAAGCATGGAGACGGGATGATATAGGATATTCCTAGGGAAAGAATGGCAGATTATACGGCTAGAAAGGTGGCTTTGGATCACACTACGCTGATCCATGAATTCCTGGCAAAGGAGTTTTGCATTTTATTACTTAGGCAATAGAAAGTCAAAACCAGAAAGAGTAAAAATAATAAAGAACCTTGTAAAATGGATTTGACATTTTATACATTAAAGCTTTTATTTAAGGAATGGCAGGCAAAGGGATTCATGAAAATGCAAGACCCAGGGAGATTTACCTTTGGTAATTCTATTCCCATCCCCCACCTCAAGTGACTTTAGAAAATATGTACTTAAGGAAAGTGCTAGAGGCAGAGCTGTTCCTATCATTTTATTTCTCCTTTTTCCATTCACATAGAACACAACTTGCCACCATGTACTTTAAACATTGAAGAGATTTTACCAATGGACTGACTGTGATTCTATGCAAGGAAGATGACAGAGGTATCATCATGGGGGTCTGTTCTGTTAGGAGCATTTGGCCTAGAACAAGATCATTGCTGCCTTTAAGGAGCTAATGTTCTAGAATAGACACATAAAGTGATTGGGGTAATCAATATGGTAAACATAATGAGAAGCATGGGCAAGTATTAGACCCTTCAGGTGGGGCTTTTAGGGCTTCAGGGAAAGCTTTCTGGAAAACACACACAACAGAAAGGAATGGCTAAGTGGAGTCTTAAAGGATGAGGAGGGTCAACCATATGGAGGAAGAGGAGGAGCTAGAGAGCTCAGGTGGAGGAACAACTGAGCAAACATGCAGTGATGAGAAGCACCAAAGTGCAGGGAGCAGGCGGCAAGTAACGTGGGGTCCTGGGAGCTGAGGAGGTGAGGCGGGACCAGAAGGATTAGGCCTTGTGTGAATGGCCCAGAAGTTTGCATTTCAACCTGTAGCTGATGCAGGTATGTTAAGGGGCTCGGAGCTGGAGAGTGATGCTGTGGAATTCACATTTTATTGAAGAAGAGAGCAAGATGACAGGAGAGAGACCAGATGGGAAGTGTTGGCAATATTCCAGGTAGGCAGGGGGGACGAGATGACAGGGGATGCCAAGGAGAGTACAGAAATAGGGTCTGTGGGAGTTGGCAGTTGATTGAAACAGGGAGATGAGATGTCCCCCATGTCTAGCCATGGACACCGCTACCCACCATAAGACAGGGGACACACAAGGAGGTGCCACTCTGGGGAAACACAATATGCTCAGCTTTAGGAGCAATGAATGTGAGGGGCCTTGAGGAAACAGAAAACTCATTCCCTCAGCTGGACCAAGTGCTACCTGTTTGACTCCTGAGCATCAACTTTCACATCTCATTTAAGAATGGGAAACTCATATCTGGTTTTCAGGGAAAGATTAATTTGCCCAAGGAACTCAAGGTGTTGCTTTTATCAAACGTTTCATTAGAACACTCTTTACATTAACTTCAATGAAACAAACTTCTTTTTTTTTTTTTTTTTGGCCTCTAAGTTCCTGGACTCCGAGGTGCGTGTGGCTGCAGGGGGGCCTGGTCTCACCTCAATGAAAGAAACTTCTATCTCAAAGCTGACAAATGTTCCTTTCTGAATCAGAGGTTCTGCTTCTGTTGGGCTTCTTAAGCTTTGGGAAATCCTCCCCCTCCACTGCCATAAGATTGGCCTTTGGGTTTCATATGTGTCCACGCGTGATGGTCTTTGTGCCCAGTCTTGGTAGCATAGTAATAGATTACAGTGTGAGGAAACCAGAGATAGAGATGTTCCTGCTGAGAATACACATCAAGAAATCCAAAAGTCTTGAGAAATAAAGATGATCTAGATTTTTGAAATTTATGAAAGCTTTTGAAATAATCTTTGTTTCATATTTATTTCTCTCATATTTCCAAAGGTTTTGAAATTCAATTCACTCTTAACTAATTGCCTATTTCTGTCAAAATAGGATACATAATTTTTTCATTTCTATAAATGCCATCTGTTTTGAACCCAAAGATTTTTTTCCAGGGGCAACATAAAAAGAGGGACAGAACAAAACCCCTCAGCCCACATTTACTACTAGTAAACCATGAAATAAACAAGTCTCACCACCCTCACCACATGTGCTCCTGGAACAAAAGGGATTTTGCTGTGACGGATCCAATTTTTGCTATGAACTGTGAACTAGTGTATTTTCAGCTTGGCTCCTGAAGTTGGAGAAGGGGGCTTTCTTGTCTTTCCCTAATAAAATGCAGATGACTCTCCTTCCCAAGTGCCTAAATCCCCAAAGCTATGTTTGAATATGAATCTCATCTTCCTCAAGGATAAGAACAGATTTGCAATTCAGTAAGTCACATTGTGCATCAACTCCACTCCTCATTCCAAAAATATTTCTAAAGGGCTTGACATAATAAGTGTGCACTAAATATGTATTAAGTGAATGTGTGAGAGGACATTAACATTGGCCTCAGACTATGAAGATGTGGGTTTAGATCCTGGCATTGCAACTATATAGAACGAGAGGGAGTACTGGATGCCTGTTTAGAATAATGACCTTTAGGGTCTGTGGGAGTTGGCAGTTGATTGAAACAGGGAGATAAGATGTCCCCGATGTCTAGCCATGGACACTGCTGCCCACCATAAGACCCACATTCCATGCTATCCCAACCATGTGTGGGGAGGATTTGGGTTAAATTTCATAACCTCTCTATAACTCAATAGAATGCAATGGTTGAGCTTGAGGACTCTGGATTTGAGTCCTGGTTTTGTCACTTATTATCAAGAGGGTGTCGGCAATTTCCTCAACACTTCCTTAGTGTAAATTAGAGAAAATAATTGTGCTTATTTTCATGACGTTGTGAGCACTTATGAGTTAATATATGCAAACCACTTAGAGTAGAACTTGGCATATGAAAAGCACTTTGTATGTGTTAACTATTATTCTATTATTTTTATTATACTACTTCTTACTGTGCTATTCTGACTCTAAGAATGTACAGGTTTCTTTTTTCTAGGAAGTTTCCATAGCATTCAACATCTTGGGGGTGGTGTTAGAATGGTCATTCAACCTCAGCCACTTTGGGTTTCAATTTTCACACATCTCACTAAGATAATAGTCTGTATCCCTTCTCTTTCTCTATATAGCATAGGTTTTTGTGAGGCTCAAATAAGATCACAAATGTGAAAACACTTAGCTAACTCTCAAGTGCTCCATAAAAGTGAGTTTATAGTTGGAACTCTTTCCACTACAAGTGACAAAAATGAAACTCAAATCAGTGTATGCCAAAAAAGAAGATGTATTGGCTCTTGCAACTGGATTCTAGGGTAGCTCACAGTCCCAAAGGAAGAACTTTAAAAACCAGACTTTGGGAACCGAAACTGATGCTCATTATAACTCAAATACACAGTTTACACCTGTATGTCATCTCTGATGGCTGAGACTCTCTCCCTCTCCACACAGGTCTTTTCCATAATGAGAAAGATGGCACCAAGATCCCAGCTTTATACTGTTTCAGTATTCCAAGCCAACAAAGAGAGAAAATCTCCCAATATCCTCTGCATATACACTCCAAGGAAGGATTCTGATTGACCCTGATTTAATCTCATGCTTAACATTGGGCCGATCACTGGTTACAATCTGATTACTAAGATTGTTCAGGCTTGGCCATAACCCTTTCCATTTAATATGGAACAGAAGGACATTGTATTAGGTTTCTCCAGAGAAATGGAATCATAGAATACACAAGTATATGTATATGGATATCTGTATCTGAATCTATAAGGAGAGGTTTACTTTTCTTAATAAGGAAATGGCCAGTTATGGAAGCTGCCAAACTCTAAAATCTTCAGAGCGAATCAACAGCCTGGAGACCTAGAAGAGCCAATGATATAATTCCAGTACAAGTCTGAAGTCTTAAAAATAAGGAGAGCCAATGGTGTAGTCCTAGACAAAAGGGCAGCAGCCTAAAGAACAAGCAGAAGCCCATATTTTAGTTCGAGTCTGAAGACAGGAAAAAAGCCAATGTCCCAGTTCAAAGAAGGTCAGGCAGGAAGAAGTCTGTTACTCAGGGGAAAGTCAGCCTTTTTGTTCTAGTCAGGGGATCAACTTATTGAATGAGGCCCACCCACATTACAGGTTGCAATATGCTTTACTCAGTTTGCTGATTTAAATATTAATCTCATCAAAAATAAAATTATAGAAACACCCAGGATAATGTGTGGCCAAATATCTGGACACCTTGTAGCCCAGACAAGTTGATTCATTGTATTAATGCCAATGATATATTATCAGAAGGGAAAAGAAAAAACAAAGATACTGACCAGATTTAAAAAATGTTATCATAGATTATCATAGATTATCATTAACAGTAGTTTCTTCAACTTTTGTAGAGATGCTACAATAAGCCTTTGTGTAGAGAGCCTAGACTAATTACACCCAAAACCCTTGAGTGTTTTTCAGTTTCTGGCAGAGATAGCAGAATGCTGATCCCATTAAGAAGCTGTTTTGATAGGAGAAAAATCCTAATAGTACAAGGTTCCCAACACTGGAAATATTGACATTTGGACTGGAAAATTCTTTGTTGTGAGGACTGCCCTGTGCCTTGTAGAATGTTTATAACATTCCTAGCCTCTATCCACTAGATGTCAATAGTGCTCAATCCCCCTGCATTTCACCTTGTGACAATCAAAAATGTCTCGAGATATTGTCAAATGTTTCCTAGGGAACAAAATCTCTTCTCACTTCTGGTTGAGAAGAACTATCTAATGAATCTCAGCTCAGTAGTAATTCATACGTTTCTGTTCTTCACCCTTAACCCCAAAGGATGGAAGGCATGCTGACTGACTGGCAATGAACCAGGTGTGACAACCTTATAACTAATCTCCCCCTATCCCCACTACATACATCTCATTACACTGAAGCTCCCTACAACTGGGCATTGAACAGTCAGTCATTCAGTTGAAAAAGACTGTAGAATATATTACTCAGAATGTTTTGTGGTCTAGCCCTTCCTCTATCACTGACTTATGATGTGTGGCTGGGCACCTCCTTTCTCTCAAGGCCTTGGATTTCCAAATTAGTAAAACGATAAGATATCCTATAATCTTTCATGTTATTCTAACATTTTAGGATACAAACTGATCAGACTGGAACTATGAAATGGGAAATCAGCATACAGTATTCACTGGTTGAATAACTGTGGCTAAGACCGTAAATTTCCCATGAGCATCTTTTTTGTTTCTCTGAAGTTAAGATTGTATTGGGTTCCCTGGGATGTACATGGAGTCAAGGCAAAAGAAAGAACTAACTGATGTCAGGATCTTTGATGTTATTTGATGTTCTGTTTTGGTGTATCTCTAAAGATTCTATCTCTGAACAGGAAAAAAGTGTCAATTGGAGAATCATTCAATGAGGCTGAGGCATAAAGTTTGTGAGAAATAAATTGGGAGACTGTGCAGAGTCTTGAATTCTAGAGTAATAGGCATGTCACTCTTAGCCAAGGTGGGAAGTAATAGATGTACAATAAAACAAATATCCATATAACAGGGTGAATCATTTTTCATCTTTGTGTTTGAAGTTTAGATGGATAGCAGACTGAAATTAGCCAGATGCAATTTGCAGTAGACAATAGCTTTGCCTCACTATTTTTCCTGTGATAATTATATGACAGAAAATATTCACATTACTGATGAAAAAAGTGGAGCTCAAAAAGGAGCAGTTATGTGCAGTGATTGCACTATGAGTTGGTGGCAGAGTCTAGATGGACAGCTGGGGCTCACGACGTCCAGGCCAGCACTATTTCCATGTCATCCTCAGAGGAAAAAAGTGTAGAAAAAACTACCATCCCTGACCCCCAACTCAATACTAGAGTTCAGTAAAGCAGGTCACACATGTGATGGGTTTCCCCTCTGTCTCTCCGCTGCCTGCCCATTCTTGGGTGGGTTTTTCACAGAGATTTCAGTTTTATTTTTGCCATTGGTTCCTAACTACAAGCATATAAAAGCTCATACTGGGACCCAGGACTGAGCTCATGGAGAAAATGTCCCCATCCCCCTTCCAGCTCTGCTGAAGAAGAAGCTAAAGGAAAGGATGAAATGCATCAGCTATGCTTTCATAATGACTTTGCTGCCAGATGGAGATGAGAACTTATGCAGAGTTTTTGAACACATACTATGTTCTAGTTTCTGGTTACTGTATTAGATTCCTGTGGCTGCCATAACAAATTGCCATACATTTGGTGGCTCAAAACAATATAAATGTATTTTCTCACAGTTCTGCAGGACAGAAATGTGTAATCAAGGTGTCAGAAGAGCCATGCTCTCTCCGAAAGCTCTAGGGAGCCCATTTCTTATGTCTTGCAGTTTCTGGTGGCTCCAGGAGACCTTTGACTTGTGGCCACATCATTCCAATCTTTACCTCTGTGGTCACTTTTGCTCCTCTTCTTTGTGTGTCTCTTATAAGGACACTTGCCACTGGATTTAGGGCCAATCTAGATAACTCAGGGTTACTTCCTTACCTTGCATTCTAAACTTAATTGCTTCTCCAAATATTTGTTTTCCAAATAAGGTCACATTCACAGGTTCTGGATATTAGATCATGGATGTATGCTTTGGGGCATCATCATTTAGCCCACTACTTTTAAGAACAGTACTGATTTTTCTACCTACAGTATCTCCTGGAATGAGTCATGGATGAACATTCTCATTTTACAGGTGAGGAGGAGAATTTGTTAAGGGTCACAGAGTCAGAAAGTGGCAGAGGCAGGCTGTACACTTGGGTATTTTTTTAATGAGTCTATGTTCTTCCCCAGAAGTTTGGATCTTCCTTATGAGAGCATACTTATATTGGCTTTTGTTACTAATAAATTCACTTTAGGGTGAAGGTGTGCAGAAGAGGAAGCAGCAGCTATAAAGAAAATATGTATCAACACACTAGGTCGGATGGGGGACTGTTAACACTTCTTGCAGTTTTAAAAAATTTTTTAATGTTTATTTACCTCTGAGAGAGAGGAAAAGACACAGCATGAGCAGGGGAGGGGTAGAGAGACAGAGACACAGAATCTGAACTAGGCTTCAGGCTCTGTGCTGACTCGAACTCATGAACTACTGAGCTCATGACCTGAGCTGAAGTCGGAGGCCTAACCCACTGAGCCACCCAGATGCCCCAATGATTCTTGCAGTTTTAAAGATATCTTAATTAAATTCTTTGGTTCTGGCCCTGTCTGTGCATAGTTGTGAATGAATTTGAACAAGTCTTTTTACCTATTGTCCCTTAGATTTCCGAACTATGAAACGAGCAAGTTGGACTTTGAGCCCTCAGTTTACGAATCAAAACTTCCATCAACATCAGTCCTCAGGACCTAGTTTTTGAGGAAATGATGCCATCTTTACAAGTGTGACTGCTGCTGAAAATATTCAAGTTCTTTCCCTTTACTAACTGGTGCCACAGTCCCCAAATGGTGGAAAGCTCTAGGATTCACTCTGTTGAGGCTCATCATCCCTGAAATACTTTTCCCTCCCAGACTGTAATCTCCAATTCAGGCTTGAAAATTCATCTCAAATATTTCTCCTGCCCTGATCTTATTAGGCAGAATGAACTGTCCGCCGCCCACCACCCCCTTCCTACCTCTCACTTTGCAGACACTTGCATCACTTACCTTTATGTATAATTATTATTCTCCTTATCTTACTCTTCTGGAAAGTGAATAAACAAGAAAATGTAGACCATTTTTTTTGAGAAGGTGTAAAGACAGAAAACATGCATTCTTATGATTTTTCCTTATATTTGATTGAAAAAGTGCCAGAGCCCTTAGAGGGAGACAGTCTGAGTTAGTGAGAGAGGGAACATATTAAAAAAAAAAAACCTAGACTTTGTTTTTTTGAAAGATAATTATTTCTTTTGTTTCTTTTCTCCTTTGTCTCACCTTTCTTTTACTTATTTCATCAAAAACACATCCTGAGATCCTACTAATTGCCAAGGACATAATGATAAATAAGCCAGTACCCTGTAGTCAAATATCAAATAGCTCACTTCTAGTGGTCAATGTAGTCGAGGAAACTAAGAATTACAGCATCATATGATCACATCATATCAACATCATATGTAATACATACTACATAATATAATATATAAGGTAGATATGATTTTGTTACATATTTTTACATATTATTTTAAGCTATGTATGCACCATATCACATACTACATGGGTAATGTACTAAACATTTTCTTCTTGGTTTCAGGGCAGGCCATTCAGAAAAAGTGTTAGAAAATGAATGTGTATTCATCAGACAGAGGAAAGAGATGTAGAGTGAAGCATTCTCTAAAACTCAGAGACTGTGGGCTTGAAGGGCAAGTTTAGATAGAGAGATGATAATTCAGCAAATTCTCTGGAGCCACTTCTTTCAAGGAAGTTTATTGTGGGGGCCTAACTGGGTGTTCCAGGATCCACTGCAGAGGCTGTACCTCACTCTATGTAGCACAAAGATGGGCCAAGAACACCATCTGCTCACAGCCCAGAACTCCATCCAAACCCGAGGACACCAGCAAGCAGAAACTGAACACATGTCCCTTCTCACTAAGTGCTCGGCCTGGTTCTCATTAGCCTCTCTCTCAGCTCCTTTGGACTCCACAGAAACCGTGTGTCTTTCCATTGCTAACTTAATCTGCCAAACATTCAGTAAACTCTTCAATTTTCTTTTATTTTCCTGTCATCTGATGTTGCAAATAAAAACAAATTATATAAAGGGGGTAATCAGTGAATGAACAAAGTTATTGACCACTGTGTTTTAATACCACAAATAGTTGTTAATTATTAGGTCATAAAAGTACAAAGCCTGAGCTGTTTTATCTTGATGACTTTATGTCTCTAACATTGCTTGGTATAAATTTGGTACCCAGTAAATGTGAATTAAATTAAGTTGAGCAGTATGGAAGGACTGAATAAGGTTGGCATTATTGATTCTCTTCATATAGGAGAAAATGGATCAGAATTGAACCGATGCTCCCTTTTTGTATGCTTATTAGTTCAAGAACTAATTTATTATTGCCTTCAGTTCTAAACACTCACACTATCTTGTTAGGAGATTTCTGCTGGTGATGTAAAAGAGGTCTGCATGCATGGCCCTTCTCTTTTCAACCCTCCTCTCCTTATTCCATTTTTCCTATATTGCTAGCTGTGAGAGAGATCTTTCTAAAGTGCAGATTAAATCACCTATTTGCAATCCTGCCTGGGTCTACAGCCCCATCTCTCACACTCAACCATATATGCCTTATGCTTGAGCTGCTGTGGGGAGCCCTGAAGAATCTTGTGTTTTATTGATCCTCCCTGTCTGCACACGCTGTACCACTTTCCAGGAAGATGTCTGCCCACCACTTCTCTATTCTGTTAAATGGTTATTTCAGCCTAGCTCAGATTATACTATATCTTGGAGGCTTTCTTTGGAGGCCCCTGACTTAATGGCAGAATCACTCTGCTCTTTCTCAATTTGTATTACCACAGTCTTGGCTGATAATGTGTCATGTGTCTGTCTATTTACCCAACTCAGCTCTGAGCTCCATGAGGATGGAAATCATGTCTCTCTTCTCTGTTATCTCTTCAGTTTTAGTCCCAGAATCTAGCATCAATCAGTTGTTCAACTATTGAAAGAAAGAAAAAAGAAAAGGAAAAAAAAAAGGAAAAAGAAAAGGAAGGAAAGGAGGAAGGAAGGAAGGACAGAAGGAAGGAAGGAAGGAAAGATAGAAGGAAGAAAGGAAGGAAGGAAAGAATGAAAGAAGGAAGGAAGGACAGAAGGAAGGAAGGAAGGAAGGACGGACATATTAGCAAGGATAGTGCTACCAAATGGAAACAGAAGACATTCATGGTCTCATGGTCAAGCTCAGCCTGAATTATTTTAGGGTAAGCCCTTCAGGAAGAATTTGCAACAGCTGCCCACTATCTTGGCTTTGGGGGACCAGGTATATATGGCCTCCATAAACAGTGCTGGGGAGCAGAGGAAGACTTCACTGTTCATCCCTGGAAGCCAGTAGATTGCTTTTGTTTGTTATGTTTCTGCTACCATGGCTCCCAGATGACACCCCATCTGCACAAGCACCACTGCAAACAGACAAGGAGCTGCCAGGCGGGTTTTCTCAAACCCAAGCGCCTCAGCAAACCAGCAGCTGACAAAGGCTAGGAGCAGGCCCCAGACATAAGGGAAGGAATGCGGATTTGTCTTGATCTGCCTCATCAGAGGGGAAATGATAAAGAAGGAGTCATAAAAGACTGGCAGCAGCTCAACTATTTGGCACCATAGGCCTCTTCCAAAGAGTCATTTTCCAAGATGAGTCTGGGCCCCTGTAAACGTGCTCACGTTCACATGAACGCTGTGCTTGCTTTTTCTCCTCTTCTTTTTCCCCCAATTTTCTTTTTCAAAATTTATTTATTTAAATTCAAGTTAGTTAACGTACAGTGTAGTAGTGGTTTCAGAAGTAGAACCCAGTGATTTATCACTTACATGTGCTCATCCCAGTGCCCATCTCGACAAGTGCCCTCCTTAAAGCCCATCATCCATCCAGCCCATCCAGCATTCTTCACAGAGCTAGAATAAACAATCCTAAAATTTTCATGGAACCAAAAAATCCTCTGAAGAGCCAGAGTAATGTTGAAAAAGGAAACCAAAGCTGGAGTGGAGGCATTATAAATTTCAGACTTCAAGCTGTACTACAAAGTGCTAATCATCAATACTATGGTATTGGCACAAAAACAGACACTCAGATCAATGCAACAGAGCCCAGAAATGGACTCAGAAATGTATGGCAAATTAATCTTCCAATCTTCTTTTAGAAATTCCACTGGCCCTTCAGTGAAAAGAATTAGTAGGAGGGTCAGGTCTCAGGCATTAGGTAAAGATTTAAATAGAAAGAAAGGGACATAAAGCAAATACTTCTCTGGAGAGACACAGTTCTGTCTGAAAGGAGAGGTTGGCTCTCTACCTCCAACTACCCCTCATTCCCTCAGGCTGTTTCTGGTCTGGGAGCTATAGAAGAAGCAGGGCCCATTGAGTTATTCCTGCCCATTCCTTCTCCAAATTCCCTGGGAAAGACATATTTGCCAGCTTTTCTTTCTACTCTCTAAAATAATTCACTGCAGACAATTCTTCCCTTTCCCCTAGACACGTCATGTCTATTTTCCTTTCATGCTGTTGATATTTTGTCCATTCATTCCCTTATTTCTTCAGGGTCAGACCTTATACGTCCTAGCTCTTCTGTTTGCAAGGATCACCTTGTTTGTAATGATAAAGGTGTACATTATCTAAAAGCCCCTTTTTACAGATGGTGAGACCCCCGGTGTCCTGTGATGATTTAGAAGCGGTTTAGAAGGTGAGCTTTTCCTTTTGTCTGTCTTCTCTGGCTCCAGTTTCATTCTCCCTCTTGTTGCTTCCCCTAATCAGCCACTCCCAACCTTTGCCATTCATCAGTGCTTGCAAAACACTTTTAATTTATCCTTTGAATTTATCTCCCCAAACTCACATATGGGGATTGAGGATAGATTTTTGCTTTTTACTTGATAATCTACCTATCTACCTTGAGAGAGAGAGAGAGAGAGGGACAGAATGAGAGAGAGACAGAGACAGAGAGATGATAGAATGTAACTTTACAGCTTAAGATGCAGATTTCAGTCTTACTATTTCTCTTCGTCCCTCCTCCTTTCTAGTACCTTAAATCTCCCTCTCCAATATTCTGGTTTATTTGCTGGGCAGCACATTTAAAGCTGGCTTATCCTGCCCGGCCAATACTATGCTTTAATAAAAGAATAACTGTCAAGTGATTTTGCTACTTAAAAGCCACTCTTGGGGCACCTGGGTGGTTCAGTCAGTTAAGTGTCTGACTTTGGCTCGGGTCATGATCTCACTGTTTGTGGGTCTGAGCCCCCTGTTGGGCTCTGCTGACAGCATGGAGCCTGCTTGGGATTCTCTGCCCCTCTCTCTCAAAAATAAATAAAAATTTAAAAATAACATTTAAAAGTCACTCTCTTCCCTAAGTACAAAATAATCACACCTTATTAAGCTAACAATGTTCTGCACTACACACACACTCAGGAGAAACACACTGGATATCACTGTGTGAGGCCCCAGGACCTATTGACATTCCACTTTTCTGCATGCAGTTCAATTTTTTACATAATAGTCCTTTCCAAGTCTTGATGGCAGGTACCAGGTTTCATTTGTTTCTATATTTGTGGTTTCTAGTATCATGCCTAGTATATATCAACACTGTGCAGTAGATATTTTGTGGCAAAATGGTTTCAAATTGGGATTTGTTATGGTAGCCCTAAGAAACTAATAGTGGTATGTGTCCAATAATAAGTGGATGTTATTATTATTATTATTATTATTATTATTATTATTATCATGGACAACTTATAAGTGGAAAGAACAAATTTAGAAACCTCATGTAATAAGGCCTTAGCTATATAGTAAATAGCACAGCCAAGTCATGAAATGCACAAACTCTAAACATTATGTTTCCCTTCTGTATCATATTGGTGGGATATATTTTGTAATTCTTTTGGGTCAGATTTTATACACATGTAAAGTCATCTGTGTCCTTATTACTGCCACCCATACCTACAGGTGGGTCTCCATTGCTCTTTTATGTTTGTTCAGGGATGGACAGTAGGCAAGAACTGGGTAAGGGACACATACAAGTTCCATCTTTGTTCCCTGCTCAGGTATCAGATGTTAAATTAGCCTCGATAGCTGGCTGGTGAGGAAAGCCTTGATAAATCAGTCCAGAAGAGTTCCAGGGCTCTTTTCTTTTACACATCTGGCTCCAGAGGGCACAACATTGGTCATAGCAACAGAGAATTACCATCTTAGAAAAGAGAAAAACGGACATAAGCATGTTGCCCAGCGTTTTAGTTTTCTAGGGTTGTGTGACAAATAGCCACGAATGTGTCAGCTAAAAACTAGCACATAGACATTATAACACACATTTTGTACATGAGGAGTCAATAAATGGCTTAGCTGGGTCCCAGAAAGTTGTAATCAAAGGGTTTGTTGGGCTGTGTTTACATCCAGAGGCTTGACTGGGGAAGAGTCCATTTCCCTGCTCATTTGGGTTGTTGGCAGAATGTATTTCCTTGTGACTAGATGCCTGAGGCACCCCAATGTTTGGGTGACTGCCAGCAGATTTAAATGTCTTCTCTTTGGATTCATTTACATTTCAATGAAAACACTATACATAACATTCTTCAAGTGCAAGCACTAAAATTTGCTCAAAACTCATACGGCATCAATTTTGAAGTAGACATTTGACATTACATTCAAACTAAATACTAAGAATGTCAGAAATTTATCATGTAGAAATGATCAAGAAAAACTTAAGATGACCTGATATTTTTTTTTCTTTAGTATGGGTCCACAAGTTGTACTTATAGTGAGAGAATTGCCTGAGCTCAAATAGAAATGCCCAGGTCTTCTGTTGTAACTACTTTACTACCTCATTTACTGCCTCCACAAAACCCTTTTCTCTTCTACCATCCATATTGCTCTTCTCTTTCCACCATTTAGGTGGCTTCTACTGCATAAGTGTCCTTCACTAGGCCCCTGGTCTGAGCTGGATTAATTATATGAGAAGCACTAAAGACTTGGCTGGGGACCAGGTCCCAGCACCCCTACTCCTAAAGGCTCAGTTCAGCTTTAAATATATGAGTACTTGGAGTTGAATATATCATAGTCACAGTAACTAAAACTGAAGATAATTTTTAAGATGAAAGAGATGTTATTTAAATAGTTATAAATGACTTATAGTTTCCTGGGCTTGGGATGTGGACTTGCTTTAGGAGGAAGAGACTGTGACTTTTAGTTCTTGTTTGAAGAGGAACCACTTGGTAGTCCCTCTCAATCATTACTTCAGAGGTTGACAGACTTGCTCTGAAAAGGGCCAGATAGTAAATATATTAGGGTATGTGGGCCAGGTGGTCTCTGTCCCAACTGCTCAATGTTGGCATTATAGCACAAAAGTAACCCTAGTCACCACATAAACGAACTAGCATGGCTGTATTCCAGTAAAACTTTATTTATGAACCCTGAAATTTAAAAGTTTATATTATCCTCATGGGTTGTAAAATATTCTTCTTCTTTTTTCAACCATTTAAAACTGCAGACCATATAAAAATGGGCATCAGGCTAGATCTGACCTATGTGGTATAGTTTGTCAGCCTCTGTTACAGATATAAAGCAAGCCAGCACCCACTATTCTTGGGAAAATAAGTTAATTCTCTCATCCACTTGGAAGTCAGTTGGGGCTGCAATCAGATGCAGGGTATCTCTGAAGATTTTTGGGGAGAATGATCTGTGAGGTCGGACTTTCAAAATAAACCCTTGCTATGATTGGAGACAACAGTCAAAGGAAGAGTCTTTTAAACTCCAGGGGCCATTGCAGCTCCAGTGGAGGACAGCTGGGCCCAGCCAAGCTATGGTTTTGGTGACCTCATGGGCAGGTGAGGAGGCCACACCAGGAAGATAAAGATCAGCAACTGCAACTTGGGTGAAATCATCTTGGTAGAGAAGGGCGTGACCTGCAGGAGAGCAGATGGTTGTCAGGAGACAAATGGCTGGTGTATACAAAAAGTGACAACCAGGACATATTTGCAGAACATTGTAAAGTGTCCTGGAGATTCCGAGAGATACTTGGTGGAGCATGGTGAGAGAATTAATTTTCTATATTTGAGTAGCCTGGGGGATAATGCCCCTGTAATTTGGAAATACAAAGAAGTATAACATTTTTGGTAGCGTCTGGCTTGTGAGACGTATGTTATCATAAACACACTTGGTTGCTAAGCAACATCCATATCCCCATTCTTCCTCTTAAGTTTTCTATTTTGAAATAATTTAAAATCCTCTGAGAAGTTGCAAAGCAGTACAAAGAACTCCCATACTTCCGTCACCCAGATTCCTCACTTAGCATTTTTCCACATTAGTTTTAGCATTCTTTCTCTCTTACACATACACCATACACACAACATACAGACTCATATACTATTGTTTCTGAACTGTTTGCAAATAAGTTGCATCAGTTTGTATTTCTTAAAAATAAAGACTTTCTACATAATGATAATACAACCACCAACATCAGGAAGTTAGCATTAACCCAATATTGCTTTCTAATACCTACACATAACTGGAATTTTTCTGATGCCTGAATAAGTCCTTTTTATGTTCTAAATCCAGTCCAGGAACTATGCAACTATGTGTGCACTTGGTTGCCATGTATTTTTATTTTCATTCAGTATAAAACAGTTCTCCAGTCTTTTATCTTTCATGACTAATAGTTTTGAACAGGACAGGCCAGTTGCTTTGCAGAATATCCCTCAGTTTGAGTTTGTATGATGTTTCCTCATGATTTACAATCTTTTAGCAGTGATATCTGCCAAATATTCTTTTCATGGCATCATACTGTTAGGCACTAAATGCTAATTTGTACCATTACAGGTGATAATAACTTCTTTGGCTTGGTTAAAGGTTTCTATAAGATTTCTCTACTGTGAGGTTAATAACTAAAGGATTCTGTACTCACCATTTAATGACTAATAAAAATGTATTTTGAGAACTGATACTTCAGTCTTCTGCTATAAGTCAGAGTTTTTCTTACTCCCCCATGTATTTATACTAGTATAGATAAATTAGATGGACTTCTATTTTATGTAAAGGATTACAGCCTGTAAATATTATTGTGATGCACAAACTGTCCTAGATTTGGCCAGCGGAGCCCCTTCAAAATGGCTTTGGTGACATTTGGACAAATGTTGCCATCATTTTTTTCTGTAATTCCTTGCTTTAGGATACAACAAAGAGATTCTAGACCTAACATGAATTTTTCCTTCTCCAGCTCTGGATGAACCATTACCCTTAGAGGCTCTAATTACTATTTCTTTTAATGTTTATTAACATTAAAAACAGAGAAAGAGAGAGCATGAGCAGGGAAGGGGCAGAAAGAGATGAGGACAGAGGATCTAAAGCAGGCTCCACACTGTCAGCACAGAGCCTGATGGGAAGCTTGAACTCAGGAACCATGAGATTGTGCCCTGAGACAAAGTGGGATGCTTAACTGACTGGGCCACCCAAGCACCCCAAGGCTCTAGTTTCTTTTGTGGAGACTAGTACATAGAAACCAAGAAGTCATACTTATTGTGAAAGAGATGTCAGTGTTACTAGGTCTTTTAGTGGACAGAGATAACACACACACACACAATCTCCATTTATTTATGTAAATAAAAAACTGTGCATTTGCCTCATCATTTTCCATTTCAATCTACACTGTCACAGGATTTATTTAAATCTTATTCCTCTCTATATTTGTAAATCCCTCCTCTATCAGTGAAATGCAAACTCAGGGCATTTTCAATATACTTCCTTACTTTTTCGATTTCTTGTGTGTATAACCCACGTTGAAACATGCATGAAGGAAAGACCTAGAAAATCTTACAGGTGCCAATCCTGTTAACTTCAGATGTCTGAATTAATACCAGAGGGCCCATAGATTTTGCTATATGAAAAAAGTAAACCCCTATTCATTTAACCACTGCTAGTCTAGTAGTTATTTTAGTTGAATACATTCTCAACTGAACCCCAACATGAGTTGTGTCTGTGTGTTGCAGGAGAAGGTAACCGCAACTGTAGCTCCAGGGATAGATCTGATTGACTTTAAGATAGCCCCACTCCACTGTACAGTAAGTGACTTAGGGATGGGCACAAGGGCCCAATTCTGGAAATGATGTGGAAGGCAAATTTGGTCATGGGGAAAAATTTGTCTCTTCTATAAATTACTGTGCATGGTTATAAGGCACATGATTGCTGTGGCCCTCTAGCTACCTTCCTGAAGGTAAAAGAAATTCATGGAGAGGAGTCAGAGCCATAACCTTAGCATTAAATCAGAATTATAGCCTATCTCTCCAACCCTCAATGATTTCAGTCAATATGTTTCCTTATTAACAAAGCCAATTTGATTTCGATTTTCTGTTACTTGCTGTTAAAAACAACATGATAGGTGCAGATAACAAAAATATATATTGGGCTCAGTCTCTGGCAGTGAGAATACAGAGATAAATAAGAAATATTAAATAAATACTAAATAAAATATTAAATAAATAAATATTATTATAAGAAAGACATAGGATACAGTAAGAGTTCAGAGGAAGTCTGGATGAGGTATTGTCTTCCCTAACCAGTAGTTTACTGTGCACAGAAGATACAAAGCGAATAAAGACAATTATAGACAAAATTATCTGAACAAAGGCACAAAACAGTAAATGCTGAGGGAGGACAGTGATAGTGTGTTAATATTAAAATGAGCCATTATTGATTTCATGAAGAATATGTGGGTCATGTAAAAGTACTGCAAAGCTATCTCTGCTAACTAAAGGGAGATGAATACATGCAGAAGTTATGGGAACTATAAGATATAAGGTTAATGGTTCCAGGACAGAGAGAATCATAAGTTATGAATCCATGCCTCAGAAGTACTTCTTCCTATGAGTGGGGCGAACCCTTCTTCTCTGAAGGCTATACTGAGTTTGATCCATGAACCAGAATTTTCTTCATTTTCCTGACAAAATGGACGTGTGTTTCATAGACCTGAGAGTAGAGGTCAGGAAGTTGTCTACCTCAAGACCTGAGGCTGTTCATAACTCTAAACCAAAATGGTGGCTATATCTACATAAAAGTTTTCTTCAGTGAGATTATGAAACAAGATCCCTTGGGGCAAAGCCCAGCCCTGCCCTTACTAGCAGCTTTTCTTTATGGCAACTTCTTCTTCCCCTTCTTCTACTTCTACTACTTCTTCTTCTTCTTCTTCCCCTTCTTCTACTTCTTCTTCTTCTTCTTCCCCTTCTTCTACTTCTTCTTCTTCTTCTTCTTCTTCTTCTTCTTCTTCTTCTTCTTCTTCTTCTTCTTCTTCTTCTTCTTCTTCTTCTTTTTCTTCTTCTTCTTCTTCTTTTTTATAGTTTATTGTCAAATTGGTTTCCATATAACATTCAGTGATCTTCCCCACAAGTGCCCTTCTCCATTACCACCACCTCCCTTCCTGCCCCCTTCAACCCTCGGTTCGTTTTCAGTATTCAATAGTCTCTCATGTTTTGCGTCCCTCTCTCCCCAACTCTCTTTCCCCCTTCTCCTCCCCATGGTCCTCCATTAGGTTTCTCCTGTTCTCCTGTTAGACCTATGAGTGCAAACATATGGTATCTGTCCTTCTCTGCCTGACTTATTTCACTTAGCATGACACCCTCGAGGTCCATCCACTTTGCTACAAATGGCCATATTTAATTCTTTCTCATTGCCATGTAATACTCCATTGTATATATATATATACGTGTGGTGTATATATATATATGCCACATCTTCTTGATCCATTCATCAGGTGATGGACATTTAGGCTCTTTCCATGATTTGGCTATTGTTGACAGTGCTGCTCTGAACACTGGGGTACATGTGCCCCTATGTGTCAGCACTTCTGTATCCCTTGGGTAAATCCCTAGCAGTGCTATTGCTGGGTCATAGGGGAGTTCTATTGATAGTATTTTGAGGAGCCTCCACACTGTTTTCCAGAGCGGCTGCACCAGTTTACATTCCCACCAACAGTGTAGAAGGATGCCCGTTTCTCCA
>NC_043712.1:18251363-18255064 GCF_006229205.1 Suricata suricatta | reverse complement strand
TCCACACTGTTTTCCAGAGCGGCTGCACCAGTTTACATTCCCACCAACAGTGTAGAAGGATGCCCGTTTCTCCACACCCTTGCCAGCATCTATAGTCTCTTGATTTATTCATTTTAGCCCCTCTGACTGGTGTGAGGTGGTATCTCAGTGTGGTTTTGATTTGTATTTCCCTGATGATGAGTGATGTTGAGCATCATTGCATGTGCCTGATGACCATCTGGACTTCCTCTTTGGAGAAGTGTCTGTTTATGTCTTCTGCCCATTTCTTCACTGGATTATTCATTTTTTGGGTGTGGAGTTTGGTGAGTTCCTTGTAGATTTTAGATACTAGCCCTTTATCTGATATGTCATTTGTAACTATCTTTTCCCATTCTGTCGGTTGCCTATTAGTTTCCTTGATTGTTTCCTTTGCAGTGCAGAAGCTTTTTATCTTGATGAGGTCCCAATAATTCATTTTTGCTTTCATTTCCCTTGCCTTTGGAGATGTGTCAGGCAGGAAATTTCTGCAGTTGATGTCAAGGAGGCTGTTTCCTACTTTCTCCTCAAGGGTTTTGATGGTTTCCTGTCTCACATTCAGGTCCTTCAGCCATTTTGAGGTTTTTAAAAAAATTTTTTAATGGTTTTTATTTATTTTTGAAACACAGAGATAGTACGAGCAGGGGAGGGTCAGAGAGGGGGAGACACAGAATCCGAAGCAAGCTCCAGGCTCTGAGCTAGCTGGCAGCACAGAGCCCAACGCGGGGCTCGAACCCACGAACTGTGAGATCATGACCTGAGCCGAAGCTGTACGCTCAAATGACTGAGCCACCCAGGCGCCCTTTGAGTTTATTTTTGTGTATGTTGTAAGAAAGTGGTCCAGTTTCATTCTTCTGCATGTTGCTGCCCAGTTCTCCCAGCACCACCTGCTAAAGAGGCAACCTTTATGTCTGTTTTTGTGCCAATACCATACTGTCTTGATAATGACAGCTTTGTAGTAGAGGCTAAAGTCAGATTGTGATGCGTCCCATTTTGGTTTTCTTCTTCAATATTACTTTGGCTATTTGGAGTCTTTTGTGGTTCCATACAAATTTTAGGATAGCTTGTTCTAGTTTTGAGAAGAATGCTGGTGCAATTTTGATGGGGATTGCATTGAATATGTAGATTGCTTTGGGTAGTAATGACGTTTTCACAATGTTTATTCTTCTGATCCATGAACAGGGAATGTTTTTCCATTTCTTGATGTTTTCTTCAATATTTCTTTCATAAGTTTTCTATAGTTTTCATCATATAGGTCTTTTACATCTTTGGTTAGGTTTATTCCTAGGTATTTTACGTTTTTTCGTGCAATTGTGAATGGGCTCAGATTCTTGATTTGTCTTTCCACTGCTTGATTATTGGTGTATAGGAATGCAACTGATTTCTGTACATTGATTTTGTACCCTGCAACTTTACTGAATTCATTGATCAGTTCTAGAAGGCTTCTGGTGGAGTCGATCGAGTTTTCCATGTAGAGTATCATGTCATCTGCAAAAAGGGAAAGTTTGACTTCTTCCTTGCTAATTCTGATGCCTCTTATTTCTTTTTGTTGTCTGATTGCTGATGCTAGGACTTCCAGCACTATGTTAAACAACAGTGGTGAGAGTGCACACCCCTGTCGTGTTTCTGATCTCAGGAGGGAAAGCTCTCAGTTTTTCCCCATTGAGGATGATATTAGCTGTGAGCTTTTCATAAATTGTGTTAATAATGTTTAAGTAAGGGTTTTTATTAAGAAAGAGTGCTGTATTTTGTCTAATGCTTTTTCTGCATCTATTGACAGGTTTTTATCTTTTCTTTTATTAATGTGGTGTATCACATTGATGGATTTGCATATATTGAACCAGCCCTGTAACCCAGGAATGAATCCCACTTGATCATGATGGATAATTTTTTTTATATGCTGTTGAATTCAATTTGCTAGTATCTTGTTGAGTATTTTTGCATCTGTATTCATTAAGGATATTGGTCTATAGTTTTCTTTTTTCTATCGCTATAGAATTGGGATTACTTAATGGCACAGATCTGGTGCATTTGATGCTGTTGACAGATGCACCATTTGAGAAATGACAATAGAAATCTCCCCTTCTTAACTATCATCATGGAAACTTAGAACACCAACCAAGTCACTATGTTGTTTATCTCATTACAAAGAAAATTTAGCCTGTCTTACTTGAATTAATTAAACTCCAACAAGAGGAAGTGATGCAATGGGGCAGGGAGGAAAGGAAATAAATATTGGAAAAAAGATATAAAATAAATATTATTTAGAAAATTGGATATTATATCTGGGGAATCAAAAATGATTAGTAAGATGATTTTAGAACAGATAAGACAGGGGCACCTGGGTGGCTCAATTGGTTAAGCGTCTGGCTTTGGCTCAGGTCATGATCTCATGATTCGTGGGTTTGAACCCCACGTTGGGCTCTGTGCTGACAGCTCAGAAGCTGGAGCCTGCTTTGGATTCTGTGTCTCCCTCTCTCTCTGACTCTCCTCTGCTCGCACTCTCTCTCTCTGTCTCTCAAAAATAAGTTAAAAAAAACCATTAAAAAATTAAAAAAAAAAGAACAGATAAGACAATTTAGAGATTGGCCAGATATAGGCTAAATATACCAAAACCCAATAATTTCTTTTAGATACCAGCATTAAGGAGATAGAAAATTGAATGTTGTACATGAAACAAAACAACTAAAGCCAAAGCATTAATGAAGAGATCCAGAATATCCAGTAGCCCTACCATCCATCAGATAACCAAATATCACTATTAACTGAATGGAATTAAGCATGGATATGCCCACTCCCCCCATCCCATTTTCTTAGCATATACCATACCTCTTCTTGCTGCCAACTATTATCACAACTTGTATCATGATTCTCACAGCAATTCTAATGATACATACTATAAGCTGCATTTTGCATAAGAGAAAATTGAGATAGGAGAGAGTTCCAAGATCATACAGTTGGTAAATGGCACAGCAGAATTAAAATTCTTCCTTGCTTGACTCCAAATTCATAGCTTTTTGAAGTTCTCTCTGTTGTGGAATTATTCTTTAAGCCAAAGTTATTTATTTATTTATTTATTTATTTTGTTTTTTTTTCTTTCTTTCTTTCTTTCTTTCTTTATTTTTTACATTTTTTATTTTTATTTTTATTTTTCATTTTTTATTTTTTATACAATTTATTTTTTAACATATGCAATTATTTTCTGTCATTTACAATACAGTAGTTTCAATGATACTCCAAACAGAAAAGCAAAGTAAAAAATCAAAACCCCTACTTCTATTTCATGTAATTAGACTTATACAGAAATTAGAAGGTTAGGTACCAACTAGTTAATCACCTAATTTCACAGCTATTTGAAGTGGCAATTGTAATATAGCAGCTTATCTATGATACATTCAAGATACATGATATAATTTATTACTTGCCCTTAAGCTAAAACACAGCCTGTTTAATACCTTTCCTTAAATTCCACCTCTATACTACAGTATACTTGAGGTCCATGCAAAAAAGTAGCTACTTTTTATATAGAAAATGGATGATTAAGTCTTTGGTGCCATAAAAGCAACTTCAATTCAACATAACCACCCCCACCACCATAAAAAGAAGAGGGGAAAAAAAAGTAGAGAAAATAATAAGGGAAAAACCCAAGACACACTCCCTGGCGGCGGGGGGGGGGGGGGGGGGGG
>NC_043712.1:18191200-18251263 GCF_006229205.1 Suricata suricatta | reverse complement strand
TTGAGCAGTTCTGTGGCTGTGACTTCCTCTTGGAGGTTCTTTAGGGGAGAGTTCCTTCGTTTTGTCATTTTTGCTAGTTTTCTGTCTCTGGTCACCTTTAGAAAGCTCGTTGTGCACTGTGCACCTGTTAATATTTCTCTGTTAAAGGAGGCTTATTGACTGTCCAGGGCCTGTCGTTTCAGAAAATATTCTTTTAATGGTGTCTCTCAGTTTCTCTTGTTGTGCCTTTGAATATTTTATTTCCCTTCTCAGCGGTATTTGGGACTCGCTGCCTTGCACACTTTGGCTTGTTTCTTGGTGTAGCTCTAAGAAGGAAAACAGACAGACACACACAGAGGGAACAGTAACACACAAACGCACAGACAAATCAAACAAACAAACACATTAACAGGGGGAAAGAAAATAAAGAGAATGGAGAGGAAAGAGACGAAATGAGGAGAAGAAGAAAAGAAAAAGAAAAAGAAGAAAAAAAATTAAAGGGCGTCAGAGACAACAAAGGACAGTGGACAGTCTAAAAGTGTATGACCAGTTGAGGGGAGAGGTAGGGATGAGATATATTCTCCTATATAAAGAAGAAAGGAGAAAAAAAGGCGGGGGTAAGAGTAGAAAAGAAAATAAGGAGTAAAAATTTTTAAAAATTTAAGTAAAAATAAGTAATAATAAAAAATATGTACAGAAGAAAGCGAAAAGAAAAAAAGAAAAAAGCTATTTAAAAAAAGCAAAAACAACAACAACAACAACTAACAAAAAAACAAAAACAAAAATGGCAGCTCCCCCTCTTGGATAGGCGTGGTTTGATGTGGTAGGTCTTGGAGGCTGCTCTCAGAGGCTCCGCCTTGGTGTCTGCAGAGATTAGGTAGGCAGGCGTCACGCCAAGCTTTGCTGAACTATGAACTGTAGGCCACTCTAATGAGTCCGATCTCCTTTTGCCGCGGTTGAGCCAAGTTGTATTTTCAAGGCCCGCCTCGGTTCAAAGTTCCAGTCCATGCACTTTTTATGCTACCACAGATGAGATGTTTTTGTTTTGGTTGCTGGCTTCTTAGGGGGAGGAATTGGTTTGTCTTGGCTCAGGCTGGGATTTCGGCTGCCCCTGCCTGGGGCAAGATGCGCAACAGGAGGTGATGTGCCTGAGCACCATCACAGGCCCAACCCCTGTCAGGGATCGCGTAGCGTTGTGGGAGGAATGAGGGCGTAGCTGTTGCCCGAGGCGGCACCGGGAGCTGCTGGAAATGAGCTGGGAGCTCCTGTAGCCTGGGTGCGCACCCAGGTCTCCACTGCCACCAACTCTCTGCAGGGATCGTGTAGAGGTGGGGGCTATTTATTTTCCCCTGTTGGCACCCGGGATTCAGGGTTCGCGCGGCCAATGCTGGAGGCAAGATGCGCCGTGGAAATGAGGTGCGTGCTCCCACTCCCAAAACCGAGGTTGAAGTGAGCACCCCTGACGCTGCCATTGCAGTGGTGGCCTACTCCTTCCCAGAATGGCGCTGGGCTGGAAGCTGTTCCTTCCCTTGCACCAACTGGGTTCGGGATTTAGGCTACCCAGCAGTTATCTATGGAGTGAGCTTCTCCAAGCATAGTTAAGCGTTCTTTACCTCTTCCCCAGAGACAGTACTATGAGCTGTGTTCAGTCTCTCTGTCTCTTCCCTTTGTCTCTCAGGGGCTCCACACACTGCCCCGCGTTGGGCTGGGGCTGCCACCTCCCCTGCCCATCTTGGGCTGGCCCGTTTTCCAATCTCCCCAGTTCGCACTCACTCACTCAGGTATTCTTCAGATTCTCTTCCTTCTGGAGTCCGTATTTTCTCCTTCCGCTCTTGCAGATGAGAGTAATGTCCTTCTCAGTTTGATCGATGGGGCAGACGAAGTTTACAGAGCTCCCTTCCTCTCCGCCATCTTGGCTCCTCCCTATTTATTTTTTTTAATGGGAAAACCCTCCACTTCTATTTTCGTCCTTGGCTTTTCATTTGTAGGTGAAAACTTTTTTTTTTTTTTATAGTTGACTTCCATGCAATTTCCTACCCATTCCTACAGGTGAAATGTACCTACTTGAAGTCAATAGCTAATGTCTGGTTTAAGTTAGAATAGCTGGTGGTTTGGAAATAGGGAAAGGAAAAGTGTAGTATTTTTTTTTTCAAATCATCCCTTTTGTTTTAGAAGTTGCGTGTAGAGAACTTATGGCCTTTGTGTTGATTGTTCACATTAAAACTTGAAATAGTAGGAGAAGGAACTGTGGAGGTCCTGTATTTCTCTAACTTGATTGGATTAAGTGGATTAAGTGAAGTCCTCAGGGAGCATTCCTCAATTGTGAATCCCTATATATCAGGATCTTAATAATCAATGCAATAGGGCAGCATCTTCCTGTCTTAGACTGTAGCAAAATTTCCTCCAGGAATGGGATTTTTCCATTATCCTTCCTTCTGAGAAATAGGTCTTTCTATAAACTGAAGGAGACCATAAAGAGTCTTTCTGAAAAGACTTGGCTTTTGCTTAAAATAACAAATGCAAAGTGTCTTGGGGGAATTATTCCACAGAGAATATTTGTAGAAAGGAAAGGTAATATGAAGTCCAGAAATTGCCTGCAATTGAGGATACTGACCTTTAAGAAGCAGATCTCATTACCCCTTCTTCTCTTGATTAGTATTTCACCCTTGTTGGAATAAGAATAAAGGAGCTGGAAATATCATTAATAGCTATGCAGTGGTGAAATTTCAGATATGAATGGCAAATAGACATGATATAGTAGAAACACCATGGGTTTGGAATTGTACATACCTCCATTCAACACCCGATTCTCTCACTTAGGAAGTATAAAAATAGTTACATAGCTGCTTTTGTTTACACATAAAATATAAGGAAAACATAGTTTGTCCATCAGCACTTTTTCCACACGCTTTTTGTCTTCCCAGAATGTCTTCTTCTTATATGTTTAGATAACATTTACTTAGACTTCAAGGCTTAGCTCAATGTTGTGAAGACATCTCAATTGACTTTTCCTCAGAGCTGTTTTTTTTTTTTTTTCTCTTTGGCTCCCAGTTACTTCACATTATTGTAAAGATCACACTAAAATAAAGATACTTATTTTCTCAAGTGTCTCCCTGATCAGATGGTGCCAAGACCCCGTCTTCTTCATCTTTATAACCATAATGCCTCACCTAGTGTCTGATGTCCTACAGGTATTAGAGGATGTTTATTTGGATAGACTTTGCATGTATAATTTTTTTCAGAATAAACTACTTTTGTTTGCACAATCTAGATCATTTTCCCAATTAGCCATTGGTGACAGAATTGCAGAGTCAAACACTGGACTGCAGGATCCAACTCCTCCAAACCCAGTTATTTGCTGCCCACTTTCAGTGTCTATCATATTCACATGCTCCCTATGCCAGTGTTCATATTTTCTAATATTGACTCTTTGAAAACTAAATTATTTACACAGAGTAAATTCATTCCAATCAATTAATTATGTGATACCAAGTATTTGATAGGATAATTATTTTGTAGTGCACAGTGCAATAATTCAAGGCTGCTAATGTGTTTGCAAGTTTGTTCATGTACTGCCTGTAACCATTTCATATCTTGTCAGTGGTACATGGATCCTCTTTGGGACACACTGAGCTTTGGTCCCTTCTCATTCACAAGTGAGGATTTAGCATGCTTAGAGAAGTACATGTCTAATCTATAGTGCCACAGCAGCAAAGCCTGGACAAAAATCCCAGCCTTCCGAGCTGGCCTTCAATAGAAGTTCTATGAATTAAGCCAAATATGTACATTTCCTTGGAGCTCCCGCACTTTGAGAAGCCTTTGTCATTGCTCCAGGCTTTTGTGGCTAGGGTGAAAGCAAGATACTACATAGCGCGCTGCCTGTGCCCTAGCAACCAAGCACAACACAGATGGCCAACTTGGCAATCTGCCCACCAGACGCTGATTACATACCTGGCGGTGAGACACAATGGCAGCTTCTCCCCCACAAGGATAGCGTGTATTTGCGCAGTGTGACTGGAGTTCATAGTGATATGCAATAAAGATTATACCCTGTATCTCCAGGCCAATTTGCTAGTTTCTAGTCTAGAGGCAATAACTTTCTGTTGGTGTAATGACAACTTGTCTCTTGCAGCTGGATCATGTTAGGACAGTAGGAATTTTCTTTTTTGGTCCCTTTTCAATAGTGTCTTGTAATAACAGGGCAGCATTTTCCCAAGATGTTCCTTGCCAGTCACACATATGTACTGGCTCATGAAATCTTGAGCATTCCCCAGTATCAAAGAATGGGAATCAGAGAGAATTGTCCCCATTTTACAGGTGAAGAAACCAAAGCCCACTTCAGTTCAAGAAGAATTTTTTATGTGCTTATTATTACTTAATAAATTGAATGAATGATTATTTTATATAAGCTATTCAACCAGGCCCTGGACATATAAATAATGCACAATGTGTTTCAGCAGGCATTCAGACTAACAAAAGAGACAGATACTTATACTAATAACTATAATATAACACAGTGAGCAAGCTATAAAGGGGTGTACTCAGTACTGTGTGAGCGGAGAGGAGGGGACTATTAATTATCCCTGGAGGAAGTTAAAAATGAAAGCTAAATTTGAGCTGGACATTACATCCAGAAAAGTGCATTCTGGCAAAATGGTGAGAAATTTTACTTTTCTGCCTGATGAATCTAAGCTCAAGTTCCTACTTTACTACTTATTTACTCATTTTGTGACTGTAGGCAAGTCACTAAGCATTCCAGATCTATTTCTTTATCTATAAAATAGGGAGAGAAAGAGTTCAGGCCATAGATATGTATATAGAGTGAAAACAAAATGAAATAATCATTATGAAGTGCTTAGCTTCTTTTCTGGCATCTAATATGCATTCAATAAATATTAGCTCTAGTTGTCATTCTTATCATCATTATTATGTGATGATGATGTGAGTTGTTTTGCAGGCAGACCTGTGATGTGGTATTATCACTGGCATCAGAAAGCACTGGCTATAAATTTAGCTCTGATTTTTACTACCTGTTTGTCCTTGAGCAGAGTCTTCACTGTTCTGAATTTTTACTAGTTGACCAAGATAGAGAAGTAAGCCACTGTAATAAATCAGGAATATGTATTTGGTCTTTGTTCCTGGTTCCTAGCACACAGCTCCTAAAATTCTTGGAATCTGTATGATGATAAGAGTATCTCTTGTATGCTAATATGAGACGAGAGGTTACCAGGAGCCTCAAGATAGCTCCAGTAAGGAGGCTCGTGTCCAGAAAGGTCAAAACAGAGCTTGTGGATTGGAATTTTCATTCCCATTCCCAACCTCTGGGGAGGAGAAAGGGCAGGAGGTAGAGTTAATTACTGGCAGCCAATGGTTTAATCAGTCATGCCTATGTAATAGAACCTCCATAAAAACCTCTAAATGATGGGGCTTGAAGAGCTTCTGGGTTGTTGATCAGATTAAGCTGCTGGGAGGATGGTGTACCTGGAGAGGGCATGGAAACTCCTTGCACCCTCCCTCACTATGTAACTCTTCCATTTGGGTGTTTCTGAGTTGAATCCTTTGTAGTAAACCAGTAATAGTAAGCAAAATGATTTCTCGAGTTCTGCGAATCATGATAGCAAATTATCAAACCTGAGGAGAAGGTTTGTTGTGGGAACCTTCTGAATTTAAAGCTGGCCATTCAAAAGTACTGATCACAACCTGGGACTTGTGACTGGCATTTGAATTTGGGGCAGCCTTGTAGGACTAAATACTTATGCTGTGGGATCCCATGCTAACTCCAGGAAGATAGGGAATTGAACTGAATTGAATTGAGTTGAATTGAGTTGAACTGTAGGACACCCAGCTGGTGTTGGAGAGTTGGGGAAATGGTGTTGGAAAAAACACAAAGTATTTGGTGTCAGAAGTTTTGTGAGTAAAAAACAGTTGAAAGCTACTTATCTTCACCAACTGTATTTCATCCCAGAAGCAACTCTTCTGAGCAAGGTGGCATTTTCAGAATTGTGGTCCTTTCAAAACATCTCATTTAGCACTCAGAGACACTGCTTATTAGGTTTTGGAGGTCACATTTTCTTGGAGAAACACCACAATATGATCATGGCACACTGCATTTTCTGATATGAGTTGTGTTTGGACTAGGTGTACCATTACAAGATGTATATTATACTCACAAATTGAACTCTGATCAAGTAGGAAGAAATGGAAAGACTTTGGGGTGATGTCCAGGAAGTGAAGAAGGCTGTGTTGAGAGGAAATGATTCCAGGCAGGGAAGCTTATAGCTAATGGGGACCCAACACAGAGGATGTGTTGATGTGCAGTGTGTTGTAGGAGCATTGACATGAGAGCTCAGTCCTTCCCAGGGAGCTAGGAAAGTGAGGTTAACAGAGTCATGAAGGCTGAATCAGAGTCACTAGTGGGAACAGACAAGAAAGTATAGCCTGGGCAGAGTGAAGAGCATTGTAAACATCTGGAAGAATAGGTGTTTGTAGCATATTTTGGGAATGAAGAGATGTGAACAGTCTGTTGTATTTGGGAAGGAGTGCCAGACTAGACTGGAAAAATTGGTTGGGGGCAGATTGGGGAAGGGAACACAATGGAAAACTATTCACAGCTGGGAATCCTCAATGTGCTTCACTACTCTACCACATTACTCTCACCACCAGAAAGGAAAACAGGCAATAATGAATGCCAAATATGTGCTATGTTTCATGGTAAATGCTTTACACACTAAATATCCTTTAATCCTCACAAAAATGGAAAGAATTGGTGTTTCAACTAGGATTAAATTTGGCTGAGAAGAATATTTGCATTTCTCCCACCCCCAAATAACAATGACATAAACAAGATACAAATGTGTTTTTCTCTCATGTACGGGTCTGGAGTTCAGGGGTATGATGGTGGCTTTTCTCCAAGAGGAAGTCAGGTACCCGGGGTTCTGCTTTATTGCTTCTTCATTTCCATGTGCCAGGCCATGTCAGAGTCCAAATCTGGCTACTCTAGCTTTAGGTATCTTGTCTGTATTCTTGTCAGCAGCAAGGAAGAAGGGATAAAAGAAAGTGGGTCACAGGAGTATTTTAGAGGTTTTCTAAGAAGGCTTTCTGGAAGTTAACTCACAATATTTCTGCTTGCATCCTGTTGTCCAGAAGTTAGACACATGGCTGTATCAAGTTGCAGAGAATGCAGTATTTATTTTGCAACCATGTGCTCAGTTAATAATATGGAAAAGAGATGAATGAATAGCTATACTTACTAAAGGCAAACATTTTATCCATTTTTTCCAGGTAAGGAAATTGGGGTTTATAGAAGCCAGGTTACTTGCTTCTGGCAACACAGATGTTAAGTGCCTAAAATTCCAATTGATTCCAGTTCTGGTGGTCCTAACAACAGGTCTTGCTTTCCAACATGACTTAATAGACCTTAGTGTGGAAAGTCCAAAAAGCAGAGCCCAACAAAGACTTGGGTGAGAATATTTGGAAGGGAATTGTAAGGATAACCAAGAATTCTGGTTTGGCCACAACAGAGGAAGCTCCTGGGATGCGGGACTTTAGTTTTTAAACTGGGATAGTTCTTAGAAGACTACCCTGGGGATGAGATGAGATGGTCAGGGAACAGGCAAAGGGAGAGAGACAAGAAAGAAAAGCCAATGTAAAGGTGCATTATGACTCAACAAGACTCCATTTCATCAGGGCCTTTGAGAAGTTTGCAGAATTCCCTTCACAAATGGGTGCCTGCAGCATGTGTCTAATAGCTTCTTTCCTCATCAGTTGAGCATTGGTCCCAGAAGGTAGATCAGGTAAGTGGGAATGCTCTACCATGGTGACAACTCCAAGTACAGATGAGCTGATAGGATACGGCGGGCACCAGAGAAGCCTGCTATATCATGTGTATTGTCTTACTTATAAGGTTTGAAAGTTCAGGTATTACCCACAGGATAGTGACTTTTAAACTGAACTCCTTTGATTTCCTCAGCTCTCTAGGAGCTATTCTGGACCAGGCTCCTGGTGTGTGTGTGTGTGTGTGTGTGTGTGTGTGTGTGTGTGTGTGTGTGTGTGTGTATTTTGGTTAGTATTTTGCTTCTCATCTCTAACTTAAACCAGCTCTAATTTTATCTCTTTTCTGTTTGTATTATGTATTATTGTAACCTGCACTTGAAGGAAAGGTTCCACAGTTTAAAAATTTTATAAAGCACTCCACTGAGTATTGGAAAGTCACTGGAATATTTATATATGAGACTGAGCTGTTACATTAATTTTTGGGAAATCTCATTATGATTGTATCCTGGAGAAGGAGTAGGAAGAGCAAGCCTGTAGGCAAGGAAAATAACCTTGACGCTGTAGCAATTACAGTCTGTGGATGATAAAGGAAAGGCCAGGGAAGAAGAATGGGCCATGAGACCAGTTAGACTTAGATGGTAAAGGAGAAGAGATTGAGGAGGCTCTATCCACTATGGGTTTCTGATGTGGTTAGCTTAGGATCAGAATAGTGCCATTTATTGAGGAAAAAATGCATGGTGGAAGGAACTGACTTGGAGAGATAATAATACATCCACATAATGAGTACATGATCAGCACCTGAGACCCCTTATAGTATAATAGGGGGAGTTCTGTAGTTGGGGAGTACAAAGATAATTATGAGATGACTTCAGGTCCTTGCCTCTTCTTGTGAACCCAGGGGAAGAATCATACAGGCAGAGTGTCTTTTGTCTCCAGGGACCAAGGAGAAAAGAGAACAGTTTTTCCATGTCTGAATGAGCTAATCAAGGTATGCTGCAGTTGATGCCTGCAGTCCTCACTTTTCCACCCATTGAGCAAGCATTTAGACATTAAAGAAAGAAAGACTGGATTTCTCGAAATGTGCATCTCAGTCAGATATGTATGGTGGTCATTTTGACTTTTTAATGATATAATATGAGACAGCAGAGAACTCTTGAGACTTCTGCTTGAGGGACACTCTTCTATTCCTTTAAAGCCATTCCCTGTCACGGATTCACCCTTATCCTCTTTTTTCTTTCTTTCTTTTTTTTTTTTTTTTAATAATGGGCATTTTAGGAGGAAATTCAAGAAGTACAGAAGTATAGAAAAGTACTTTAAAATTATGTGTGTGCTAAAAGAGAATAACAAACATGATTACAATGATTATTTATTCTAATTATACCAACTAGCTACACATAGCAAGGCCTGCCAACCAAGCATCTTTGCAGCCCTGGGTATCTTCCTCTCCATTAGACAAAGAAATTCAGGAACTTGGCTGCAGGGCTGCTGTTCATAAAGAGAGTGCTGAAACTCTCAGGCTATTTAGTGCCCAGATTGGGGTGCAGTGGCGGTGGTAGTAGTGAAGTCTGTCATACCCAAATTATCCATATGCTCCTTCCCAATTGAGAAGAATCACCTTTTAGTTCCAACATAAATAGGATCAGATCTTGAACAAATTAAGTGGAAGCCAACACAGTGTTAAATATGGTCCTTCCCTATCGCTCTGGGGTCCTCACCAGTCCAGGTGTGCCAAAACCCCATGAACTTCTATTCCAAGAAGCACACTTTATCTAGACCAACTTATTAATGCTTGTCAGCCACATAATCCTTATTTTAATGGGACCTATTATGAAAATTTTATATATAAAAGTAAGAACAACAACTCTGCTGATAGGGGTATGAAGACTATGGAGTCCATCTCCTGTGGATTATTTCACATTTTTGGCAGCTTCCAGAGATCTATAGAACCTAGTTTATAAATATTTGATATAGGCAATTACCTGTTGTAAGTGCTCATGGGAAACTTGCCTAATTCAGACTTCCTGGATATGAATCCTCACCCAAACACTCTCCCTGTGACTTCGGAAGACATTACTTAACTTCTCCATGCCTCATTTCCCTCACCTTCTAAGTGAATAACATTTTGTTCACTAACAAATATGGTGACTAACACAGGTGAAAATACTAAGAACTAAGCCTGTCACATAGCAATTGCCTAGTAATTATAGGTCATTGTTTTGATTAGTTATGGCTCTAAATAAAGTAATTAATTATTACTTAGTCTGAGAAATCAATCCATGCCAGTGCACCTATAAGCTTTCTTTCCTAGAATAGAAATAATAATGATAATAATAATAATAATAATAATAATAATAATTACAACAACCACAACCATACCTAGAATAACATCAACATCATCAATAATAACCATGAAATCCACCAACAATCACAGGATTTCTTTCTAATGATTACTCTGTTTAGCCACTATTTTAGAATGTTCTCTGACCTCACAGAAGCCCTACAATGTAAATACTTCTCAGTTCCATTTCACAAATGAAGAAATCAAGATTCTAAAAGGTTAAGCCACTTGGCCATAACCAGAGAACTAATGCATGTCAAAGTGAAGGTGCGTAGCCAGAGCTGTCTAATTCAAAAGCCTAAGATATTTGCTTTTACACTAATGGTTCCTTGCCTCCCAATTTTCCCCCCAAGGAACTTTTCAAGAAATGATTCCAAGAATAAAGTTTTCAAGTCTTGATGCCTATATACATGGATGATGCTCAGAAATAAGTGGCACCTTCCTTGTTGATGTCCTATAAACTTTGACACATGGAGATGGCAACAGATATGTACCCAAGAGCTTCAGGTCTTTCTTTTTCAGTGTTAAAAGGGAGTGACTTCATGGTTGTCACCGGTGAAATCTTAACTCATGAAAATACTCCTTCACTTTCTCTATCCTGGGTACTACTTTGTTTTATTATTTTTTTTCATTCTTAGTTGGGAGATTTTATTTATTTTTTATTTTTTTTCCGCATAATATTTTATTGTCAAATTGTTTTCCATACAACACCCAGTGCTCTTCCCCATAAGTGCCCTCCACCATCACCACCTTGGTCTCATGGATCCAGAGGTCCCTTTCCTCAGATATTGAAAGATGAAACAGTGTAATGTGTACTTTGTTGGCAGACCAGGGTTCAATAATGTCTCAGCCATGTCCTACTTACGTGAGATTTGCAAGTCCTTTCTATTCTCCATGATTCATTTTTTTCCTCTATAAAGGTAATTACATCTATCCATAGAGTGGCTCTAAGATTAAATACAGTAGAAAGCTCTTATCCTTGTGCCTGGAGTCCTCAGTATATATGAGCTATTACTGTAATTATTAAGTTTAATATCTCCATAAGTTTCAGAAATCTTTGTTTCCAGCGACAGTTCTCTTAAATGTGAGTTCCTTTCCCAGGAGTCTATGTGCTCTGCATGGTTGAGAAGGCACCAGGCTATTCTCTGTTCCCTTGATAAAAGCACTTTCACCATCAAATGGCTCAACTGAATCAACCCAACATTTTCCCCTCCCCTTCCCCCTCCCTGCTAACTACATTTTGGCACTTCTTCAAGGGGCTTTCTGTAATGAGCAGGTTCCCAGAGAAAGCTGTTTCCTGAAAGGCTTATAGCATTTAAAAGAAAACAAGTTTAGGGTCTCAGCATTCTTGCTTTTGAAGAAAGAAAGAAAGAAGCTTAATCTGCAGGCCTGGCAGCAATAGCAGGAGCCGCAGGCTTTCCTGATCACAAACCTAAAGCATCATCATCTCATCTTGCGAGCAATTTCCCAGCTCCCTTTGCAACTTCACTCTGGCTTGCCGATGTGCCTCGGAGGGTTTGGTGGGAAACCCAACCTCTCTCCTAATTCTTTGTTCATCAAATGAGGGCTGAGTACTGTTGCCATCCTGATCAGATCAGCATAAATAAGCCCTTTCCTTATAGTAGCATGAAATATAGCAGCATGGGTGGGCACATTGTTTCTCAGATAGGCTTAGAGACTTGTGGTATAGTGGTGCAGAGAAAGTACAAGCAAAGGAGCCAGACAGCCTTGGGTGCCAAGCTGGCCACCAGCTGTGGCACCTTGAACAAATCACTGATTCTCTCTGAACCTCCATCATCCTTCTTAGTTAAATTGGAATTACTGTGTTTATTTTGTTTGTGTTGAGATGACTACATAGGCAAGGCCCATTTTATGTCTGGAATAGTCTATGGGCTTAATAAATGCCAGGCCATTGACAAAGTAAGTATTCATTCCTTTGATGGAATATCTTCTGAGTTCTTTCTGCATGTCACACAGTAATAGACATTGGAATTAAGAAAGTCTGACATAGTGTCACTGCTTTCATAGTGGTTATAGCTAGTGAACCTACGCTTTATATATCCTGTAAGGAGAGTTTGGGATAAATGGTTCATATGGTGTAGTTCATCATAAAAACCATTGCATATTAAAATTGTATGGGGCCTTGGAGACCAAATAATCTTTTTATAAATGAGAACAAATGGTATAGCCAATAAGTAATCTATTTAAAATTACATGGAAAGTCACTGAGAACTGGACTTCACTCATAGTTCAATGCTTTTCCCTTTGCTTTGAAGAAGCTTATACATTCACTGACATATGAAATGATTTGGAAAGACAATATGTCAGTATGTATTAAATATTTTGGAAAGAAAGAGAGGAAGGAAGGAACAAAGGAAGAAAGGAAGGAAGAGAGAGAGGGAGAGAGAGAAAGGAGGGAAGGAGGAAGGAAAGAAGGAAGTAAGAGAGGGAGAAAGCCCACCTGGAAAGAGGTCTTCAGCTGGGGATGAATTTAGGGAATACTTCTATAAAAGGAAGCTTTAATCATTGTCTTGATGAGTTATGACATGGGAGAGAATATTCTATATATAGAAAAATAAATGAGAAACACTGCCATTTTGAAATTCCTTCTAAGAGGCTCCTAGTCGCAAAGGCCTTTCCTACTGAAAACAGCATTGCTTAATGTAGGTATTAAGCTTAGTGGGTGAAAAATTACAAATGAATGGGCATTACATGCATAGATTTATGTTTCCATGGCATTCTGGATTATAAAAACATTACCCCACAGGAAGATTATACTATGTCTCTGATTTTTTTCTGAGGGGCATTGAAGATTAAATTTACTACAGCCCCAACATGAATATCTTATTAACGAGCCATTTTAAAAAGAGCATCTTTCCTATCTCTAAAATCTGAATTGGAAAGTAAATGCATCCCTTTTTTTTCTCCTGATGGGACCTCCCATAGGCTTTTCTTTAAAGTCTTTTTGTGTTTTGAGAAAGCGTCATTTGTCAAAAAAATATTAGTTGCTCAGTCTAAATCTACTGGAAAGATGTGAAAGCCCACAATCTATATGGTTCACAGGTATTTGGGCCATAAGAAGAATCCATAGACATTAGCAGAATTAACTTAGATACAGAAACATGTAGCTCCTTGAATAAAGTTTCCTGCTGACCCTAGGATTTTCTCAGCACAGGGGATTCCTTCAAGTGTAATTATATGCAATGGGATTCATATGATGGCAGTTTTCTTAGAAACTGAAGTCCAAATTATTTTGGACATGGTGAGAGCTCTTGGAATCTTATCCCTCCTTGTCAAACAGGGCAAATTTGCTCTCTTTTGGAAAGCTCTGTATCCAGGTGGAGTGGGCCAAGGTATCCTGGGCATCTCTAATGCCTTATGGGGTTTGTTTATAAGGGCAACCTTCCAGCCTCAGCTGATTCTAGAAGAGTGAAAATGGGCTATTGGAACTGCCCTACCTTGGAGCTCTCACAGCTTTCCATTCAAGTGCTGAAATAGCTTTTGACAGGTTGCAGAGCTGAATGGTAAGTCTGGGAGACCATTCCTTACGACTAGGTAAGTAGAGGCTTTCTACAACACAGAGTTAAAAAAAAAAGATGGCTTTTTATAATTCAGAAAATTTCCTTCTCCCTTTTGCCAAAAGAGACAATTCAGTGTAGTGGACTTAGGGTTGACTGTTGGCCTTATCCTTTACTGAGTTCTTGGAGAAGTTTACTTGACACTTTGCCTCATCTGTAAAATAGAGACCCTGGTATATAATTTATAAGATTGTGGTAATGCTCCACTAAGAGATAACACACAAAGCACCTGCCAAAGGAGAGACTTTAAAGCAGCAGTGGTTTAGAAAAACCCACACACATCAGATTGTGAAAAAATTTTAGGTGAGTGGCAAGGGGGAGCCTTTAAAGGGAGAGCCCATCTAAGAGGTAGACCCATCAAGATTCAGAAAGATGCCCACTGAGATGAAACAAGTGAGCTCTGGAGCTTAGCCCAGCTTTTCTATGCCTGTTCCATTTTTGTCAGCATACTTAGAAGCCATCAACCAGCACACTCATCCCCAACATGTCTGCAGGTGACTGGAATCTAAAGCAACAGCATTTCACTCACTCATACCCAGAAAGAACTATGATTAGCCCATGGTCTTACTCATCATAGCTGGTCAGCTGATTCTTTCCATTGTACATAGAAAGGTTTCTAAGGGGTGTGTGTGTGCCAAATGTCTACCAGGGAGAACATGATTAAAAGATATTCAGTGGAAAATGGGTCAACTCAAGGTTCTTGCTGGCTAATGTGAAAGAGCCATGACTTCTTGGCTGACCTTCTCCAAGCTAGAGACAAAATTACCAAAACAATTGTTGATGTTGATGAGACAGTGTCTAAGCTGAAACACTTCTTTTCCCTCCTCCCTCCCTTTCTTCTGCTCCTAGAATATTGCATGAGCAGATTAGGTGGGGGTACTCAGAAGGAATCTGTATTTTTTCCTCTCCTATCTCTGCTCCCTTGGATGAAATCTCTGGTAGCCAGATAGCTGATCTGTTCACCCTTAGAGGAAATGTGCTTTCTAACCATTTTAAGCCATAATGTAATTTTGTTTGAGCAATCAAAATGTCCAGTACCCTTTAGTAGTTAAAATTCTATATATACTTCATTAAAATGTAACCATTCCCTATTCTCAGCTCAGGAAGCCCATAGCAGGTAAGGAGTGTAAATGTAAGTATTCTTTGATGAGTTGTTTTATATTTTTCTCCAATTTATACTTTTTTAAAGTGTATTTATTTATTTTAGACAGAGAGTAAGAGTGAGCAAGGGAGGAGAAGAAAGAAGGAGAGAGAATCCCAAGCAAGCTCTGCACTGTGAGCACATAGTCAGATGCATGATTAGAACTCACAAACTGTGAGACCATGACCTGAGCTGAAATCAAGAGTCAGATGCTTAACTGACTGAGCCACCCAGGCACCACCACGATCAATTTATACTTTTAATGATCTTTCCCACTTGTAGAAAATTCTGTTTCTGATACCTTCAGGAGAAAAACTGAGTCTGAGATGAAGAGGTGACCTGGGCAGGGAAAGGTTTTGAGATTTGCACTGTTGTGAGCTGGCATCAGAACACTCAGGCCTTGGCAATTGTTTAAAGGTAATTCTTTTATGAAGTGTTCTGAAGACTTCTCTTTGTCCCTTTCTCTTTTCTGGGAATCTCTCTCCAGCATAAAAGATAGGGACGAATGCATCGCCTCCAGCTGGTCCCTTAAGAGGCCACCATCTTCTGCACAGTCTCTGTTGGGTTTTCACTATTGCTCCTGCTACCTCTATTAAAAAAGCCTGTTCAGACATCTGCTGGCTGGCTGTCTTGCGCCTTGGACTCAGAATTAGTCAGTGTGCAATGACTTCCCAATCACTTCCTCTATTCAGCTTCTTTGGCCAACTACTTCTTCTTTAGATTTCTTGGGCACATCAGTCTGGTTAGTCACCAGTGCCCTGAGGTTCCCTCACAGTCCAGGAAAAATATGTAGGCACTTTGATTTTCACTTTGATTGATTATGTAGGCATTCTTGAAATGCACTTAGCCTGAGGGGAGGGAAGATTAAACCCTGTCATAAGATAAAGGTAGAGATAGGCTCCATGCTTTTATGATTATCCATCTCTAATGTCCAATTTAAATAATTTATTCCTTTAAGGCAGATTATAAGCCACCTTCTTTGCCAGTCCTGCATAGATGAGCAAGCATCTCACTTTGCAATCTCCAAATCATTGACTCTTATCATTTTTGGGACCTAGCTGAAAATGAGGCAGCACCCCACTGAAATATCCTGTTACTCTTCCTTCTTTTCTTCCTTCCTATTTTTATCATCTAACCTTCTGAAAATATTGCATACCCTTCAGTTATATGACATGCTCTCTGTTAGATGTTGAGGATATTTAAAAAACACACGCAAACACAACAGGTAAGATAAACAAATGCACTATTATAATACAGCATGATGAATAACATTATGGAAGAAAATGGGATTATATGGGAAAATAGAGAAAATGAAACTAACTCTGGTCTGTAGCATTGGATAAGGCCATTATTCTCTAGAAGGCCTTGTCCATGCAGAAACTTGAAAAAATAATGGAGGAAAGGAAGCATTAGTTAGACAAAGATGGTGCATTCCCAAAACTAAAAGAAATTCAGTTTAACTGAATTTTTTTCTGAGAGAGAGGTGGGTGGAGTGTGAGATGAGATTAGAGAGAGAACTTAGATCATACAAACCTAAGAGGAGTGTAATGGAAACATCTATGCTTTTGAGGAAGTGAGCCTGTCTACATGGTACAAATGATTTGAAGAACATATGGTTATGTTTCATTTCAGAGGATCCATCACATTTATCTTGATTAGAACTGGGAGTTTCTCCAGTCTCCGCAGCCTTATTTCTCACATATTGTCTTGTTCTCCCATTAATTTGGTAAGCATGCATTGACCCCCAGCTCTGAGCCAAGTCATATACAAGAGCCTAGGAATTAATATATGAATGGGACATATTCTGTCCATCAAAGCTAAGCAAGAGAGAGAGAAGGAAATTGATGGTATCACACTTGAATTTTATAATAGAGCATCTACTATTCTAAATCCCATAATAAATGTTTTTCATGGTGGAGGTGAGGAGGCAAGTGGAAGAACATGAAAGAATGAAAATAAAGGTAGGTGAGGGTGGTGAACAAATACTTCCAAGCATCAGCAATGTGTCTTAGCCAAGGACTGGAGAAGTGTATATGTTAACCAGGTGAGTGATAGGCTGGAAGAAGCACAAAAGACACAGGTAACATTTGTGAAGGGACAGGAAACATGAAGGTGTGATGTATTCAGGGAAAGTGTAAATTGCTCAGATTGTCTGGAAGATACCTTGTATGTATGTGGCAGTTGCAAAAGATGTGTGTGGAAAGATAAGCAGGGGCCAGACAAGAAAGCCTTGTGTGCCTTATTAATAAATGTAGATTTTTGTTTTAGTGTAATTCTGAAGAGGTGATATGGTCTCTGAGTTTTTGGAGGCATCTATCTGTATCTGGTCTGTAACAATAACCCCTAGTTATTTCTATCATATGAGAAGTCTAGCTCATGGAAGGTGGATCATGGTTATAAGAATTACAGAGGAAGAGCAAACTTAAAACTGCCTGGCAACAATTTGCTGAGGTTGTCATGTAGAGGAATGTAGCAGGCTGAAATGAGTAAAGACGGGAACAGATCATTCACCAACACAAGAGGTAGTTCATAGAACTTGGAGTTGTGTGTCCCAGGAAAGTGTGGGGCTCAGGAAGACAGGCTGAAACCCAAGTCTGTCCAAAATGATGTTGAGTTGCTCATGTTCTTCCACACAAGGAGAATTAGGGAGCTCAAGTTACCTCGTGAAATGCTGGTGTTGTGAGATGCAGATACAATGGGCTTATTATCTGACGCTTAGTGTTCTCCAAACATTCTAAGTTGGCACGTTGTTGCTGCAGTGGGAGCTCTGCCATTAGGAGATGGTGGGTTTTTTTTTCTTTCTTTCTTTTTTCCTTTCTCTTTCTCTCTCTCTCTCTTTCTTTCTCACTCTTCCTTACTTTCCCTGTTGTTGTTCCTACCCACTCCCTCTCCTTTTGCCTAGCAACTTCTTGGATGCCAGATCATTACTTGTTGCCCTTAAAGGAAGAGGCCTAGTTGATATGATTCTGACTTTTAGTAGTATGTATTTTCGTGTGCCTATGTATATGAATGAGTGTGCATGTGTGTGTGGACGGATGGATGGATAGATAGATAGATAGATAGTTTTGCATGGTACCCACAGAGAAATAAACAGTTACACTTGTCTCCTTTCAAATATGTATAAGAAGTATATTTCAGTAAAAAAAAATTCCCAAAATACCAAGAAATAAAAAACCAAACAACAATCACTTGAGTGTCATGATTTTAGCTTATTTTGTTAACTTCCTGTTTTATTATTCCATCCTTTTAGCTATAATTCATATGGATATCTAAAGTAGATTGTATTCTGGAATCAGAATTTAAAATTTCCACAAAGTCTGATTTTTTTGGCATGGAATTAAATTGAGCTATTATCTTAATGAAGATCTGAAAAAGAGAGTTCTTAGTATCTTGTGATCTTTCCACCCTTGTTTCAAGTTCCTAGTTTTATATAGACGTTATCTTATGTTCCCTTCATTGTGCCTTTTCTTTCAAGATGCTTAAAGTAAGCCTCCATTTTAGGTGGTGATATAATGAAATTGCCTAGTGTCACCTCTGGTAGTGCTGACAACATTGCTTTTTGTGACAACTGTCCCTGGAAGTACTTTCCTCCTCCATGGAGTGTGCCAAACCTATTCTACCATGATGCAAAGCATTTGGTCAGATCATATGATCAATTTTGGAGGTTTAGTCCTATCCTTAAAATGTGTCAAGACCACCGTAATCCATATTGCCAGAGTAACAAATACTTATTCACCTCTTTCTAAGCTGAGTCATGCATCTTTCTTTCACCTCTATCCACCTCACAGCTTTCCAAACCTTGTCTGAATTCACTGGATTTTTTCCTCTTGCACCAAGCCCTAAGGCCTAAACCCTACATTCTTTATTGGGTAGTGATCTCTGATATCCTTCTTTAATGTAACTCTACATTGTTCCAAGGAATAAGTGAGATAATATAAGTAAAGAACTTAGCACAAGCTAAGCACTTGATACATAAAAGAATAAATTTTGCTATCTTACTAATATGTGCCACAGCCTTGGGATGGATTTTAGTAAAATATGGGCCAATTAAAAACCCTACCCAAGACTATTCATGACTGGAAATCCCTTCAACTGTTTTTCTAATTGGCTATATCTATATTTTTTACCCTCATCCAACCTCCTCCACCTGCTCACCCAGTCTCAGTGGGTCACTGCCAAGCAAAAGTTGGCTAGTCTCTTCCCAGTGATAGTGCTCCCCAAGATCAAGGAATTTGAATCCAGGTTCCCTTACTTACTGGATGTGTGACCCTGGCCAGGTTCCATTTTTTGTGTCTTCATTTATTCCTCTGCAAAGCAAGGATAATAATAGTGCCTCTCTGATAAAGTTGCTGCCAGGATTAATTGGGTTAAAATGTGAAAAATCAATTAGTAAACTGACTGGCCCAAGGAATCACCATTTGAAGGTATGTTACTGTTGGCATGATTCTCCCTGCCTTTAGTCCAGAACTCATTGGAGCTCCCAAGAAAGGAAAATCACACAGTGAATTTCATGATAGGATAAATAATCAGTAGAGCTGCACCTCTATCCACAATGATGGCCAACTGCATGCTATTATGCAATGGCTAGTGTATTAGTTTGTTCCCTTGAAATATAAAGGGGTTGTGACCTTATCTTTGAGAAACAAAATGTTCATTAATGCATTGCATCTCTCTCTTCCCCCGACAAAGGGACAATCAGCCTTCAAAAGCGAATTTGAGGGACCACTTTTAGATAAACTTGAAAAGTAATGCATTTATCACGAAGGTAGAATATATACTGCCAAAGTAATTGGAGAGTAGATTCAGCTAGGTCCCTAATGACATATGAAAGGCATGTAACACATGGTAGATTTTTAGTAAATGCAGCCAGTTCTCAAATAGGATTTGTCATGGTAATAAAAGATGAATTACTATTATATAAATGTTAAAGATTATAGTATATTACATTACAATCCCAATACAATAATTATATATTTTATATTAATATGACGACCTTCATCACCTTCATTTGATAGTGAAGATAGGTCTTCTTTCTCGTTTTGCACCTGGGGCTCTCAATTGCACTTAAATAATTCCTCAATACAAGTGATATGAGCAACTTTGATCAATATCAGAACAGCTTTCTAAGGACATGAGACCTGCATTTAAATTTCACAGGTAGTCTTCACAATAGGATGAACAATAGACTTTGCTGCTGCCTCCACCATGTCTCTCTCTGCCTCTGTCTCTCTTTCTCACACACACACACATACCACACTCTCATTCTTTTCCCTACTTATTCAATGTCAGTCGTGTCTTGGAACATACCTGAATAGGAGGTGAAAGGATCTGGACAAACAGAAGGTCCTCCTGCATCAATTTCAACACTTGCACATTTCAATTTCAGTAAAGTCCCGAGGTCATTACAAACTTTCATAATTCAATTGCAGGTATCAAAAAAACAACCTCTACATATTTTAAGATGGATTCTTTCAAGCATATAAAATCAGTTTTGTCAGTATGTACACCAAGGGGTCTACTTTCAGGTTTTGTAACAAACTTCGTGTGAGAGGTGTATCATACTTGGAGGCTAGCAGAAACTGGAGACCCTCTCCACAGTGAAAATTGCATTAAATTTGTCTCTAAAGTTCAATTATCCAAATATTTCTGCTTTAATGGCAGTGACAATTTTTTACATTTGGCAATGCTGACAGTAAGAAATGTAATGCATAAGATAGGTTTTTTTTTCCATTAGAGGGTATAAAGAGAGAAACCCATAGATCTCTGTTAAAGACTGAAATGTGTCCTTTCACTTTCAAATCCATATGTTGAAGACCTACTATCAATGTGACTATATTTTTAGAAAGGCATTTAGGGCTAAATAAAGTTGTAAGGGTGGGCTCTGATAACTGGTATCCTTATAAAAAGAGGAGATACACTTAAGTCTTTCTCTCTCTGTCTGTGCATGCACAAAGTGGCCACGTGGGGACATGGTGAGAAGGTGGCCATCTGGAAGCCATGAAGAAAGACCCCCCAGAAACAACCCTAATGACACCTTAATCTGGATTCCTAGCCTCTGGAATTGTGAGAAAATACATTTCTGTTGTTTAAGCCACCCAAATTGTAATATTTTATTATTGGCAGACTGATATGATTTCATTAATAATGATTATAGAATTAGACCATGTGCCAAATGCTGGGACACAAAGGTAAATGAGATGTAGCCCCTTACATTAGATGGGACACTAAATTCATCTAATGTTTAGTGACGGAACAGACTCACAGAGGGGACTATTAATCTCAAGGTCCCAGAACTAACCATAGCAAAACTGGGTACAAATGCAGTTCTCTTGATTAACTTCAGCCTGACATTGAGTCCTGTACTCTTTTCATGGAAGTAAAAGGTAACTTCTATTATGACAGGGAAGCATTAAAAATGCCATTTTGGTAAATTCAAAAATCCACTAAAGAAAAATTCATTTGAGTCAAAAACTGTTTCTTACAATTTCCTATCTCCAGTTCTTGGTCTCAGAGCTTGACAATGTCTTTGGGTTTTCAAACCAATTAAAGGAACGTGTTCCTCTCCTCTAACTATGGCTAAGCAACAAGACCTGCTGTCTCTTGGGGAACAGAGCTGGAAGCTTTAACTTCTTGTCAGACATGGCCTACACCAAATTTCCCCAGAACTTTCTAGAGGCAATAGGCTAACCCAGCAAGAAAACCATAGAATTCAATGGAAACCATCCAAATTGCCTCATATTTAGCTTCATCTCAGACAATCCTCAGTCAAGGAGACTCAGACCATGAGGCTATGGCGTGACTTTTGTATGTCTGCCAAAACAGGGATAATGACGAGGAAGAAGAGTTTTGATAGAAAAGAGATAGCATGGAGGATTTTTTTTTAACTTAGAGAAGTGGGATTCTGAGACTAAGATATATTAGTGTATAATTTATATAAGGGTGTTAAATTAAACAGTTAAAGGGAGACAGGAGGGTAACAAAGAAAAGAAGCTTTAATTCTTGATGTTTGCTTTGGGCAATGGAAAAAAAAAACCCTCTGTCTGTGACACCATAATTTATATTTCCAGTAAATGCTGGAGGAATGGACTTGGGCCAGGAGGGAAGCACAAGTATTATACATTGAACCCGGCCTAAAAAGTTGGTATGAAACTGTTGCAGATTTAAGAAGAGATTAAAACACCAGACCTCCTGATTGGGTTTTGTTTGTTAAGGGTGGAGACTTGCATTAGATTACCCTCTAATTGAATGAAATGCACTCATGGTTTTGTGAATTGCCCTGTTGTGCCATAATTTGCTAGTGTTACTGATACTTATGTTCTCCTTGACACTTCCCAGCTTCCACTGCACTGAGGTGGACCATGTGACTCATTCTGACCAATGAAATATGAGTGAAAGTCATGTGGTCACTGTCAAGGGAAATGGCCAAGTCTCAGGTGTGTCTCCCTCAGCCCATCATCCCTGCAGTTGGAAGGAGAGGCTTTGTGTTGGCAAAAACACAGGATGGAAAGGGTCAGGGTTTCTGAATCACTGTGTGGAAGAGACCCATCTAAGAGAGTCAGGATGCCTACAGCAGCCCCTTAGAGGAAATGAGAAATTTTCTAATGAAAAAAATTTGTAAGATGTGCAGATTGTATAGGAGCTAATGATGAATATAGGCCAACTAAATGCATCCTCCTCATTTTCTGCACCTACAGCCCTGATCTTTTTCAGATGTCACCCTCCCCCATAAGGCTTAGGGAGGGTGATCCTCTCTCTCCGTCTAGAAGAAAATCCTTATTGGTCTTTTTTTTGTCCATTCCCTTTGCCAGTGATTGGTTTAGGGTGGACATGAGATCAGATTGTGAAGCTTTTGGGGGGCCTCTGAAAAGGTTTTATTATTCTTAAGGAGTGACAGATTGAGATTTTTCCTTTCTTATTAGAGATAAAGAGCTGGGGGGAAAGGTAACGCAGCAAAGCAACCTGAGGTGATATGCTTACTAACATTAGGTCATATTCTAGAACACCTGGGTGGCTTGGTCAGTTAGGTGTCCAACTCTTGATTTTGGCTCAGGTCATGATCTCATGGTTCATGGGATGGAGCCCCATCTCCAACTCTGCAATGGTAGTGTGAAATCTACTTGGAATTCTCTCTCTCTTTCAAAATGAATAAATAAATAAATAAATAAATAAATAAAGTACTCAATAAGTACTAAAAAAAAAAAAAGTCAGTTCATTTTCCCTCTAGCTGAAATGTTTAAGTGCTAAGTAGAGTTGATTGAGGACAGGAAGAGAAGGTTGAAAGAGAAGGCCTCAGAAGCACTGTGGTGGGCAGGGACAGGGACACACAGAGACATAGCTCTGAGGAGGGTAATGGCCTATGACCTCTCAGAATAGTGATATCTGCCCCTGACTTTAAGTGACCGGAGGGGTGATCATGACCTTCTGTTATTGAAGATTCCTGTGTTCTCAATACACTCATATGGGTAGAGCTCAGGCAATGGAAGAGGAAAAGACCAGAATAAGCAAGAACAGCATGAGAGGTGGTGATGAGGTAGCCTGAGCCATGGAGCAGAAGCTGGGAACAGGAATAAAAAGCAAAAGATGGAAAGAACTAAACTCTGGGCAAGTAAGCACCCCACATCCCTGCAGTCTTCAAAAGTAGGCCAGTTGGGGAACAAAGTGTTCCATTTGAATGTTAACAACAATAAAGGAGAATGGAAAGCACTACAGATAAGCGGGGGGAGAAAACCACACATTTTGTGCCAGACAGACTTAGTTTGAAATCTTGGCTGTGATATTTACAGGGTTTGTTTCATTTAGCAATTTATTTCACTTTTTGAGTCTCCGAAAAATCTCAGCCATCGTATTTCAATCACTAAGCATACTTTTAAAATAAACTTTTCAGCATACTTTGTACCATATATATTTGCAAAATCTTGTCCAGAACTCAGAAGATCCACATCTTGACATTTGCTCTGCAACATTCAGATGTTTGCCTTAAGTTAGCTCATGTGTAAAATGAGCAGGAACCAGGTTATTTGGAGGAACAAAGGTGACACCCATCTGTTATGCCCTGTTAAACCATGCAGAGAAACTGTTCTTGAAGTCACAGTACCAATTCAATCTGAGGACTCCTGCTTTGCATGAAGAAATGTATGGCTACTTTTTTTTTCTTTTTTTTAAACAGACACACTTCACTGTCATTTAGATAAAATGTGACAATCATAGTTCTCAGCAAAACCTGGAGCATTTTCATTTGGCCTTGTATGTGGACTGGCTTTGGGACCTCAGGAGCTGAGAAACATCATTGTTGGAAACTCTGAGAATGCCCTGTCACCCACACGGCTTTGCCCTTTCTGGCTTTTCAGCCTTCCACCCACCAGCCCCATCTGGCCGAAGCTTTGGTCAGTGTGGGAGAAGAGAAAGGAATCTGTTCAGCTGAGTCATGACCCAGGCCTAACATATGGTACAAAACCAATTAAGGCCCTCTTGTCTGTGGCCTGAATCCAGTGGCATTGAGGGAAGTGAAACCCTGGGTTCATTTCTCCTGGTGGCCCTTGTGCCCTTGAAAGGCAAGGGGTTGGAGTTACTGCTGGTCATAGAAGATGAATAGGGTAAGCAGACAAGGGGGCTAATTGCTTCCACTTCACCCCTGCTGCCTCCCCCAGAAATGTTCTCTGGCCAAACCAAATTCAAGAGCTCCCAGAAGACCCAGACTCCCCAAAGCCAAGAGCAACTCCCACCTCCCTGCCACCACTTACTGTCCCCAAAGGCCTATCCAAAAGATCTGGTCAGGAAGCCTAAAAATAGTTGAGTGTGTGGTGACAAGCCTTGTGCATTTGCTTTGTAAAAATATTCTGAGCAGGGAAATAAACCTTTCAGCAGCTTATTTTTCCACTGCTCTGGGGAGCAGCTCCCACTTTCTGCTGCCGCAAGCACTTCCTTGGGGTACCTTGGGGTGGGTGTGGGGTGGGGGTGGATGGAGGGGAAGGGCAGAACCAACTCAGGACCTGAGGGGGGTTACTCCATGGGAGAAGTATCTTGTCAGAAAACCAGGTGTACCAGGACCAATGACTTCTAGGATCCAGAGGGATGGTCCAGGCAAAGGAACTTTTCTGCACATTCTGAATGTAGGAAGAAATGTAATCACAAACTCCTAAGTTCTGGCATGCATGGCTCTTCCGGAGCTAGCTCTGCTCATCCTCCCAGGCATAATTAGGTCCATCAAACAGAAGTGTTCGCAGTTGTCCCATCACTTCCTGAGGCTTCTTGCCTTCATACCTTCCCATACTCTGCTCTTTCTGCTCAGAAGCTCCTTCCCAGTTCTGGACCCTCACTACCATCCCTGATCCCTGTCCAACCTATTCCATTATTAAAATCCAGCCCAGAGTCTGCCTTCTACTTGATATCTCTCCTGACACCCCTCACAGACTATCACTATATTTCCTAGGAAACAATTCTGCCATTCTTGCATCGATTACATGGCAGATTATTCCCTCGCAGGGTTTGTGTTTTATTCATCTTGATGTTTTTGTAGCCTCACATGGGATCTGGCAATAGTGAGCGCTGCCAAACAGGTTAATTGAAGAAGTTAAGGACTGTAATATTTCTGCCAAAGAGAAGAAGGAGATCGAACTGCCATTTTTCAGAGAGCGTGGATAAATCTGGGACCCTGTGGGGTTGAGAATTTATGAAATGTTTATGTCTACTTCTTCCAAGTGGGCATTTGCCTCAGTAAATCACTCTGTTAGTTATCACAAATAACACAGTAAAGAACTCTGAAGACCTCTGAGTTGACAGAGAACCTTAACATCATCTTTTTCCTTTCCAGCACTCCCTTGAGTTAAGATGCTATGGTCTTATTTTTACAGGTGAGAAAATAGTTTCCACCCAAAAGAGTAGGAGAAGAGCAGAAAGGAGCTTGGCCTCAACTCAGACTGCCCATTTCCAAAAAGTTTCTCTTTCCACATATGACCCCAAACTACTGAAAAGAGAAAAAAAAGTACAAAATTCCTGATAGTTTATTATTATTATTTCCAGAAAATATGAAACCCATGTAAGATTCTGTTCACTTAAGTGCAAGAAAATCACTGACAGACCATGCATAGAGAAGCAGAGAATAGGATATGTCCTTACCTGGATCCCTAATTCAGCAGAGTTTGCCTATCCTTCTTGGTGTGATGGGGGTCCATTGGTGCCACTATCAAGAAAGAGGTGGGATGAATGAATCAAGAAGATGTGGTATATATATACAATGGAGTACTACATGGCAATGAGAAAGAATGAAATATGGCCATTTGTAGGAAAGTGGATGGACCTTGAGGGTGTCATGCTAAGCGAAATAAGTCAGGCAGAGAAGGACAGATACCATATGTTTGCACTCATAGGTCTAACAGGAGAACAGGAGAAACCTAATGGAGGACCATGGGGAGGGGAAGAGGGAAAGAGAGTTGGGGAGAGAGAGGGACACAAAACTTGAGAGACTATTGAATACTGAAAATGAACTGAAGGTTGAAGGGGGAGGGGGAAAAAGAGGTGGTGGTGATGGAGGTGGGCACTTGTGGGGAAGAACACTGGGTGTTGTATGGAAACTAATTTGACAATAAACTATTTAAAAAAATAATAATAAAAAAAAAGAGGTGGGGCAGTGTGGTCATCAGAGGTCAGGCTGCCTAGGCTCAAATTCCAGCTCCACCCAACTGATACTCTCCATGAAGTCTAATACATGTTACTCAAATCTCTCTGTGCTTCAGCTTCTTCATCTTTTTCTTTAATGTTTATTTATTGAGAGAGAGACAGAGACTGAGCAGGGAAGGGCAGAGAGAGAGACACACACACACAGAATCTGAAGAAGCAGGCTCCAGGCTCTGAGCTGTCAGCACAGAGCCTGATACAGGGCTTGAACCTGAGAACCACAAGATCTCATGACCTGAGCCAAAGTCAGATGTTAACTGACTGAGCCACCCATGCACCCTACTTTGCTCATCTTCAAATTGATGGGAGCAATTAGACCTGGGTAATGTATAAAATATTACATGATCAGTATCACCTCTTATGCATCAGGTGATGCATAAGATATCATCCATCTTTCACCTTAGTAACAGCCTGTTCAGGTATTACTATCTCTATTTTACCTATGAAATACTTGTGGCTCAGAAATAGGTATTTTTCTCAGTGGGTGTTCTGGGTTTTGAGTCCTAATATTTCTGAATTTAAAATTCTAGGTATATTGTTTCTGTGTCTCGGAAACTCCTGGAAACTGTGCTCTTTTGAGAATGTGCGAGAGGGAGTCACATAGCCTAGATCTATGGGGATCCAGACAAAGCTGGCATAAACTGGGATACCCCGAGCTCTTGTCAGCTTCCCAAGACAGAGCTGATGCTGAAAATTCTGTAGGCGGCATGGGTGTAGCACGGATAAATACCCAGAGGCTTGGGAGGCAGAGTGAAAATATTTGGAGCCGGCAAGTCTGGTCAATTAATATGTGCTTGTGAGGCATTTTTAAAGCTGAAGGATCTTTTCTAAGTGCCAAGTGATATTAATTATTAGTATGAGGGCAGGTCCTACCAGCAGAGTAAGAGGTGCCTAAATTTACGTGTGTCATGTGAGTCATCTTCCCGGACAGTGTGCATGCCTCCCCTCTAGTCGTGAGGGCAAAATCCAGTAAATGGGTGCCCTTAGGGAGTGAGGCAATAAAGCCTGCACCTTCCTTTGCAGTGTAGATACCTGGTCTTGCAGGAGAGAGTTGTTCTCAGCCTTGCTAGAATCGTGCTCAGGAGGTAAAAGTCCTGTTGGGGCCACCCATAGGGAATGAGTGTGCCAATGCTTATAGCCTGGGTTGGATCGGGCAAAGTGGGAGAAACATGATTAGTGCAGGGCCATAAATGGGAGAAAGATGAATCCTGAGCTCAGAGACGGAAACGATATACAACTTGTCAGGAAGTAGAGTCCAGTGTAGGTCTGGAAAGTGGTTCAGGAGGGAGTGAAGAATGGTGTGAGGGGCTGGCAGCTCTTTGAGCGCTGGATGCCTCCCACTTGGTGTCGGGTGACCTGGTCTCTTTAAAGCTCTCCGGAGGGTTAGGTAAACCTAAAATCTTCTGTGCCTTCTCCAGGTGGCCCTCACTTTATATCTCGGGGATGTTTCTAATTTTTTTTTGTTTGGTTGGGAAGAATGGGTGGAGACGAGTCTAATTTTTAAAAATGTTTTATTTACTTTTGAGAGAGAGAGAGAGAGCGCAAGAGCATGAGCAGGGGAGAGTCAGAGAGAGAGGGAGACACAAAATCCGAAGACAGGATCCAGGCTCTGAGCTGTCAGCACAGAGCCCAACGCAGGGCTCCATGAGCCATGAGCTCATGACCTGAGCCAAAGTCAGACACTCAACCGACTGAGCCCCCCAGGTGCCCCAAGAGAAGAGTCCAATTTTGGAGGAAGCCTATCTAAATTTGAATTTCATCAATGAACTCTGTGTGGCTATGAGCCAAGCATTTCTCTTCTTTTGTAGTCAGTTCCAGATCTGGAAAATGAGAAACAAGCTCAAAATGTTGCCTAGATATTCTTTCAGGGTCAACTTTCCATACTTTCGAGAAATGGAAGTTCCATCTTTATGCTAATTCTGTAGAACTCAGGGGTATTTCTGAGATTCCCTGTAGGCCGGTTCAGTCAAGCCAGAGTACCTAGAGAACAGGGCTGTGTTCAAAAGAACAGCTCTGTTTTAGGGGTTTATTAAAGTTTCATAAGCTACTTTTGGGGAGAAATGCCACATACATATGCATTTGTTTATGTGTATGGTTTATTTCTTTTGTGGGATTTGCTTTGAGTGAGCTTAATTCTTTAAAATAAACTTATGGCAGGTTATATAGATAACCTTTGCAATGTGAGTAATAATCCCCACTTACTGTTTTGGAATATCAAATTTTGTTAATAATAATTCCACTTTATATCTATGAAGTATGTTAGAGTTTACAAAAGCTAGTTGTTTGCATGATCTTAATGGGTCCTAAAATCACCTACAAACTATACCCTTTTTTCTTATCATGTTTAATAGCCTTATTGCTTTTTCAATTGTAAAGTGAATATGTATATAGCAGGGTACCATGTTAAATATAAAACTTTTTGTTTTCCTCTGGTAAAAACAAAAAAAAGAAGCTACCATGGTCATTCTTGGAAGAATGATTCACGTTTGAGACAAGACTGTGACTCCTTTTCCCAAAACGGAAGGAAGGTCCGCCACCAGAGGCAATGGTGCTCCCTGACAGGAAAAATGAACTTGGCAAATCTTGTTCTTCTCTGTTATGGTGATCTGGATTGTCTCAAAGAGTTCAGGGAAGAAAGGGAAATGAGCACTTTTATTTCTGGGTATTTACATGAGAGAAACAAACAAGGCTCCTGTGAGAAGCTGCAGAATAGAGACAAAGATTGTGTAACTGGCGAGCAGACGACTTGAGCTGCTACTTCGGAGACAGCACACCTGGGAGGGTTTGGCATTTGGCTCCAGATGGAGCTGAAAAAGCAGAGCATGGAGATCTCTGGGCCTGAAATCCTAAAGCCAATACAGCTACAGTCTTGGGGCTAAGGGAGTTGAAGCTCTATCCTTTGAAGAAGTACATGAGTGACCAATACAAAACATCCAAATCAGCAGTGAGCCAGTGACATTTTCATAACTCTATAGCATGCATTAGCGAATGTCTTTTGTAAAGGTCCAGGTAAACTTTGGGGCTTGTTGGGCTACATGGTCTCTGTTGTATTTATTCAACCCTGCCCTTATTTTTTTAAATAATTTTTTAATGTTTTGTTTATTCTTAATACAGAGAGAGACAGATCACGAGAGGAGGTGGGGCAGAGACAGAAGGAGACACAGAACTGAAAGCAGGCTCCAGCTCTGAGCTAGCTGTCAGCACAGAGTCTGACGCGGGCCTTGAACCCACGAACGTGAGATCTGACCTGAGCCGAAGCCGGAAGTTTAACCGACTCAGCCACCCAGGCGCCCCTCAACTCTGCCCTTATAACATACAAGCAGCCACAGGTGATATGTAACAGAACAGGTAGGTGGCTGTGTTCTAATAAAACTTTACAAAAATAGGCCAGATTAGCCTACGAAGCACAGTTTGATGATCCTTGCCTTAAAACAGTCCCAGAAGTAGAATCACTAAGTTAAAGCGTACATACTTTTCTATATTTTTCTAGGTGTTTAAGTCACCTCCCAGAAGGGTCACACCAAATCCTTATAACTCATGCATGAAAGAATTATTTCCCTCTATGATCCTCAGTTCTCAGTATTTTTATTTTTTAAAAGAACCAAGAAGGAAAAAGTTAATTTCCTTTTCTCACTGAAGGTCACAAGGCAAGGAACTGACAAATTTATGACTAGAATCTGTGACTTAAATTATATCAATATATTGAATATGGAGAATTTCTGCTACATGTTAATTGGCTATGTGTGGAGAGGATACCAACAGCAGAGAAGGGAGAGTCTATAAAGGATCATTTGAATTGCAGTTGAAAATAACCATGGCCCAATGCAAACTGGTGCAGTCACTGTCGAAAACAGTATGGAAGTTCTTCAAAAAGTTAAAAATAGAACTACCCTATCATCCAGCACACTACTAGATTTTACCCAAATAATACAAAAACACTAATTTTGTAACTACAGGGGTGCACGCAGCCCTATGTTTAGAGCAACATCATTTACAATAGCCAAAACCATGGAAGCATCCCAAGTGTCCATAAATTGATGAATGGATAACGAATATGTGGCATACATAATGGAACATTATTCAGCCATAAAAAAGAATGAAATCTTACCATTTGCAGTGTCCTGGATGGAGCTAGAAAGTATCATGCTACATGAAATAAGTCAGTCAGAGAAAGACAAATATCATATGATTTCACTTATAAGCGGAATTTAAGAAACAAAACAAATAAACAAAGGGAAAAAAACAGAGAGAGAGAGAAACAGACGCTTGATTATAGAGAACAAATTGATGGTTGCCAGAGAGGAGACGGGAGATGGGTGAACAGGTGCTGGGGATTAAGGAGTACACTTGTCATGATGAGCACTGGGCCTTCTATGGAAGGGCTGAATCACTATGCTGCACACCTGAAACTAATATAACACTGCATCTTAACTAACTGTAATGAGAATTAAAACTTCAAATTAAAAAAATAATTAAAACAAAAAAAAGAACAGAACATTTTTCTTCTTCATCACTGAATGGGTATATAGCTTAAGTTAAGTTACTCTCAGAAGCTGAGCTGCTTAGGACCCTCATTACCAATGAACTATCTGTGTAAGCTGATCTCTGCAAGAGACATGTGCTGGCTTACTCACATGTCCCTTTCCTCTATACATACCTGTCCAATAGGACCTAGGCACCAGAGAGAAGAAAACCCATTGGACCTTTAGGCTAAATATTTTGGAAACCTCTAGGGTGGATATGTTGGCACACCAATTGAGGTTATCTCTCCTTTTCTGATTTTGCCTATGACCAGACATATACTAGCCAGAAAGGTGTGATTCCACCTGGTAATGTACACTATTTGAAGACATACAGATATGATTGGAATCTTAGCTCTGCTCTACTGTATATGTAGTCCTAGGTATATTTTTCCTGAGCCCATTTCTTCAAATGTAAAATAAACAGAGTAACACTTCTCTCTTAAGATGTTTGTAAGGATTCAATAATCACATATATGTAGAATGTCTAGTCAAATGGGAGGTATTATTTGTCCAATTCCAGTGCATTGCTCGTAAACCTGCGATCTAGCTTATAGAACACTGGGCAGCTAGGAAGAGCAGAGGGTCTGGTTGCATTGACTAGTTCAGTGGCCAAGGATTAGCTGAGTTACTGGAGCTTCTCAAATCACATTTCATTAGAAACAACCTACATGAGGAGTAGTTAAAAATTAGGTCCATCTGGGTGCCTGGGTGGTTCAGTCACTTAAGCATCCAACTCTTGATTTTGGCTCAGGTCATGATCCATAGGTCAGGAGTTTGAGCCCCAGGTTGGGCTCTGAGCTGACAGCGCAGAGGCTGCTTAGGATTCTCTCTTTCCCTCTCTCTTTATCCCCTCTTGCTTACTCTGCCTCTCTCTCTCAAAATAAATAAATAAACTTAAAACAAATAGGTCCATCAATATATTTCAGGAGAATAGGATTTGATCTAACAAATACTTTTTAAGTCTCCACAATGCCAGGTCACATGTTTCATTCTTAGAAAATAAAAATGAACCAGGACTTAACTCTGGTGCTAGGGAGCCTCACACCATAGAGAGAAATAGAAACAACATTAAACATTTTTAATGTAATCTGATAATCCCTTGGTAAAAGGTTTAATGAGGGAAATCATGGAATGCTATAGAGGCAAAGAGAAAAAGTCAGATGGCTGGGATTAAGGAAGACTTCTCATAGAGGACATAAAGTTTAAGTCTCATTGAATAAATATGTGATATATGCGTGTGTGTGTGTGTGTGAGAGAGAGAGAGACAGAGACAGAGAGAGAGAGACAGGGAGACAGAGACAGAGACAGAGACAGAGAGACAGAGAAAACACGTTCAACAGAGGGAATACATGGTACATAAAGGGAATGAAATAGAAGTTTTGTGTGCCACAAGACATGAGGTGGTAATTGGAGAACAGCAAAAAAAGGTTAATTACAAAAGGTTGGTAAAGTCTTAAAATCTTAATTCTCTGGAAGCCATTGAAAGATAGTGTAGGGGACTAACAAAATCAGATTCACATTTTAATGCTTATGAAGATCCTCTTTGGCTTCAGCACAGAATGGATAGGGTGGGCAAAGCAGAGGCTGAGAAATCAGTTAGGGGTCTACTGCAGTAGTTTGTGTGAGAGATGGTTGTGGGGAAGTACATGGGAAAGTGGTAAGGGAGCTATACAGTCCATTTTAATCAGGAAAGTTGAAAATATTGGACCTGAGTTTCATGTGGAGGGTGAAAGAGAATTATTGTAATTTCCAAGTGCCTGATTTGGGTTTTGGGTGGTTGGCGGGACCATTCCTTGAGACTGGAAGTATAGAGAAGGTAGAGGTGATGGGTTTAGATGGAGTAGAGGCTTCAGCCAGGGACATCTGGCTTCTGACCCACACTGCCATTGAGGATGGGGAAATCATTCTCCCTCTTTAGCTTTAGCTTCTCTAGTTGTATCATGAGGGTATCAGATTCAAGAGTGGCTTCCTAGCATGCATCTATAATTCAGTAGGTCTGGTGTGTACTCCAGGAATCAGTATTTCCGAAAGTTTTGCAGGTGACTCTGCTATTCTGCAGGTTTGGGGACCTATGGATCAGAAGATCCCAGAGGATTCTTACAGCTTAAACTTCTTAGAATGTACTTTTTGCCCAGCTCTCTCCCCTGCCTGCTGACTCTGCAGATACAAGCTGACATTGACATCCAGAGTGGCCTTCAGTCACGGCATTCCAGCAACCACAGGGGCCTCACTACCGCCCCAAACCCCTACCACACACCACACAGGTTGGGCAGGCAGAAGAAGCCAAGATGACTGCCCCTTACAAAACTGGCACTGAGGCCAACTCCCTGCCATGTTTTCTTAAGGACATATCATTAATCTTCCTCCAGGGTACTCTATAATGAATTGCTTCTGTGGTTCACAGAGATGAAAGGTTGGTTATTTTTTCCCAAGTATGGTGGTGGTCAGTGAAAGAAAGGAAATAAAAGAAAACCAACCTTCCTTAAACTCAAAGTTTTAGTAGACAGAACACATCCAAAAATTGAGTTTTATTCTTCCAGCTATGCTCTGAGGACACATTCTCTACCCTCTCTCCTGATGTTTTCACTGATCCCACTTCCTGCTACAGATGAGCTCAGCAGACACTGCATGTGGACACATGAGGAAAAATAATCCAACACATATGAAAAATCCATCAGGGCTTGGCCGTCAACAGGGAGGCTTTAGGTGTTACTTCTTGCAACTTGCAAACATTAATTGCACTGAGACCTCCCTCCAGGCTGGACCAAGAAGGGGATTCCCTTACATCACAAATGAGAACCTTTGGCTGGAGTGAGGCAGTAGAGGTCTTTCCCTCACTGCAAGGCTGTGATCAATTCTTGGCCCCCAAATCCAGAAGGGATGTGGGAATCTGGTGGGAACTGCAAAGGCCTGAAATATAAGATGTATATGAAAAGATAAAAGGCAGCAGGCTTTTTCAGCCTGATGGGGACTATAAGATGGCTTAATTACAACCTCCCAGTACATAGAGGGTTCTTGTATCCTGGATGAGGTAAGCCCACTAACGGTTCCCACACTGTTCTGCAACAGAGACCGCGTCTTACTTATTTTTTATTCTTTCCGTGATGTCTGGTTTGAAGCTCTGAATGAAGTGGTGGCTGAGGAAGCTGATTCAATGTGTGTATTCTCAGGTCTCTTTACAAAGCTACACTTTGGGTTATTCAAACTCCATCACACCAATTACAAAGTACAACTTTGAAACAGTCTAACTGCGTGTGTTGTGATTTTCTTACCTATAAAATGAGGTTAAAATACTAACCACGTAGGTCTATTTTTTAGGATTAAAAGAGATAAACTGTATCTAAAATATGTACTAGAGAGCCTGGTAAGTTCATGAAATGTTTGTTGAACGTCTGAAGAGCATTCAGGTCGGCTACAGAAGACAGGTAAGTAGGGTGATTTGAAGTGGTGATTTGCCTTGGACAGTGTTGGTATAAGCAGGTCAAGCAGACATGCAAAGGGATCCCAGTTGGAAGGAACAAGGTAATATCCCTCTAGCCCTGGAAGAACCTTAGTTCTATACCTCGTGGCAATTTAGCACTGCAGTGGTGCACAAGCAGTGTGCGTGCGCGTGTATGTGTCTGTGATGCCTAAGGTCTACTGCTATGATGTATTTCCCTCTATCCTGGAAAAACCCTGGGTTTCAATACATGTGAGAGGAGAACAAGCAGTGATCAAGCGCCTTCTATAATCTCAGAACAGAGAGAAAGCTAATCACTTCCTTCCTCCTGCTGCTTACCTTCTAATGGCACAGATGCTCTCAAGTCTTCCCAGCTAAAATTGTTAGTATGTATTCATCATATGATTGATTTTTGAAAATGGTATAGAACATTACAGAGAAGGTTGGAGCCCCATTTTGTTCTATTATCATCCTTAAAGGCAGTTCCCAATGTAAATTTTGCAGCCCCTAATGTCTATGTTTATTATGAAACGTATCCATAGGTAATACAGGTAGCTGCTGATTAAATTTTTTACAGAATAATTTCATAGTTAATACTTAAAAATGTTTTTAACATTTCGTTGCTTTTGAGAGAGAAAGACAGAGTGTGAGCCGGAGAGGAGCAGAGAAATGGGGAAACAGAATCTGAAGCAGACTCCAGGCTCCAAGCTATCAGCATAGAACCCAATGCAGGGCTTGAACTCAGACTGATACCATGACCTGAGCTGAAGTCAGACACTTAACCGATTGAGCCACCCAGGTGCCCCCATAGTTAATACTTTTTAACAACTTGCTGTCTTCTCCTTTTCTACTCAAGATTGCATTTTTTGAGATATTTGTGTCCATTAACACATTGGTCTAATTAACTCATTTTTATTTTTATTATTAGAGTAAATGTATGAAAATATCACAATTTATTCGTCCATCCCTGTTGAAGGGCATAAGTTGTTTTTACTTTTTCTCCATTGCAAGCAAATGTTACAATGAACACCTTGGATCCCTTGGTACATATGAACAAGGGTTTCTCTAATCTTGAATTGCTAAGTCATTGGGTATGCACATTTAAAATTTTCATTATATACAGCCAAATTTCTTTCCAAAGTGCTTGTGCTAATTTATACTCCCACCAGCAGGGTATGAGAGCTCAGTTTTCTCATGTCTTTACCAACAGTTGGTGTTGACAGACTCTGTAATGCCTGTCAAACTATTTGGTGTGAAATAGGGTCTCACTATTGTTTTAATTTGCATTTCTTTTTGTACTGGTGAGGATAATTATGTTTTCATAGGTTTATTGACTCTTCAGGATTGACTGCTCCCATCAACTCCCCACTTTTAAGTTATATTGTTGGTTTTGTTAAGCCGATATAAAATTTCCCTACCTGATCAGGATTCTTTTTTTTTTTTTTTATAATAGTTTATTGTCAAATTGGTTTCCATATAACACCCAGTGCTTCTCCCTACAAGTGCCCCCCTGATCAGGATTCTAATCCATGTTGGTCTTACACATTACACATATCTTTTCTAAGCCTGTCCTTTTGTCTTTAGCATGTTTCATGGTGTTTTGTAAAGGAGAACAGTTTTTAATATTTATGTAATCAGTTTTATCAATGCTTTGCTATAAACTACTGATTTGAGAGTTTTCCAAGGAATCTGGTTCTGATCTTCTGGCCAAACATTATTTTCCTACATTTTCATCTAATTTAATTTTTTTCCCATTTACAATTTTATTTTTGTGTGTGCAGAGTTCCAAGTGAAAAATCATGCCATCGACAGAGTTTTCTTTTTTTTCCCCACTGATTTGTAATAGCACCTCTACCGTGTGCCAGTTTTCTCAGATCTTTGAGCTTATTTAAGGGCCCTGAATTCTGCCATCGAATTGGCCTCCTCTCCATCCTCCAATATCACTGTTTTAAGTTGCATAGCTTTAAAATGTCTTAATGGATAGTAGTTAAGTATTAACCTCCTATTCCCTCCCCCCAATTATCTTGCCTAATCTTTGGTGTTTGCATATACAGATGAATTTTAGAATAAGTGTATAGTTATAGGGGAAAGATCTTGCTAGGATTTCATTTGAAACATCATTAACTATATCTATAATTTGGGTCAAATTAATCATTTTGTGATTTTTAAAATAATTTTTTACATTTATTTTTATTATTGAGAGACAGAGACACAACATGAGCATGAGAGGCAGAGATGGGGAGACACAGAATCCAAACAGGCTCCAGGCTCTGAGAGCTGTCAGCACAGAGTCCCATGTGGGGCTCAAACTCACAAACTGGGAGATCATGCCCTGAGCCAAAGTCAGATGCATAACCAATTGAGCCACCCAGGTGCCCCCATTTTGTGATTTTATAACATTCCCATCTATGGTAATGGCACAACTCTTCATATATTTTGTTTTCTTTTATGTTTGTTAAGATTCTTTTGTAATTTTCTCCATAAGGTTTTATACTTGTATTTTAAAATTTATTTATAGAAACCTTAGATTATTTTGCTATTATGACTATACTTGTGTCATATTATTACTGATTGTATACATTTTTATATATTATTCAATCTTTCCAAGATCTCAAAGTTGTTCACTTAGTTTAATTATGGTTTATCTTGATTTACTATTTTGATAATCTTATAATCCTTAAATATTTAATGACAACTTCCAATTCTTTTGTGTCATTTCTTTTTCTTATTTATTGCATAGTTAAGACATTAAGATGACTAGTAATGGTGATTGTGGGGACTCTTTACTACTATATTTTCTTGACTTTAATAGAAATGCTTCTAAAGCTTTCATAAATGAGTGTTACATTTGCAGTTGATTTTTGATAGCTGCTTATTATCAGATGAAGAAAGTATCCTGCTATTGACGATTTGCTAAGAGTTTCTCATTAATAAACTGTAAATTTTTACGTATCAATTAAGATTTTTTAATTTTACTTTTTCTGAGAGAGAGAGAGAGAGAGTGCATGAGCAAGTGGGGAGGGGGGGAGAGTGAGGGAGAGGGAATCCTAAGCTCCATGCCCAGCACAGAGCCCAACATGGGGTTCCATTTCACAAATATGAGATCATGACCTGAGCTGAAATTGAGAGTCCTAATGATGCAATATGTGAGTAGTACAAATATAGTAGTACAGAGTCCCCACAATAACCATTACTAGTCATTTTAATGTCCTAACTACGCACAGACAAGAAAAAGAAATGACTAACTCAGTCAATTGACTGAGCCGCTCAGGCGCCCCTATTTGCTTTCTTTTTTAATTTGCTTGTGTGTTGAATACATCATTCCTTGATAGATGTTTTTTTATTTCTCAATGAATCATACTTGCCTCTGCATAATACATTCTACTAGGTCATGATGATATTTGTTAGGTTTTAGTAGTGCTAGTATTTTATTTAAGGTTGTAAAATTTATCTTATTGTATTTAAATTTTTTATTTTATATAGATGTTTTAAGTATTTTATTTAAGGGTTGGTATTTTATATAAGATTTTTTAAGTTAAGACTTTTTCAGCCAATAAATTTCTTTTCTTGTACGTACTTTTAAATTTTGGGGGGTGGAAAATTTGTGTGTAATGTCATTGTCTTTTCCAACACTCTTCTTTCAATCTCTCTAGTTCTTCTTCACTAGACTATTCCATCTACAATTTTCCCCATACATGTTAGATCTTGAAAAAAATCATATTCTCTGTTGGACTGCACTCTGATTGTACTATACACACACACACACACACACACACACATATATACTTTCCTCAATGTAAAACAAATTATTATTTTTTGATGCCTACTTGCTATGTCATTTGTGCTCTAAGAGAAATAATTGAAATTCTTAAGTAGAAAAAAATAAACGTATTCATTTAGCCTACTCATCTTAGAAATGACTAATCGTGAAATTCCCAGATAAATCAAGGAACTATTTGCTTTCACAGTAACAATTCATTAATGGTAATTAATTGAATTACCAGCTTACTGTTTGCTAGACACTGGGCTAAGCACTTTGTGTGCATGATATTGTATAATATTTACAGAAATCATATAGGATAAGTAGTGCTATTCTCAGTTTAGAGATCAGAAAACTTGAGTATGGAGTTTAAATAACTTAAGTGTGCAGAGGTGGGAAATGGTGATTTTCATCCAGTCCTGACTCAAAATCACATACCCGTAACCATTTTGCTACACTGTGTCTACACCAAGGTTTGGAGACTCTAATGCCATTCATGATAACTCCATGCCATCTTGTAACAAGAGTAAGTCAACACTGTCTCCTGGATGACCTATCTTTTAGCTTTTAGCTTTCTGGTGAACAGAGAGGAATTTGGTTCCAAGACATACACATTTTTAGTGTTTTGTTTGTTTGTTTCACCTTAGTTATGTCTCATTTTCCCGTCTTCTTACATCACATCAAAGAAATATCTACTCATGTTCTGACATCTTCTTTCTTCAATGTCTTCTTCTACACCTTCAGTTTTCTCATTTCTAGTCATACTTATCAATGCACACTGATTTTTCTATATTTTTATACTAGAAAAAATAGAAGTCAGAAAAAAATTTTTCTTCTTTTTCTTAAAAAATGTTTCATTTATTCTTAAGAGAGAGAGACAGAGCATGAGTGAGTGAGGAGCAGAGTGAGAGAGGGACACAGACTCTGAAGCAGGCTCCAGGCTCTGAGCTGTCAGCACAGAACCTGACACAGGGCTCAAACTCACAAGCTGTGAGATCATGACCTGAGCTGAAGTCGGAGGCTCAATGGAGCCACCCAGGCACCCCAGGAAAAAAATTTTTTTTAAATAAAAAAGAGGGGCACCTGGGTGGCTCAGTCTGAAGCATCTGACTTTGACTCAGCTCATGATCTCACATTTCATGGGTTTGAGTCCCACATTGGGCTCTCTGCTGACACCTTAGAGCCTGGATCATGCTCTGGATTGTCTCTCTCTGTCTCTCTCAAAAATAAACATTTATTTTTTTTAAAGAAAAAGAAATTGTCCTGCATGAGACTACTATCCCTCGAAGGCAGGAAGCTGATACTGGATTCTCTGATGCCTGTGAGTATGGTTGGTGGTTTAAGCTGAGAGAAGTACAGCACTCTCACAAACTAACTTGGATGTTTCCATACCCTGGGCCTCCCTAACGGGCAATGGGCCTCAATTATGTCAATGGGTAAGGGTTTCTTTGACTAGCCAGGCATAAGACAGAACATGAAGGCTGAGCTGCTTGCCCAGTGGTAAATGTTTTCCTGTTTCTGTAACCTACTCGCTGTCAACTTGCTTTTCCTTTATGACGTTTAATTGAAATCACAGCCTAATGAGGTCTAGTCAGTCCCTTTCCTTTGGCTGAAGACTTGACATTACTGCCAATAATCTGAATAAGAAGAGAGCAATTTCTGGAGAAATGGAAATCTTCAAGGGCTATTAAAGGCCATAGGAATGGACTGTTTACATGATGCTTTTCCCTCCTTATGTTTTAACAGATTAATTTGGTCTTAAACTGATGTTTCCCTCAACAATAATGATTTTTATTTGATAGTCTTGGAATGTCCCTAGGACTCAAGTCCAGCCAATGAATCTAGATTTTTGTTGGTTGAAGTTCAGGGTCTGTGACCTCACCTGAATTAGCTACTGGGACTATGCTTGGAAATTTAAAAACTTGTGCTTTTACATTTCCCCTTTCTTTTAACCCAGTTCAGATGCCATGTCCCTATGAATTTTTCCTTCATTTCCAAATTGCTTATATGTCTTTAATGTGCACATCCAGAAAACTTCTATTTGAGCCATTTACTTTGATCCTGCACAATGAGACCTAATGAAGTAGATGAGAGGATATAACTACTGAAGCAGGACAAGAATGTGTTTGGATCCTGGGCAAGTATTAACCAGGTGAGTGATCTTAAGATCTTGGTATTTCATTTTTTACAAAATGATAATATTCAAAATAATCATGATTATAATAATACCAGCCATATCTTGTTGAGAAAATTCAATGATGTCAAATACATATTAGACTTGGTGCACAGGAGAGATAATCAATAACTATGATTACTCTATTCTTTATCTCTACTATCACTAGTGCATGTAAAGAACAGCACTTGTGGAAAGGATGAAAATACCTACCATTCGATAACACTAAACATGCAACTTAAGATATTTTCATCAGGGTAATCTGTCATCATCTAATGTACGTTTTTTTTTTTTTCGGCTCCTAGCCACCCTTCTAGACTTTATTTGAGTTAACCTCATGAAGTATTTTGTTTCACACAGGAACTTCATTTTTTAAAGCCACCTAATGACATTAAAATAAAATAATATATTTTATACATACCTAGGGGAACTCACTATTAAAGTGAATCATGTGCACTAAATTCTACTCATGAAATTATTATTACAGTATATAATAATAACTTCATATGGTAACTAACTTGGATTTAAAATTTAAAAGTAAAGTGAATGATGTGGTTAATCCTTTCATATAAAGTGAAGGAGGCTTTTGGAAAGTGAATAATCCCTTGTAATTTATCATGCTTATATTCAGATACCTTGAGTATCAAGTATTCAGTATAATCTTATACTTCTGCAAAAAACAAACAAATAAAAAACCCCAAACCCAAAAATCAAAACAAACAAACAAAAATACTCATCAAAGACAGTTGCCACTAAAGCCAGGGATGGGTCTACATAGATGATATTCTTCCATTTTGTAGGATTTGTTTCTACATTTTTATGAATTAATGTAGAAATGACTTAGTACACAGAGAGAATCTCCATAACACAAAGTCCTAAGACTACTTTTAGGAATACTCAAAGAGCAAAGAAAAATGAGAAACAAAATAATATTTATTGAGCGTCTGTAGGCAAGAACTATGGTAAGCATTTTTACCAGCATTTCACAATTATTCATCACAATGCTATGCAAAGCATTGCTCTCATTTCATTGGTCAGAAAAATTAGGCTCTAATAGGCAAATTAATCTATGCAAGTATCAAAGCCAAGGTTTGAAATCAGGTCTCTCCAATGCCAAATCCCTTCCTAATTTCAGCAAAGTATTCCTTCTTGAGGCAGGAAGTAATATTGTGTGGCATTTACCATTTTGGGGGGGTACTTAAACAATATCTTACAATGAATTATCTCGAGGCTTCATTTTTTCTTTTGGTATGGAACATGGGCCTAAACCACAGCACTGAGGCAATCTTCAGTGAGGTCTTGAAGGAGTTAATACTTTCCCTTTTTTGATAGAAGATGAAACCTAGACTTAAGCTAGAAGCCACAAAGCAGAGTATTTATTAAATACACTTATTTCCCTTTCATCTATTTGGCCAATGTTCCCAACCATAATCTAATTTCCTCTAAAACTTTCCATGGACAGGATGGTGGTTCTAAATCCTGAAATACTGAAGGAATCATTTAATGACCAGTGGTGAGTTTCTATGAACTCATCCCAGAATTGGTAATGAGTATTTGGAGAAGACTCATGGGTAGGCTCCAAGACTCTCCAAAATGATCCTGCTAGTTGCAGTCAAGAACTTTCTGACGGTGTTTGGAAGTTCTAGATGACTTTTAAGGGAGGCTATTTAATTCAGTTTGAGAATAGGGTGCTATTAAAGTCCATGGTTTGAGCCCTCTGTCTCATTCTAGTGCTCATAGACTATATTCCTCACTCTAGGCAACCATTTAGTAAATAAATGATGTATGCTGTAAATAGGCAAAACAAAACAAAGCAATAGAGATGGCATAGTGTGTATCATTAACTCTGTTTATTCATTCAACATAAATTTGCTAAGAGCTCATTTGGTACTAGGCTGTATAACTACAACTTGAGTATGGATTGCCACTGAGTAAATCAGACTAAAGGGGATACATAAACAAATAGTCATGAAATGGTATGGTGAGTCCCATGGTAAAGGTAGGTATAAATCACATCTGGGGGCAACTGGGTGGCTGTCAGGTAAGTGTCCAAGTTCAGCTCAGGTCATGATCTCACAGTGAATGAGTTCAAGCTCTGCATCAGGCTTCCTGCTGTCAGCATAGAGCCATTTCAGATCCTCTGTCTCCCTCTCTCTTTGCTCCTCCCACATGCACTCACTTACTCTCTCTCTCTCCCAAATAAATAAACATTTAAAAAATTAAATCACATCTGTAAGACTAACAGAGGAAGAGTATTGATGAATAACAATGGAGTTTAAGTATAATCATAGTGAGTATGACAATGGTAATTAAAACTATCATCATTCATTGATCTCTTTGTGTTAATCCCAGTACTAATATCTGTACTTGAATTATTCTATTCAACCCAACAAACCTGAGATAATGATGATGATGATGGTAACATGATAAAGAATGTAATAGTAAACAATAATTTCAGGACAAAATGTTGGATCTTTAAAGATATTATTTTATTGGATCATGCCTGCAACTCTGGGATCAGTATTATATTATCATCTTGGAAAGGAATAATCTGATGTTACAGAAGTCTCCAAAAATTCCCCAAGAACATTCAATGATTAAGTAGAAGGTTTGAAACCTAGGCTCACTGATTCTAAAGTTCATATTCCCAAATACACTAAGCCAGACTATCTTTTGAGAAAAGTAAACATTGCAGGGTGCTAGGTAGATAGGGAAACAAAAGAAGAGTATTTCAGGAAGAGAAAACTGTATGAAGAAAGCTTACAGATATTTTAAATAATATACTAGACAGGCCATTTTGTAAAAAATGTGTTGTATAAGAAAGAAAACAATAGGAGATAAAGCCCAAAATATAGATTAATGTCAAACCATAAATTTCACATTTTATCTAGTCTAGTGATCCAAGAATAAGTGTCTAAGCAAGGGGGAAAAAAAGATTCAAATTTGTGTTTTTAAAGAAAATAGCAGGGGTGATAAAATATAAATAAAATTACTTGGTGTGAGTGGGAAACTCAAACTCTGCTGGTATTTTCCAGAGTTTTTGAAATTTTGAATTTAAAAGAATTGTCCTTTATCTGTCAAAACCCACATGGCTTGTAAGTACAGGCAAATAGCTTCTATCACACAACATTTTCTGGGATTCTTTATCTCTCTGATTTGGATTGCTTCACATATTGGTTAGTATTGACAGATGGCATCAGAGGCCAAAAACATACCCTACAGAGTGGTGACATGAAATTGATGAAAATGAGTTGAGGAAATCAGTCTTTGACAAATGTCTGAGTAGAAAATCTAGCCTTTGAACCCCCGGTAAATCCACCTTCCCATGCCCCACTTTCATAGATGAGATTAGTGAAATAGCATGAAATTTATTTCTCTGGAATGGTGCCTTTGGAACATTCTAAATTTATTATTTCATTCCTCTCTACCTACCCTTATTATTTTTTTTATTCCAACTCTGCATTTCCAGCTTTCAAAAGAGTTATCCAATGTCAAAAAAACCTCATCTAATGTTATTCTCAATGTGTAAGGAAGGACTAAATTTCCAGAACTGTAGACTCCAAAAGGTTGGCTTTTCCTGAATAGAAAGATGAAGAGCAACCTTCTGTTCTTCCTTCCTCTCTCTTCCTTATTTTCTTCTTTTCCTCTCTCTTTCCTTTCTTCCTTGCTTCCTTCCTACCTTTATTTTTTCTCTCCTTCTCCTGACCTACTTTCATCTACATTTCTTTTTCCTATTTGCTATATTCTCATTATCATCGTAGTTACCCCAATTCACAGTTTGATCACGAAGCTGTGACACTCTACTGGGGACCAGCAATCCAGAAATGAGCAAAATACAGTCCCTGCCTTCCTGGTATTCATGATCCAGTGAGAAAAAGAAATAAGGAACTATGTAGTTATAGTAAAATGCAATAGGTGTTGTGATGAAGGAAGACATGCACTATGGGGTTACAAAGGTAGGGCATGTGGTTCACGTTCAGTTAGTGAAGTCTCCCTGAAAGTGTGACTAGACAAGAGTTTTAAGATAATAGTTATACTCAGAGAATCAGTACTGCAAAGATGTGAAAGGCTGAAACAGTAGGATGTACTGGGGGTCTGTTGAAGCTTTAGAGGGGCAGGAACTAAGGGTACTTGTGGAGCAGAGCAGATGCTCATTTCCTGTGAAGTGAGTCTTTTCAAAGTGTACTCTTGAGAGCACAGGTCATGTCAGCATTTTCAAAGCAAGTCATGCATGTGCCTCCAAGCTGCAGATGCTTGTGGCTTGTTGAGCTAGGTGCTCAGCTGACTTGCCCTCAGTGGCTGCTGTGACAGGTTGATCTAGTGTTGACTGTCGGCTCCATCCTAGTGTAGACTGAAAGCAGACCACAACTTAAACAGATACAGACTCAGAGGAAAAGGAACTTCCATGTTCAGAGCATTTAATTGTGACAAAACTGTGCTCTAGGTTTACATATACAGTCTCACTTAATCCTCATCATACTCCTTTGTAGAAGGAAATAACCCTAAAAGAACTTAACTGGGCTGTATGGAAACCTGGTTGTTGGCCTCAAAAACAGCAACAAGCAAATAGACAAATTTTAAAAAGCCCCACTGTTTCTAATTGGTTCTGGTCTTATCCTAAACTGGTAGGGCCTTTTTGGGTTCCTGGACCTGATTCCAATGTGTGTGTATGTGGAGGCTTCCCCACACCAACAGGCAATTCTTGGACATCAGTAGAATGTCATAGAATTCAATTCAATTCAACTCAGTTCTGACACTAACTATCCATAGGTAGCATCAGATTTCACAGTTAAGGGGTCAGTCCTACAAGACTGCCCTACACTTCAGATGCCAACCATGAGCCCAGATTGTGCTTGTGACTGACTGCTACAAAGTCGAGGTTTCAACAAGCCCCTCCAACTCAAGATGCCAATTGCAAGTTCAGGTTGGTAACTACATTTGCCCAACCAGCAATAAATCAGAAATTCCCACAACTCCTTCCTTGGATTTGACTAATTTGCTAGAATGGCTCACAGAACTCAGGAAATCTATTTACTCACTAGATTACTAATTCATTACAAAGGATATTAAAGCATACAAATCCACCACCAGATGAAGAGAGGTATATAGGGTGAAGTCCCTTACAAAGGAGCTTGTCCTTATAGAGCTTGGGGACTGGTATGTGGCATGTGGAAGTGTTCTGTTTCCCCAATTTGGAAGTTCTCTGAACCTCCTTTTAAGATGTTATGGAGGCTTCATTATATGAATTTGATTGATTAATACATTGGCCATTGGTGACTGATTCAACATCTAGCCCCTCTCCCCTTCCAGGAAATCAGGGGGTGGAGCTGGAAGTTTCAACCTTCTATTTGTGGATGGTTCCTTTGGCAACCAGTTCCCATCCTTAAGTTCTTTTCAAAAGCCCCCTCGTTAAGGTAAACTCGGTTGTGGTGGAATGAGGCTGGTTATGAATAACAAGACACCAATTTCACCTTTACGGCTCCAGAAGCCTTGCAGGAACCAAGGACAAGAGTCCAAATAGAAGGATGCTTCCATTGCTCTTACCCCTCAAGAAATTCCAAGAGTTGTGAGAGCTGTGAAGCAGAAACTGTGGACTAAGACCAAATATATATGAGAAATATCTGAATGACCAAATAGGTATATTTCTTATAAATCATCATGTTGCATAAAGGTGCTACATAGGTGAGAACAATTCTAAACATGACAGCATTAAGAAGTTATTTGTGATTTAGGAGTTGTTTAAGGCAGCTATATCCCTTGGAAGGGATAGATCTCTGGTCTGCTTAGGAAATCTGAGATCTTTGTCTTCATTGCACCCTTCTAACAAGCTAGGGAACATCCTTCCCTTGGCATTGGCATACCTTGAGGTTTTACCTGGTATAAACTAAATGTAGAAATCTCTTAAACTTGAGTCTGAGGTTTCAGACAAAGAACTCCATTATTCCTCTTGCCTTGTGGTTTTTGCTTAAAATGGCACAGCTTTCAAAACATGAGGTATAGGAGGTGAGTTTAGCATGCTTAAATAAATACAGTATGCTAGGGACAGAGAAGAGCATTTCCAAACAAAGTGAAGAGAGGGAGAATCATGGGCTTTAGTTCCAGGTGTCTCCTGCCTTGAGTTCTGGATCCTCACAGTCAGAATACTGTGAGTAGTGGGTTCTGAGGTAGACTGGGGCCAAGGCTAAGAGTTGAGGGCTGAGGGGCTTATTGTGGAGGCTGCAGTTAGAAGTACAGTATTCACCAATGGGATGTAGGTCATTGTCTTGAGTATAATCCCAACTATAGCCTTCAGAGATAAAGGTATAAGACAAAAAAGACATTCAAGTCAAAGCATCAGTATATAGAGTATTGGAAAAGATTTGAATTTAATTATGAGTCAATGGGACAGAAACTCTGGCCCAAAGCAAGAGTATGCAGAAAAAGGAATGGGAGAGGAAAATAAGAAATTTCATGATCTTAGGAATGGAGCCACAGAGTTTTTCATAAGGATATTGAAACAGTTTATAAAATATTGCATAAATTTACATAAGTCAACTAGCTTCCCTGGGCCTTAATTTCCTTATCAGTAAAGTATGGATCATCCTGTCTTCTAGGATGGTTATATGGTTATAAGGAATTATATGTTATTCACACTACAATTCAGACATGGAAAGAAGATACAGTTATTTTCATCAGACTGATCCTGTTCCTGTTGTTTTCCAAACAACAAAAAAAAAGTAAATTGAACCTGATCCATACTAATTTAAAACTTAGTTTGATCAAATAATTTAAACCGTTTTTTTCTTTGGCATTGTTCCAGTCTATGCTATTTGCTGTCTTTCAGATTCTTCCATCCCCCCCACCCCCCACAACACACACTTCTCTCTTATTTGATTTTATATGGCAAAACCTAATGACTTTGGAGGAATGGATGCTCCTGACCTCATAGTACTTTGGAGGAATGGATGCTCCTGACCTCATAGTACTTTGTAGTGTTTGGGCTAGTCTCCACTGAGGTGGGATTGGTCCACTATGCTGTGGGGACTTCTAGTGGGTATTCAGCTTATTCCTGGCATATTCTTATGTGTAACAATCCCATTCTTGACTCAGATCGATATCCCCTGCTGATTCAGCTTCTCCTTCGATCTTCCTGGTACAAATACTCCTCTGAGACTCTCTCATGGTTTCCATCTGGATCATGATTTATTCTATTTACAGTCTCAGCTTTGGGAGCATCTTATTCTGAATCCCTGTGCAGAACAGGTCTGTTGACTTTCAACTCAGTGTTCATATCACATAGAAAAGAGAGGAATTGACAGTGTACACGAGATAATCTTCCATCGGACAAAACAAGAACTTTGGGACACCCATATGTTCATTCCTCTTTCTCACTCTGTCTCTCTCTTCTTCTCCCACTCTTCTAGTCCAAAAGAAGAAGGATTTCCCTTTCCTCTCTGATCTAATAGAACGTTATATTCTCACTACTTTCCCAACTCCCTTCCTATTCCCATTGTCTTGATCTGGAAGAAAATGTCTATCAGGGAATTTACTTAAATTTTAAAAATACATTAGTACTTCTGAGAAGTAGTGAAATCCTGAATTACTCTCCTATCATAAATAACTAGAATACTGAATAAATATAGAAAAAACATTTTCAGAAGTTGGTCAACATGCAATGCAGAACTGCTCTCTTCTTGCGGGAACCAGATGAGATAAACCCTGCAATCACCTAGGCTTTCTGCCTGGAGGTAATTTCCAGAATGTCTCATAGGGAGAGGCAATCCTGAGAGCAAGAGTGGTCTTGCTGAGTAGATAATACAGAGACTGGGGTTTGAGGAGGCCAAAGTGGTTAAGACATATAGGTAAGGTTTCCAAAGAGGAGGTATCTTAGCTAAAAAACAAATGAACAAAAACAAAAACAAAAACAAAAAAACCCAACAGATCATAGCTTCAAAGGGGTCCCATGGAATCTTTGCCTGAACACCAACTTAGACGAAGTTAGACGAACTTAGATCTTTAGATGAAGAACAAGTTCTGGGCAAAATAACTTACTGTGGAATTTCATACCAAATGATTCCTGAATGCATCATTCGAGTTCCCACAAGCCATAGAGGAGGGGCATTGTTGAATGCATGAAGCATTCATTAGAAATGCCAGAATTGTCACATTGAAGAAGTTAAATTAACTCAAAAGAAAAGGCTCCTCTAGAGTCACTCTAAAAGAGTATAAAACAAAACTCAAAGGAATCAAACCAATCTGCAAGTAGCTTAACTACCTGCCTTAAGAATATCTAGCACTCTTAGGGGGCTTAGGTGGCTCAGTTGGGTGAAGCATCCAACCCTTGACTTTGGTTCAGGTCATGATCTCACAGTTGTGAGATTGGGCTCCATGCTGGGGCTGAGATTCTCTCTCTCTCTCTCTCTCTCTCTCTCTCTCTCTCTCTCTCTCTCTCTGCTCCTTCTCCCACTCATACTTTCTCTCAAAAAAAAATCTAGCATTTCTGAAAGGAACACAAAAAATACAGTATTCAAAAATGGAAGACTGTCAACTAATATGCTACACTTACAGAGACGAGACTAACTGTGACCAATAACCCAGTGAAAAATCAATATAGAAAGAGATTCAGCGATGACAAAGATGATGAAATTAGCAGAAAAGGACATTAAACACATTTTCATAAATATGCATGATATGCTCAAGTATGGGAAAAAAGCATAAATATAATGAGGAGAGAAATATAAGGCATAAAAGAAAGCCAAATGGAATTTCTAGTAGTAAAAAACACATACTAAAATTAAAGTTTCACAGAAGGGAATAAACTGAAGATTAAAAACTGCTAAAAAATTAGTTAACATGAAGACATAACAATAGAAACTTGTACAATGAAGTACAGAAAGAAAAAGATGAATTAAAAAATTAACAGAATTCTAGTGACCTGTTGGAAAGTGTCAAGTGATTTAAAATACATGTAATTGAAATCTAAGAAAGGGATTTCCAGAAGCTAGATCTGAAAAATGTCGAGGTTTGACAAAAACTATTCATTCATTGATCTAAGATCTTCAGCAAACCCCAGACAAGATAAATACAAAAAAAAATACAAAAAGGAATATCATAATCAAATTTCTAAAAATAAATATTAAAGGAGAAAATGTGTGAAGCAGAAAAAAAAGTATAGTGCACATAAAACAAAGATAAGACTAATTTCAGACACTGATGACAAAGTAGGTGAGTAAAAGGAACTGTGCAAACAGTGAAGGGCCATTTTTAGAAGGCTGAAATAAAAGAAGGGTAACAATGTATTATTCTATACACAGATAGGCTATCTGTCAAAAATGAGGATGAAATAAAGACATCTATAGAGAAAACAAAAGTCACGAGTATTTGTTATTGGCAAACTTACATTATAAGAAATGTTACAGGAAATTCTTCAGGCAAAAGGAAATGAGCCTCACCTCTTAGTATTCACCTTTTGTATAATTTCCTCACACATTGCATAAAGTTTGGTCTGCATAGCTAGTAAAACATGGTAGATGTTATGGTATTTTTAATGTCCCTTCTGAGATTAGGTTATAAAAGAGTAATTTCTCTGTCTGTCTCTGTCTCTCTCTCTCATCAATTATTCTGTGGGAAGCCAAATCCATGTTCTGAGAATACCCCAGCAGCTTACAAAAAGTGCCACAAGGTCAGAGGGGTTGGGGCAGACATTTCAGCCAGTCTCAGTTGTGAATAAGCTCAGAATGTGAATGAACTTGGATGTGAATTCTCCAGCTCCAGATGACTTCATCCATGGAAGACAGTTTGACTACAACCTCTTGAGAGTTCCTGGAAGAACCACCTAAGCTACTCCTGGATTCCTAACTGACAGGAACTATGAGATAATAAGAATTTGCTGCTTTAAGTTGCTAAGTTTTGGGGAAATTTGTTAAGTAGCAATAGATAACGAATACACTTCCAAACTAATTCTGATAGGCTACCATTTCATGATAAAAAAAAAACAAAAACAGATCAAGGGGCACCTGGGTGGCTCAGTCGGTTAAGCATCCAGCTTCAGCTCAGGTCATGATCTCATGGTTTGTGGGTTTGAGACCTGCATCGGGCTCTGTGCTGACAGCTAGCTCAAAGCCTGGAGCCTGCTTCAGATTCTGTATCTCCCTCTCTCTCTGACCCTCCCCTGTTCACACCATTTCTCTCTGTCTCTCAAAAATAAACTAAAAAAACATTAAAAAATTTAAAAAAAAACCAATATTCCTTATAAACATACATGCAGAATACTTGATAAATATTAACAAATTTAATAGAGCAAAATATAAAAAGGATTGTAACCTGACAAAGTGATATTTATCCCAGAAATGCAATGTTAATTTTTTCATCAAAATAATACAACAAAATTTACCATATGTACAGAGAAAACATAAAAAGAAACTCAAAAGACTAACTCAACAGATGCAGAATGAGTATTTGAATAAACTCAACATGTATTTTTTACAAAAACCCTCAGAACACTAGAAATGGAAGGGAGCTTTCTTAACCTGATAAAGGCAACTTAGAAGAAAAATCTATAGCTAACTTCATATTTAATAATGAAAGACTTAATGTCTTTTTTATAAGATCAGGAACAAGGCAGGATTACTTTGCTGACTCCTATTTCATGACTTCAACATTGTACTGGAAGTCTCATGCAAAAGGCAAAAAATTTATAAAATATAGATTTTTAAAAATTTACATTTTTCTGAAACTTCAGTATTCCCACAGGCTATGAGCACCTCACTTATATGACCAGTGCATGGGTATGATAAGGCTGGTCTTCTTGCTTTCTCCTGACTGTGACCTAGTGACATTCAAATGTACCAATACAACCTCCTTATGCCTTTTGCTTTTGTCCTCCACCTTGACCCCCAATAGAAGCACTTGCTCATGGATCCTGATCCCCACATGTTTGGCTGAGCCTTCTCTGTTTGAAGTCCTTCCATATGGCCCCCTGAGTGATTAGTTATGTCTCCCTCTTTTGGGGTTTGTGAATATAATGAATCCTTTAATTTCACATATCTCTCTATGTGGTGTTCTTCCATGTCTGCACCTGACTGAGCATCAAGAAATCTCATTTTAAGTAACACACTTATTGCTTATAACACAAGGTGAACTTATCAAAGAAAACATTATATTTATTTTTAGGCAACATACTTGAGTGCATATACTGCTCTAAGACATCTATAACTAATGGTACTAAAACTAAAAAGCAAATCTAGTAATTTTATAAATAACAAGTAAGTTGTGTTTCTTTGTAACATCAATGAATAGTTAGAATTTGGGGTGCCTGGGTGGCTCAGTTGGTTAAGCATCCAACTCCAGCTTAGGTCATGATCTCATGGTTTGTAAATTCAAGTCCCGCATCAAGCTCTCTGCTGTCAGCACAGAGCCTGCATTGGATTCTCTCTCCCTTTCTCTCTGTCCCTCCTCTGTTCACTCTCCTTCAAAAATAAATAGAGATTTAAAAAATATACAAAAAAATGTAAAAATTTTAAAAATGAATAGTTAAAATTTGAAATTCAAAAGTTAGCATTTATGATAGATTCTAAACCACAAAATACTCAAGGATAAATGTAACCTAATATAAGACCTGTATACTAAATTACAGAACGTTTTATGTAAAAGGACACTAGTAAATGAAGAGAAATATTATAATAATAATCAGGCATCTTAATACCATATCAATTCTCCTCAAACTAATCAATAGATTCAATACAGTCTCAATCAACATCCTACGGGTATTTTTTGTAAAATTTACATAAAGTTCTAAAATTTATAAGGAAATGGAAGGCCTAGAATAGCCTAAATAACCCTGAAAAAAATAGCGATAGATCTGACATGCCAAATTTCAATACTTATTATCAAAAACATCACTTAATACATTATATTATTCGCATAAAGAGAGGCATAGAGGAACAGAATTGAGCCCCCCCCCAAATCCCAAATAAATAAATATGCATATTAGTTTTTTTTTTTTAATGTGCCAAGGTAATTATTTAGGGAAAGAGTAGACTTTGAACAATGGATGTTGGATCAAATGGATATTTATATGGGAAACAATGAATTGACCGTCTTCACACAAATTACACAAAAACTAACCAGAAATGGATCATAGACCTAGATGTAGTAGCTCAAAGCATTAAATTTTTAGAAGAAAATATAGAAGTAAAATTTCTGCTACATAAAGTAAGACATTATTCTTTTGACCAAATGACACAAAAAGTATGAAATACAAAAAAAGATAGAGAAATTACACTTTATCTAATTTAAACATTCCTCTTCTTCAAAATATATGGCTAGTAAAATGGAAAGGCAAGCTACAGGCTGAGAGAAAATATTTTCTATATATATGTATCCAACAAAGGACTTGATATAGAATTTATAAAGAACTCTTACACTAAAAAATGATAAATAGCTCAATAAAATAGGCAAAAAAAATTAACACACACTTCACAAAAGAAGACACAAATGACCAATAAGTTTATGGAAATATGTTCAACATCATTAGTCACCGGACAAATTGAAACCCCAAGGAGATAACTGCCACACAGCCATTAGAGTGGCTGTAGTTAAAAAGACTGACACTGAGTTTTAGTGAGAAGTACAAAAATTGGGATCTTTAATGTTTCCAGTGGGAACGCATAATATTTTGGAAAACATTTCGGTAGTTTCTTATAAAGTTAAAGATATACCTACCATATGATTCAGTACTTCCCCTCCTATGCATTTACCCTAAAGAAATGTAAACATGTTGACACAAAGATTTGTACTTGAATGTTTATAGCAGCTTTCTTCATAATAGCCTCAAATGGGAATAATCTAAATATTCATTATTCAGTGAATGGAAAGCAAATTGTGATGTATGCACATAATGGAATACGATTCTGCAATTAAAATGGATAAACTATTGATAGGCACTGCATCATGATGCACATCTTACAAACATTACGTTTAGTGAAAGAAACCAGACTCCAGAGACTATACACTGTATGTTTCAAATTTTTTAGTATTTTAGAAAAAACAAAACTATAGTGATAAAAACAGATAAATCATTGCCAGCAGTTTTGGGGGAGAGAAAAGGATTTATTGCAGAGGAGCACAAAGGGATTTTTTGCAGAGATGTAAGTTTTCTTGTATTGTAGTGTTGGTTATACACTTGTATACATTTATCACAACTCACTGAAATTTGCACTTAATATTAGTTTTCTTGTATGTAAATTATAACTCAATAAAGCTGACATTTAAAAGAATGGTCATATACTTAATGAGTAATACATGCTCATACGTCACTTCACAACTAATAGAAAACAAAGTTAGGGGCACCTGAGTGGCTCAGTTGGTTATGAGTCTGATTGAGCTCAGGTCATGAACTCGCTTTTGAGTTTGAGCCCCATGTCAGGCTTTCTGCTGACAGCTCAGAGCCTGGAGCCTGCTTCGGCTTCTGTGTCTCCTTTCTCTGCCCCTCCTCTGCTCGCACTCTGTCTCTCTCAATCTCTCTCTCTCTCTCTCAAAGATAAATAAAGATTTAAAAAAATAAAACAAAGTTATTGTTTAAAAATAGATAATTCATTGAATAAATACTGAATGATCACTTATTACATGCCAGAATCTGGGCTAAGTGTTCAAAAAAAAAATTACAAACTGCATAGTAAGTAAAATAGGTGAGTGAACAGCTGATTAAAATGCAATGTAACTGATATGATGAAGATAATCACAAGATGCTATAGATGCACTGAGAACAGATACCCAATCCAATCTTGGGGTTATGAAAGGCTCTTTATTAAAGGGAATATCAAGGTGCAAGTCTGATGGAAGCATATGAGCAAGTTAAGCAAATGGGGCTGTGTAGGCAATAGTCCAAAGTGGGGGGGGGTGCACACAGCTGGAACTTGGAGTAAGAGAGCAGATGGTTTTCTGTGAGTGAAATTGAAACTAGATTTAAGTAGGTATATTCAGGATATAGATAAAAACCAGAATTCATAAAATTTAATAATTGCTACACATGAGACCTGAGGCAAGGCAAGAGGACAAGGGTGTTTTTACTTTTCTAGCTTAAGAAACTAGCACTATTCAGTGAAACTAAAACGTAGTAGCAAAAAAAAAAAATGGTGTAGTCACAGAATGGGTATAGTCACAGAATGAGGATAGTGACAGATGGGGGGGTCTTGTTTAATGAGTGTTGAACATGAAGTTCTGGAGAGAGATCCCAGTGCAGTTTGTAGAAGAGCATTGAATACAAATGTCTGTGGTACACAAAATTAACCAGAAATAGACATACAGGTCTAGGAGGCATGAACATGTTGGAGTTATCACAAGAAAGGATGAGCTCAATTAGGTAGCTAGGGAAACATAAAACAAGATGGTCCAAGATAGGGAAGTGGATGAATAGTCAGACAGCTTGGAGGATAACTAGAATATCACATCCCAGAAGTCAAGGATAGAGAATACTCTAAGTGACCAATAGTATTATGTCACAGAGAAGTCAAGTAAGACAAAAAGCGGAAAGTACACATGCAATGTGCAAGAAGGAGTCACATTTTCAAGTGTAGCCTCAGTGGTGTAAAGATGGGGAGGCTGGATACGGAGGTCTGAGGAGTGAGTAGGAGGTGATGAATGGAGATATTTAATACAGACCTTCCCCATGAAAGAACAGAGAACATGTGTGGAATCTGGGGGAACCTGGGGATTGGAGGCAGTGCCATGTCCACTTGCTACAGGGGTGTAGTCAATAGAGAGGGAGAGATGAATGGAATAACATTCTTGAGAAGGCAAGAAGGGAAGGGATCCAGAGAACGGGATCCAGTTTTCAGTAAGAGAAAGAATGCTTGTTCTGGTCCATCAAGATGGGAGGAGAAGGGGATGAGTGAAGATGCCAATATGCAAGTCTTATGGCAGGATGTTGAGGGACTTTTTGCTGATGTCTTCTATTTTTCTGTGGGAGTCACGGTCACATGGAGACTAAGGGAGAAGGGGGAGTCCTGCCTTTTAGAGCATAGGAGACAGTTTGAAATTGTTGCTTCATAGAAGGTGGAAACTATCCATAGGCACATGGGATTCCTGAATGTCATTAAGGGCCACCTTATGGTCGGGGACCATGAATTAATACTGTTTCCAATCCAGAGTGATTTTTTTTTCTTCAAAATTACCCAGTAATCCTGGTGCAAGAGTGAAGCAGATAGCAATTTTATTCAGGATTTAGTTCATTCAGGATTTGGGTTCTACACAGGACTCACAATAAGATCATTACAAAGTAAGAAATTGAGGATTTTGACAAAAACAGTTGCTGTGATGGTCAGTGGAACCTGGATGATGGAGGACATGATAATGAAGGAGTCCTGAGAGATGAATAGAAAACAGGTGGGTCTGTAAACTGGAAGTTTCTAGAAGGCCTATCAAATGGTATATTTGGGATAAGTGAATTGCGATATTGTGGCCTTCATGGAGAGATAGAGAAGATCATAAAGAGGGCAAGGAATCCTTGCCAGGATGTTGAAAGGATTATCCAATGCTGAAGTCACTAAAGATGATAACAACACACATGGGGAGAGAAAGATGGAAGGCAGAGGGGAGTCTTCAAAGAATTAGAAGTGTCCAGGATAGAAGGTCTTAGGCAACAGTGCTAAGGAGTACAGCAAATCAGAACCACAAAGTAAACACCTTAAATGAGAGGGAACCATACAGCACTGAGAAAACTTAACCCAGAAACAGTGGTTATAAGTAAGGAGGACCAATTCCCAACCTTTAATGACATGATACATGGGAGGAGGAACAGTCTCCACTTGAGATGTCTTCTGTGGTTTGACTGGGTAGCAGGCATGAAGTTTCTGGGCTCACTGCAACTGACAGGGATAATCAGAGACTTTTTGGTGCTGGAAAGCCTTTCAGGGTGGATGAATGAGCAGCGTGGTGGTGGAAGCAGTGAGCTCCACTCCATTCTGCATCAGTGGTGTGGCTGTGTCTCAACTAGAGCAATCAGTGAAGTAATTAAAGCTCCAGAACCAGCCAGACCTGAGTTGAGTCCAAGTTCTGTCATTCACTGACCATGGGAGTTTCTCTGGGCATCTGTTTCTTCAACTATAGAATGAGGATAATACTATTTGCATCAGAGTTGTCTTAAAACTTCAATAAATAATGTTTGTCAAACAGAATGGTATATTTAAATAGTAAGTATTTAATATAAGTCTTGTTATTTTCATTATAATTCTGGGGATACGTGATACCAGAGTCTAAAAAGAAAGTACTGTGCTTAATGAGATAACCTTTCAGTGAATCTGGATGGAAGGAAAAGTGGAGGTAGGAGCATTTGCCAAATGGAAAAGATGAAATTGTTCAGTGGATGAGATCTTTCTTTCTCATGATAGATCATTAAACAATGTACAAAGTCAAAGAATCTGATCATCACGTTGATTTTCCTACTCTCCTATAATAATGGGTCTGGAGATTCAGGATGATTTAACTTTTCCTTTGTTGACAGGAGCAAAATATTTAGAAAGGAGAGCTGGTGGGGATACAGCTGTAACTTCCACACCTCATTTAGATGCCCCAGCCTTGCTTACGCAGTCTGGTGAATTCTGATGAGAGAGTTGTATTCTTATAACAGACATCATTGTCCAGATGTAGACACACTACGGTGGTTTCCAAGTAGGAAACAAAGATCACTTCACTTGGAAGTGGAAACTTTCCTGAGTTTACTCCTCTGATGAGGGGCCCTTCCTATGAAGCAATGTGTCTCCATGCAAGGGGATAGGGACTCTCTCCTCCTGTCTCTTTACAATCCCCATCTCAACATCCCCAGGGGCCTTCAAAAGGAAGCAGCTTGCTCAGTGGCCAGGGTGCTTTTCCTGCAGGGATGGAGGATAGATTATATGATTTAAAACACACCCCTTCCTGGACCCAACTTAATCCTCACACATAATTTCCTGGAGCTTGGTCACTGCTCCTGATGATCACTTGCCCCAAGGGCCTCCCTCTGTTCCTTCTGAAACTACCCTCTTAGATCTTACTATTTTTTTTAACCTGATACCTTTTCAACTGCTTTACATTGTTTACACATTATACATTTTCCGAAACCCCAAAGTTTTGCTTCAAATACTCCTTATTCATTAATTCTGTAAATAAATACATTCCTTTATTTTGTAATGAGCTGGACAGGGGGAAATATCTGGCTCCCCATCTTTCTATATATCTGATGAGTATATAGAAGTTAGCACAGCATGAAACCAGACTGTTAAAGCCTGAATCATAGGTCTACTACTACCTATGTGACCTTGAGCAAGTTGCTTAATCTGTCTGTATCTCAGTTACTATCTGTGAAATGAGAATATTAAAACAATAATCTCATGGAGCTGTTTGGAGGATTAAATTAGTACAAAAATACAATGTGTTTGGGTGCCTGCATGGCTCAGTCGATTGAGTGTCTGACTTCGACTCAGATAATGATCTCACAGTTTGTGAGTTCAAGTCCTGTGTTGGGCTCTGTGCTGACAACTTAGAGCCTGGAGCTGCTTCAGATCCTGTGTCTCCTTCTCTTTCTGACCCTCCCCCATTCATGCTCTGTTTCTCTCTCAAAAATAAATAAACATTTTTAAAAAGTTTTTAAAAATTACAACGTGCTTAAAACAGTGCTCATGCAACATAAGAACCACAGATATTTCTGTATTATTTATCTTAGCAGCCAGCATTGGAATGTCTCCTGGGAAAAGAGGCAGGTTGAGTTTAATAAATCCTTTTGAGGTAGATGGGGTCTTCAAGTTGTGGGTGTTCATAAATGCCAAGCTATCATGAACGAGAATGTCAGCTTTCCATGGGATATGAGCAGATTATCAGTTTTCCTCCTTAAGAGGAATGAGAGATGAGTAATGAGATGAAAGAAAGGAAGAGGGGAATGAAGTCAGTGAACTGGAGAATTAACTGGGTGTGATGAAGGGTTTGTTAAATACCTTGGTAGGGAGGTGTCTGGGAGACATCTCTTGACGTGATATTCTGTTCTATTGATAGTTGTTTTCATGGTGGTCAAAGAGATTTCTCCTCTGGGGCCCTTCTGCCTAGTATTGAGTATGGCCTACCTTTCTTATACATGTGTGAATGGTTTTTTGGAAACTCAAAGAAATAGTTTTGTTCTATGCCCCACTCTACCCCCAAGCTGAGTCTTTTGGAATAGGACAGAGACACCCATCTAGAACCATACCCTAAGAAGCAAGAGGCTCCAGGGTTCCTGGGGATTTGCTGGGGTATTGGAGAAGGTTTTGGATGTCCACAGGCTGTAGAATAGGGGAAGGCATGAAGCTAATTTTGCTGAGCTCTCAAAGGTGAGAAAGACCTCAGCTGATATTTCAACTACAATTTACTGAGATGTTATGTGATAGCCATTGAGAGAAGTCCAAGAATGAAGCCCTATCACCAGTTCTGAGACATGGTTAGTCCAGTGGCAGGGTTAAGTTTCCAGCCTATCAGAGGGTGAGAGTGGTGTGTGAGGATGTCTGGGAGGACTCCTTGAACTCTTCTCCCCAACACTCTATTGCCTTGAACGGCTCCAAATGACTGAGGCTTCAGGCCCTATCCTAGTAGCATTTCATACACAACCACATAAAAGGTATAGATAGATAGATTCCTTCAAATAGATTTCATATAGTGCTTATAACAACTCCAAGAGGCAGATCATACTGACATTTCGAAGGGGATAGTAAGGAAAGGAGATTTGTAGTACAGGCATGAATGGGCTTTCTATGTCAATATCTGATTGATTGATGAGTTTGCCATGTTCTACCTGTAGGACCTTGAGCAACCTTCTTAACCTATAGGAGGTTCAAATTTCCTTGAACAAAGATATATTACAGAATCATGTGAGGATTACAACAAAATACTGATCTCTTATTATTACCCAAAGCAATTTACACATTCAATGCAATCCCCATCAAAGTTGCACCAGCATTCTTCACAAAGCTAGAACAAACTATCTTAAAATTCATATGGAACCACAAAAGACCCCGAATAGCCAAAGTTATATTGAAGAAGAAAACCAAAACGGGAGGCATCACAATCCCAGACTTTAGCCTCTACTACAAAGCTGTCATCATCAAGACAGTATAGTACTGGCACAAAAACAGACACATGGACTAATGGAATAGAATAGAGAACCAGAACTGGATCCACAAGTATATGGCCAATTAATCTTTGACAAAGCAGGAAAGAGGGTCCAATGGAAAAAGACAGCCTCTTCAACAGATGGTGTTGGGAGAGCTGGACAGCAACATGTAGAAAAATGAAATTAGACCACTTCCTGACACCATTCACAAAAAATAAACTCAAAATGGATAAAGGATCTGAATGTGAGACAGGAAACCATAAAAACCCTTGAGGAAAAAGCAGGAAATAGCCTTCTAGACCTCAATCGCAGCAATTTCTTCCTCGACACATCCCCAGAAGCAAGGGAATCAAGAACAAAAATGAACTACTGGGACCTCATCAAGATAAAAAGCTTCTGCAAGGCAAAGGAAACAATAAAAAAAACTAATAGGCAACCAACAGAATGGGAAAAGATAGTGGCAAATGGCATATCAGATAAAGGGCTAGTATCCAAAATATACAAGGAGCTCACTAAACTCCATACACGAAAAATGAATGATCCAGTGAACAAATGGGCAGAAGACATGAATAGACACTTCTCCAAAGAGGACATCC